>NW_027532590.1:4284424-4400217 GCF_008692635.1 Crocuta crocuta
ATTTTTTCAAAACACCAACTGTTGGTTCCATGATCTGTTCAATTTTTTCTTTGGTCCTCTATGTTGTTTATTTCTGCTCTGATTTTTACTATTGTCTTCTTCTACTGGGTTTAGGGAGTTCTTGTTGCTCTGCGTCTAGTTCCTGTAGGTGAGCTGTTAGATTTTGCACTTGCGGTTTTTCTAATTTCTCGAAATAGGCCTGGAGTGCAATGTATTTTCCACTTAGGACTGCCTTTGCCACATCCCAAAGATTTTGGATTATTGTGTTTTCATTTTCTTTTGTTTCCATATATTTTTTTAATTTCCTCTCTAATTGCCCGATTCACCCATTCATTCTTTAGTAGGGTATTCTTTAACCTCCATGTTTTTGGAGGTTTTCCAGACTTCTTCCTGTGATTGATTTCAAGTTTCAAAGCATTATGATCTGACAGTGTGCATGGTATGACCTCAATTCTTTTATATTTATTGAGGGCTGCTTTATGTCCCAGTATGTGATCTATCTTGGAGAATGTGCCATGCTCACTTGAGAAGAAAGTAAATTCCCTGGCCTCAGGATGTAGAGTTCTAAATATATCCGTCAGATCCATCTGGTCCAATGTGTCTTTCAAGTCCATTATTTCTTTAGTGATTTTCTGTCTGGTTGACCTATCCATTGCTGTAAGTGGAGTATTAAAGTCCCCTGCTATTAGCACATTCTTATCTATAAGCTTGTTTCTGTTTGTGATTAATTGTTTTAGATATTTAGGTGCTCCCATATTCGGTGCATAGACATTTATGATTGTTAGTTCTTCCTGATGGATGGACCCTGTAATTATTATGTAGTGCCCTTCTTCATCTCTTGTTACTGTCTTTAACTTAAAGTCCAGTTTGTCTAAGTATAGCTACTCCAGCTTTCTTTTGATTTCCAGTAGCATCATATATTTTTCTCCATCCCCTTTTATTTTTTCTTTAATGTTTTTTATTTATTTCTGAGAGAGAGAGAGACAGAGAGAGAGAGAGAGACAGCGTGAGCAGGGGAGGGTCAGAGAGAGAGGGAGATACAGAATCTGAAGCAGGCTCCGGGCTCTGAGCTAGCTGTCAGCACAGAGCCTGATGCGGGGCTCAAACCCATGAACTGTGAAATCATGACCTGAATTGAAGTCGGCTGCTTACCTGAGCCACCCAGGAGCCCCATCCATCCCCTTACTTTTAATCCGAAAGTAACTTCCATTCTAAGATGTTCCTTGCAACATTTCCTTCAGAGCATCCCCCTCAGGATTTCTTGTAGGGCTGGCTTAGTGGTGACAAATTCTTTCAAATTCTGTTTATTTGGAAAGACTTTTATCTCTCCTTCTATTTTGAATGACAGGCTTGCTGGATAGAGGATTCTTGGCTGCATATTTTTACTGTTCATCACATTGAAGATCTCCTGCCATTCCTTTCTGGCCTGCCAAGTTTCAGTAGATAGGTCTGTCACCACTCTGATAGGTTTCCCTTTGTATGTTAGGGCCCTTTTCTCCCTAGCTGCTTTCCAAATTCTTTCTTTGTCCTTATATTTTGCCATTATGTCTGAGGGGAGTCCTCTGAGCCTCTTGTTTTTCAACGTTTACTTCCTTCCCCAGGTTGGGGAAGTTCTCTGCTCTAATTTGTTCCAGGACTCCTTCAGCACCTTTCCCCCTCTCTTCCTCTTCTGGGATTCCTATGATATGGATATTGTTGCGTTTGACCATATCGCTGAGCTCTCGAACTCTTCTTTCATATTCCTGGACTAGTTTGTCTCTTTTGTTTCTCAGTTTCCTCTTTTTCTATAATGGTGTCTTCTAAATCACTTATTCTCCTTTCTGCCTCTTCAATCCATGCATTGGAGGCCTCTAATTTATTATGTATCTCACTTATCGGATTTTTTAATTTATCATGCCTTCTTTTATTTTCCATGTTGCTTGTAGCCATAGTTTATTTGATGTCCCCAATGCTTTTTTCAAGACCAGCTATTAATTTTATGATTATTGTTCTAAAATCTTGTTCAGTTATGCTGCTGATATCTGTTTTGAGCAGTTCATTAGCTGTCAATTCTTCTTGGAATTTCTTTGTAGGAGAGCTCTTTCGTTTCATCATTTTAGTTAGCTTTCTCTCTCTTGTTAGTTTTAAAGACTTATTATGCTCTCTGCATCTGTGAGCACTGCTATATCCAAGAAGAGTCTTTGACTGTCTAGGGTCTATCCTTTCAGAGAGTGTTTTTTGAATGGTATCTCTTGGTCTCTCTTGTTGAGACCTTGGTTATTTTATTTTCCTACTCATAATGATATTTGGGACTCTTCACCATGTGTACTTTGGCTTGTTTCTTGAGGTAGCCCTGGAGAAGAAAACAGACAGACAAACACACAGGGAGCAGAGGCACACAAACGCACAGACAAATCCAACAAACATGCAAACTGAGAGGGAAAACAAAAAAATTAAGAGAAAAGAAGGAGGAGGTAAGGCGAATAATAGAAAATAATAAAATACATAAAAAGGTCAAAAAGAAGAACAGAAAAGGAATAAAGAAGAAAACCGATGGACAAAGAACGATTTAAAGCATATAACCGGATTTCCCAGCTACAATCAAATAGCCGGGTGTATGCAGTGCTGGTTGAAGAGCATAGAGAAAGAGAGAGAAGACAGGGTGGGGATGAGGCAAAATTGAAGACAGAATGAACAGGCAGAAGGGATAAGAAGCTTTTTTCAAAGAGCTAAAGGGTGGAATATGATTGGAGAGGTAAGAGAAGGACACTGGTGTTATCCAGAGAAATTATATATTTTACTTACTCCTGAGAGAAAGAGATGAAAAGATCGGTACGTGTAAAATTTACTTCTACAGAATGGACTAAATGTGACTATTTAAGCAATCCAGTGGCCAGAGTTAATCAGGTCAGTGTACCGGGAAGAAAAAGAAAAAAAGTGGGGGGAGGGCAGCTCTCAAGCAGGGATGGGCGTGGTGTGATCCAATGTGTCAGGGCAGGAGTTCTGCCTTGGCGGTTATGGGGAGAAGAGTGGCGGCGCTAGAGTCCCTTCTTGAGCCAAGCACTGCACCTCGCTTTTTTGGGTGTGTAAACTCCCAATGCCGGAGGCGCAGCCAAAGTGGGTTGCGCTCTTTAACTCAGGCCAGGCCTAGTTTCCAAATCCCAGTCTGAGAGCCCCACTGAAATTGCCACAGACACAACCTTGCAGGTGATCCCCTCAGGGGCAATTCCAAGCCTCTTGCCTAGTCCTGGGAATGGAGCCAGAATCACTGCTCCCTTCTCCTCTGGGTCGGGTTGGGGAGCATGGGCATGGGTTTGCCTGCGGGGCGCGCCAGGCCCACTGGAGAAAGGGAAACCAGGTCCATCTGTGTCTCGTCACCCGAAACCCGAACTCCCGGGCAAATCTCCCAGTTTTTAAGCTCTTCGCCTTCCCTCTAGAGTTCCAGCCAGCCAGGAGCGTGGAAGACTGGTACGTGAGCGTGCAGCTCCTCTAGGGGTCTGGCCAGCCAGGAGCTCAATGGCGCGATAGGCGCGCATCTCCTCTAAGAGTCCAGCCAGCCAGGAGCACAAAGAAGTGGTCCGTGTGTGTAGCCCCTCCGGGACTAGTTGGCGCACAGGGATCTGGCATGCAGGGATTTAGCGCGCAGGGTCCTTCTGTGCCCCTAGCAGAGGTTTTTCTTTTTCCCAGGGACAGGGACCATGTTTTGAGCGGTTTCAGACTCTCTCTTTTTCCCTTCTCACTCCCCGCAGAGGGGGGATCTCCCCCGTCCCTGGAGTCTCCGATCCCAGCCCAATTTTATCTTCCCCAGTTCACACTCACGTTAGAAGGCTTTCTCAGTGGATTCTGCATCCTTTTTCTCCCAATCTCTTGGGTTCTGTAAGGTTTCCTATGGCTTCAGATCTTTTCCATGTGAGATATGGGGGTGAGTACAATGTATGGAGCTCCCTACTTCTGCGCCACTTGCCCCCTCCTCCAACATTCCCTTATAATTTAAAATTAATAGATTGAATTTCCCATTAAAAGACTATGAGACTATATTTATTATAGGTCTTATCTATCACTGTAAGTATTATTTTGAATAATAGTAATTAAAAGCTATTTAGGTGAAACTTTAAGGCTATTACAGTATCATAGTACATGATTTGAGGAGAAAAAAAGCCAGTATTTAATACTGAAGAGGAACAATTCCAGGATTCCTTTATAATTCTCATCAATAGAAATAAATTCATCACTAATACAATAGAGCCTAAATGTGTTGTTGTTGTCTTCTTAATTTTAGGTTGTATCATGTATATAAAGTAATTAAAAACACCATGAGAAATATTCCACATTAATTTAATTACTATTTGCTTACATATATAATTGTAGCTCGTTAATAGTAATGAGTAACTCCTACAGAATGGACAGAATGGGCACTACTACTTTATATATATTTTTTGAATTTTTAAATTTTTATTTATATTGAGAGAAAGAGAGAGGGAGAGAGAGAGAATCTGTGTTGACAGCACAGAGCCTGACATGAGGCTTGATCTCACAAACTGTGAGATTAGGACCTGAGCTAAAATAAAAAATCAGATACTTAACTGGCTGAGCCACCCAGACGCCCCTACTGTAAGTGCTTTATAAGTATTATCTCATTCAATCCTCACAACAACCTTATGAAATAACTTATTTGTGATGACCATTGTTACCTATGAACAAAGACACAGAGACTCACAGAAGCCCCATCTATTTGTTCATTTTTCTTTCCTCATTTGGCTGAGAACTCTAGAAAAGAAGAGGTTCACTATGCAACCCCAAATCCATCACCAGAAATCCAAACCTTCTGCAACAGTGAGTGGGGTTACAACAGTAAACCAAAAGTGACTGCCTTCATTGAGCTGATGTCATACACGCTATATAAACAACACTGATAAAAAAATTAAAAGTAGGGGCAACAAGGTGGCTTAGTTAAGCATCTCACTTTGGCTCAGGTCATGATCTCACAGTTTGTGGGTTCGACCTCCATGCTGGGCTCTATGCTGACAGCTCAGAGCCTGGAGCCTCCTTCAGATACTGTGTCTCCCATTTTCCCTGCACCTCCCTCACTCATGCTCTGTCTCGGTCTCTCTCTCAAAAATAAATAAACATTTAAAAAAAAAATTAAAAGTAAATCTCATGTACATTCAAAACATAGTGAAAGGACTCATGAAATTTATCATTTCAAAAGAGTAACATAAACAAATACAAGTACTCTCCACTTGTATGCTTCTTAATCCCATTTCAAAACAAGCAAAATGTATTCACCTTAGTTCAGCTTGTTATACTCTGTAGACTTATTGGCTTCATGATTTTCCTTTCTCTGATCCCACACTATGGACACAGCATATATGTCTGCATGTTGCTCCCATCACATTTGCTATTCTTAGTGAAGTATATTTTGATATGCTTGGCTTGACATTGAGATCATTGATTGTCACACTGCGTGCACCAGTGCAATGCCTGACACACAGTATGCATTCAACCCACCTTCTAAAACAATAAGAATACTAAAAATAGCAATCACTATCATTAAGCCAAGTACTTCTTACGTATTGGTTTGTGTCAGGGACCCAGTGATAAGCTGTATCGTCTTTCTAGAGTTTAGTTTGGGAAACTACAACTTCCTAGCCCAAATCAGCTTACTGACTATAAATACAATTGTATTGGAATACAGTCTCACACATTCATTTATTTATTGTCTTTGGCTGTTTTCACATTGAAACAAAGGTGAGTAGTAGTTGCAACACAGACTGGCCCACAAAGCCAAACAAATTTCCAAATGACATTTTATAGAAAAAGTTTGCTGATCTCTATTTTAGAGCAAAATAAGAAATGATGTATTTATTTCACTCCTGTTTTATATTGGTGGGCCTATACAGACTTTTGTGATCACAAGGCAGATTATACAAACCTGCAATCCATTTGCCTGAATAATCCTGCATCTAAATTCTGAAGCTTTCTGCCAACTCACCTATAATTATTTAAATGATAATAATATTCAAAACTTTTAAAATTAATTATATCTCAATGCCATTACACTTATCTCACATCCAAAGAAGTTAAGTAACTCAAAGTTATTTATTTTTTCACACATATGACTGACAAATTTTATGACAAGATTTCCTTTTTATTCTAGAAAAACTGGTCTATGAGAATATTGGGGAAAAAAGAAGATAATTTCTGAGAACTCTTTTAAAGTCAATGCATATTTTCATTTGACTCAATTTAACAACAGCAACAACAAATACTTGAATAGTTTTGTACTTAAAACATAGCGTAGCTAGATTAATGATAAATTAAAGTCTTAACTAGTGGGAATACAGACTTAGTTTTGAAATAATTCCTATGAACTGCTTATTTTCACTACATACTCAATATATATTTACAATTTTTACAGAAGCCATCTATATGCTTGTGATTGTAATAAACATAAAACTAAACCCATAAACATCCACTCATACATTTGCAAATAAATTTACAATGACCGAAAATTAAACTAAGTACAATTATATGGGGAGTTAACCAACCACTAGACATTTTATAATTATATACATAATTATATGAAGATGCATTATAAAATAGTTGCAGTTATATATGTTTTACTGATATGCCTGCATATTTTCCTGATTATCTATATATAAGTCTACACAAATGCAGAATTGCCTAGAAGACTAATATTTTGCTAAGTCAAAGAAAATACTTCAAAAAAAAAAAGATTGTAGTAAGGAACAGAAAAGCAGTATATGAATTAATACTTTTACAAATTATAGTCATCAAATTGAAAATGTATCATAGAACATACGGAAACTTCAAATTACGTATTTTTTGCTAACCAAATCTCTTGAAAATGGTATCTTTAAAAATATTAGTTGCAATGTGGAATCTAATTATCAACTAACATTTTGTATTTTGTTACACTAAAATCCATTGGTCTTTCTTGTTGTGAAAGGTTATTTTACCATGTATACTGTTCTAGTATCATTCATTGCTCATTTGAAAAATATTGCCTTGTGTATTAGTCATATCTTCCAAATGTTGACAGATTTTATTATACAACATCAAGAAACCACGTTTTTAAATATCACCACTCTTCTCATCAGAAAAGTGTTAGGTACAAGTAAGCTGTCAAACTCACAATGGCAAATTCATTTTTCCAAAATCTGACTTTCTTTAGAAGTTTAAATTCTATCATTGGTAACAAATATTATCAGTTATTGCCTTGACATGACAGACTCACTTCATTCATTTTCAGAAAAATGTCTGCCATATAGCTAAATCAGAAAAATCACAGTTTGTCATTCATTTAACTTCGATTGTGTTCTACAAAAACAGCAATTGGTTTTGCAAACAAATCAACCACACAGGCTCTTCCTTGAGACAAACCCATTACATTTCATGAAGCAGAAAAAGTGCTATATGCATACTTCCTCTTTCAGGGTACAGAGTACTAAAAAGACATGTACTTGAGGTCAAGACACATTAAAATATAATTTGAGCCACTTCATCATGGACATTTCCCAGTGAACTAGCATTATTTTTACTGTGAATACATGGTGGTCAATAATACAATGACTCGCATAGTTGATGCCATTACCTTGATCCATGCTAAGGAGCTATTGAGTTACTGCTTTTGCACCACTGTACAAAATGTCAGTGTACTGGAAAAAGCAAATGACATCTTAGCTGTTTAGAAGACATTTTTTATGGCAAAATCATCTCATTTTACCATGAAAATAATGTTGACTTCAGGTCTCAAGATCTTCACTGTTCCATATACTATGCTTTGAGGGCAAATGCTTAAGAGGATTTAAAGCTCTAAGTGTATTCTATGCAGATTAGTAAAGATTATGATGCATGCATGTATGTACTATTTTGCTGCTTTGAAAAATAAAATGCTAATGCATTTGGAAGCATGACTTAATTGGAAGGCAGCTAACTACATTATAATTTTAATTAGCAAATATAAAAATTAGAAATGTAGTGGACCCTGGCATGCATTTTAAATGTTACAAATTGTTCATCATATTTTTAAAACTCTAGAACTAGGGAATCTGTTCATTGCTTGCAACAATACTTTCAACCTTGCTTCCAAATAGGTTCCGTGTACCATAATTATTGGCATCATTTAGGTTATAAATTAGAAATGGCAGACCTTACTTCAGGGCTACCAATGAGACAATGCATTTTACCCAGAAACCCAGGTAATTCACAGGAACATTCAAGTTTCAGAAGTCATGTGGTAAGCTATTCTGTGACAGTGAGAGAGAAAAAAATTAAATCCTCTTCATTCATTTATTCATTCACTCATTAATTCTAATAACTATTCTGTGACCCCTTCTTGTGAATAGGCACTCCGACTGACATCAAATATATTATAATGGATAAAAATTTAGCCCTTGTCTTTAAGTACAAATGACAATAAAGCAAGTGTTCTCAATAAGTAGTATAAAAAGTTATTTCTTTATCTATATGGGAGAGCAGAATATCTCCCTCAATGACCTCTACATGGAAAAGTTACGCTTTATTTATTATCAAGTTGATAATAAACCCAAACTCATTCTTTCCAGGTTAAAACATTTAATAAACAGGTAAAAGTATCACTGGGCATAAGGGAAAGTAAAATAATAATACTCAGCTAAGTACTATCATGTAACCATGTTAATAACAGTCTTCTCTCTCACATATTGTTCAGAAAAATTCAGCAGTATGTTCTGGAATCACAACTCAGTTTTGCAGAACTTAAGACATAAAGCATTTATATGCAGGCTTTTGTGAAAATCATGATTCTTTTCTTTGTAGCTTTTACTTAGAAATATTCCCAAGTTGTAAAAGACAGCCGGAGACCAAGTAGAAAATTATAGGTTCAGAAAATATATACTAACTATACAAACATTTCTTATTGTGACTTTAGTTGCCATTTGACAGAAGCAACCTATTTAATGGAGAAAACTGGCAATCTGCTGCATAGTTGCTAAGGTTTCTAAAGAGCCTGATGTGATAGCATCCTGAGTCACTCTTATAAACCACAGGGAATGCTGAAAAAACTTGCCATTTACAACCAAAAGTACCTAACATAGAAGGCAAAATAATATTAACTCACTTCTGCTGGATACTAACAAATCACTATATCTCAACACTGTTGTTAAGGATTCTTTTTTTATAGAATAAGTTGCCTAGGTGGGAAGCATCACCTCTAACAATTAAAGAAATACCCGCCTACTTCCCTCTCTCCCTCTTCACTCTCTCAATCTTCCTCATTCTTTCCCTTTTCCTTTCATAGGTAAACCTAAACCAATTACATTCTAAGTGCATAACCATCCTTCACTTCACCTTGACAAAGAAAGCATCAAAGTAATCTTCTTTAATATTTTCTGGTAATGAGTTCTCTGCTGAAATTACTACCATCTCTAGCTACCTCAGACTTTTAGGCAAAGGAAACAGGGCATAAGGAAGGCCTAAGCTCTGGAGTGGTCTGACAGAAATATCTTTCCGTTCACTGATTTTTATATTGACTAAAAACAAATTGACCCATCAGACGTATTTCAGTAAGTTTCAGGTATAAATGCTTCAAGTATAAGTGATTCAGGAATTAATGAGGTGCCTATGAAATGTGGGGTAGCAATAGAAACAGAGACAGAAATAGATAAAACAGATTTAGAGAGTGAAAATGAAGGAGTATTCTTAAATCAATAGAGCGAGAAACAGATGTCTCCCTCTGCGGGTCAGTAGCTTCATAATAGTGGGAAAACTACAGAAAATTGAAACCAGAAAGCTGTTGTTTGGTTACAAGAGTTGCTGGTACAAATGAAATGTTCTATCACGAAAGATGAAGAGGAGTGTTCTAATTTCATGAGGTGTGGCTGTATAGCTAATAGGAGTTTCCTATGTTTCTTCTTACCTGTATGATTTTATGTATCTATACATAAATTGTGACAATGCACAATTCTCTTTTCCTTTCAAACTAGAAGCCAAAGTATAACCAAATAACCAAGAGGAGACAAGTAAGTTTGTACCTTACAAAACTGGATTGTACCCATGTTTTCCAAATAGAACTGCCACAACCCTCCATGCTTCCCTTTATTTGGTAGTAAATACAATATTTGAAGAGGAGAGGAAAAGCGTGACCACTATTTCCTTTCACAGCAAAATCACAATCACTTTAATAATAGAAACGATTTTCTTTTTAGTTAGGCCTGTGCATAGAGACTTCTGTTAAGTAACAGTGTTAAACTCTTTTCTATAGGTGACCATGTCACCTGTCCTGCAAATAATGGTTCTCAAATTTACTGGGTCTTAAGAGCCACTCCGTATGCTTAAATATAAAGAATTCTGGAATCCCTTCTACTGAGTTGTATTCAATACTCAAAGATTTCGGTTCTCTAGGTCTGGGATGGGCCTAGGAATCTTCAATTTAATAAGCCTTCAAGATTATGATGCCATAAGTGATCAAGGGGGCACTACTGAATCATCATACTGAGTTATTTGAGGTTCATCTTTATCCAAATAAAAAGAGAAGCTAGGGTTTGAGTTTTACCATACAGAGACTTTGTATCCTTGAGAACATGATTTGCAGTGTGCTGGCTGGTAACAGAAAAGATAATTATAGCTTTGCACTCTTTTAAATAATTCCTAACTTTTTAACATATGGACTCAATATGCTATTAAACAACTTGCTAGCTTTGGGCAATTCAATATGTTTAGAAGAAACATCTTCAGCAGCAGTACTCTTCACTGGTACATGTCTGCAATATGTAGCAATGATGTCTTCAGGTTATGCCAAGCAGCTGAGAGCAGGCTGCTAGCAAATGTGTTACTTTCTAGTGAAACATATTTTCCTCTTCTATCCTGAGGTAGTGTGGTCTTTGAAAATATGCACTAAAATATTAAGATCCTCTTTCTTAGGGAACTCCATGGATGTGTGTGTGTGTGCGTGTGTGTGTGTGTGTAAAAATATGCAGTATAAATAAGTCTGATGTAGTGCTACTTGTATAAAATGCTCTTATTTTTTTCACAAATTAATCTGCCTTAATGCTAATATTAATTAAAACACTTTCTCAAGTTTTGTTCCTCATTTTGTTTTTTAAAAAGGAGACACTTTTAACTGTTACAAAAATTGATTTTGCTGACTAACTTCAACCACCAGCCACACTTTTAACATAAATTTCATTACCTTTAATATCTGAAGCATAAAACAGGGGCAAAAAGTTTGATGACCATCCCACAGAAAAATCTACCAACTGAACAGACCTGAACTATCTCCTATAGATAGGAGATGACAATGTTTATTGAACAAGTTTCCAAACTGTCCATCAGAACTCAACCAATTTTGGTAGTGGAGAAATGCTGAAGATTTGGCTATTAAGTTTTTCAGGTTGTCTGAGAGTTACAGCCATAAGAAAAGTGCCCTAACATAATATCAATGAACTCACAGGTAGAGAGGATGATAAGCCAGGTGAAGGACTCCGTGTGAGCAAAACTCAGAGGTAGAACTTCTCAGGAATTTAGATCAGTTAGGATTCTTGTATGCAAGCCAAGAAACTAGTGTCATTTATTTAATCAGAGGAGGAATTAATTGCCCCAATGTTGGGGGTGTTTGTTAATGAGGAAGAGTGCTCTGGATCAATAAGGTTAAGGGCACTTCTTGCTACTGAACTAGTGAAGGAATCATAGTATCTCTAAGATATGCCTGTATATAATGTGTCTTTTAGATTATCTGATAGGACAGGAAGATCAGATAGGGCTGCCATAAGTCTTGTTTTTACATTGTTACAATTTATTTAGATTAGACAATGAAATTGTCCACTGGGTCCTTCCACTTATGTTTTTCACTAGGGCCTATTATTACGGCTGTTGATCATAATATATTTTATTTCCCTCATTTTCCTTCCGTTTTGCGTATAAAATCCTCATAGATTTGGAAGGGATGGGATACCTAATGAGAGAATTAGTTTATGTCTTTTTTCACCTAATGCATATCCTCTTAACAACAGCTTATTTTATTACTAAGAGAAATTGTCTTTAAATAATTTCCCAGAAAAAGTTTTCTCTGTTTTCTATGATATAAGCATCTAAAGAATACAACTTCGGTTATGCAATGCTTATCAGTGAGAGGCTTACTCAATGCAGTGTAATAATATAATGACAATATAATAACAGCAACATATCAACATGTTCTGGTATCAAGGATTTCAATCAACAGGAGAAAGGAACTAGTTAGAAGGAACAGCGGATTGTGTGTGGTTGTGTGTGTATGTGTGACATAGGTGTTTGTATCCAAATGTCTCCTTTTTATACTTTCTATAAAGTTTCTATCCAGCATTAAAGCATAAGTGTAGTTTTCCCAAGCAACTACTAGGAACATTTTTTAATATCTAGTTAAAAGAAATGTAGGTCACAGCAAAGCTAATATACCTGAGACTTCTTTAAGGTTTACAACAACAAAATGAGGTATAATCTGTCCCACTATCCCAGATTCCTGAGCCAAATCTTAAAGAAGAGCTGGAGAAATGAAGATTCAGACTGGATCCTGGTATGTTTGATATCTTAAGTTAGGTCTACTGTTTAGTTCAAGAATGCAGAGTCTGTGGAGACAATCTATGAAATCTCTTCACCAATTTAGTAGATATATTATTATATGCTGTTAAAATGTATTGAAAAATGACTTTCGTTGATTTATTTTTCTCACAAATTACTTCCAAACATTTGTAAGATATGATTTAATGGGTATTTTTCTCTTTTTGAGGGGTCATTTAGATAATAATTATGCTTACATATCTTTGTTTTTCCGTGCTACAAAACTTATCTCACAAATTAACTTTATGCAAAATGCTTAAATTATACTTTCTACTATTGGAGAAACTCTCTGTGACAAAGAAGAATAAAATGTATCATTAATACATATGTTAATTTTACTTTTCCTAACAACTTAACTCTCCATTATTCTAGTGAACAATAGAAAACATCCTACTGAAAGCGGGGCCATTCTATAATTAAGATTCAGTTCTAGATGATTACATGTAAAAATATAATTCATATAGCTTCCAATCATAGACATATATCTTCCCTTGGGTTTCTTCATTATAAGTGTATAACTGATGCATAATACAGATTAGATTAAATTACATTACTTTAACATTTTCAAGTTAGTTTTGAAGACAATGCAAAATAAGAATAGAATATATACTTAGGTTACAAAATTCTTAACAGGCTTTTAGTATCTTCAGTTTCTAATATGTTCTAATATGCAAGTCCAGTATCACTTATCAAATGTGTGGGGAATTATCAATAACCTATAGATTGTGAGTTCACATAAAACAGATTCATTTTTATTTGTTTCATGGACCAAGGGCATGCGGTTTCATTAACAGGAAACCTAATTTTTTGCCCTCTCCTCTTATATACACTTCCATGTAGTAATCAGGAATATATAAGAGCTTGAGCTGCTATAATGTTAGCACTACCTGATTCATAAATTACTATGGTAGGTAAATTCGTGACTGAGATTGATGAATTTCAGTTTCACAAGAATTACCACTACTGATGACATAAAGGGACTCCAGACTTCCCTTTAGTACTTTTAATTTGGATTCCAACTCAACTGGAGGCAAATGTGTCCAGTGATATTTTCTTATTATCCTCAAGACATCTTTTTATTACTCCTATTCCTTAACCTATAAGGGTTTTAATAAAGCGAAGTAATAACAGTCACCCAGTTATACTACAATACAGCTCAGTTAGGGTTGGTTCTTTGTGGCATTTTACCAATAGCAATACCAGGTTATTTCATATCATTAGCTTTCTAATAAAACTACTTTTTAGTTGAGAAGTAGGTCAGAGGAAAGCCATTAAAAGGGCAGAAGAAAGAAGAGACAACAACATGAAAACGTCTGTGAATATACTAAAAATTGCTGAATTGCACGTTTTAAGTGGGTTAACTGTATACTACATGAACTATATCTCAACAAAGCTGTTAAAAAAAACATAAAAGGGGCAGAAGCGACTGTAGTGGGAAAGAGGAACTTGTAGAGTCACAATAATTTAAACAAATGCTTAATGTGAACATCTCAAGCTCAGTTAATGTTGCTTTTGTCCAAGTTTTTAACTCTATGAATTACAAGTAAATTACTGTATTCATATAAATTACATATTTCATATACCACCACTCTAATTTTTCACTTCTCTAATATTTAGTTACTTATATAGAGCAGGCATAGAATGAAATAAAAAAATATTAATCACTACAAGTATATTTATAAGATTTATGAGAAGAATGAAAACAGTAAGAAAATCAGGCAGATTTTTTTTTCTTTTCCCTCTTTTTCAGTCAGGGAGTTCTGTTGGTTCACAAGGATATTTGTCCATTGATGACTGCATTTTTTCCAAACATTTTCAAAGTATTTTCAAAGATCTATTATTTTATAGACTTACCCACTACTTTCGAGTGAGTAGGAATAAAATAACATGTAATTCAATTAAAATATATTTAGAAATTAAAAATGTGAATTAAATAAAACTATTCTAAATAATCTAAGGAATGAAAAGTAATGCCAAGAATCTATCATTTTGGCATTTTGTGCTTTACCTTGCCCAGTATTTTTTTTTTATTTTTTTTTTAATGTTTTATTTATTTCTAGGAGAGACAGAGAGACAGCGTCAGCAGGGGAGGGTCAGAGAGAGAGGGAATCACAGACTCCGAAATAGGCTCCAGGCTCTGAGCTGGCATTCAGCACAGAGCCCGACGCGGGGCTCGAACCCATGAACCGTGAGATCATGACCTAAGCGAAGGTCGGTCGCTTAACCGACTAAGCCACCCAGGCGCCCCTACCTTGCCCAGTATTTTTGACTGTTTTTGTTTTTGTTTTGCTTTTCTGTAACAATCTTAACTGATACATCAGTTCAATAACACTGGAATTGTTGTATATTTTTAAAGATAATCCTCAGAAATTAGTATCTCTATAGTTAAGATCACTGGCAGCGGCAAATAGAAAAAGTCTGAATCTGGATTGAAAATCACTTCTTCCAATCACTAGTGACCTTAGAAACTCCCAACACATCCACAGTTTAGAAAATCACTATTGAGAGTTGACACTTGTCCTGTATATCTTTCACAGTGGACTGGAGCAGGAACAACCCTTGGAAATTCTAGAGTTACACTGCAGAACAACACAGCAGGCCTCAAAGTCTTAAAATAAAACTTAGCCTTGCTTTAGCGTGTATGATCCTTTAGATGCTGGATTAAATTGAAAATCCAGGCTTAAAATTCATTTGAACTTTTCAGATATTTGGGGAATACAAAACATTTTATAATAATTCTTGTCTAGAGTGCATAAATGCTTTAACATTCATGTGTCTTTTTCCTGAAAAAAAAAATGTCAAATACAAAACCAGTGGTTTTTTTCATGTTTGAATGAGTTAAAAAAAAATAAAATTTTCCTGACCAGATACTAAAATATATGTCGTAAAGAATATGGAAACTGTCAATGAGACCCTTTTTGTTGTATAATCACATTTAAGATATTCCAAGTTTTAACTCAAAATCAGGGAATTAGCCTGAATTACATAAAAGGCTATTCTGGGCACTTTCAGGTAGGGTATGAGTTAACAGAGGAAAGAGTTCCAACCTATGATAGGATTGGGTGGTTGCAACCATAAATCTGTATCTTTATTTTATGACTTCTTTTTTTGCCCTGGTCCATCACCAAGCTCCATATTAATAGGTAATTTATAAATGTAAGTATCTCTTTACCAGGTAGTTTAATGGAAGTTAGTGCTCATGTATTAATGTATATTCATCAAGAGTTGACTAAAAATAGATCAGTATGAGTATTCCACAATTGTCTAGTTAGAGTTACCTTGTTATAAGTAGAAATTTTCACGTGAGCTTATTTAAAAGAATGTTATTTTGGAAGTGGTTAATACTCTTTAAAAACTGTGATAATTGCTTACTTGACAAAACCATAATACAATTAACACTGCAGAGGACATAGAATATGTGTATTTATTGGTATTATTATGCTACTTTAAATATAATCAAAGTGAATAGCTGGCATCGGGATAAACTGTTCCAAATATCATAAATTGTACAAAGTGCAAACTCAATTACTTTCAGTACAGGAGTCAAAAACAACTATGCAATCAAGCATTTGAAGGAAAATAAGGTATAGTGTGATTTTCTTGAGTTAGAAGTAAACTATTGACAGATTAAAAGAGATTGGTAGTGGGGTGCCTGAGTAGCTCAGTCCATTGAGTGTCTGACTTAAGCTCAGGTCATGATCTCACAATTCGTGGGTTTGAGCCCCATGCTGGGTTCTGTGCTGACAGCTCAGAAACTGGAGCCTGCTTCAGATTCTGTGTCTCCCTCTCTCTCTGTCCCTCTTCTGCTCATGCTCTATCTCTCTATGTCTCTCAAAAAGAAGTGAACATTTAAAAAAAATAGATTGATATTAACATGAACTAGGGATCAAGAGAGATGTCCTGAAAGTGACATTTGAACTAGTCCTTGTGGAATTTATAATAACTTGACAATGAAAGGTGTTTCTGGTTGAGGGAAAAGACAACAGCACCACTATAGGGCATCAAGAAATATGATTAGGAATCAGGAAGCAAAAATGTTTTCAATTGTAATTTGAAAAATGGCAGACTAGATAGGTATTGTCAACTTCACAATGATAATAATTTTAAATTGGACAAAATGTAATTTGATAAGGATTGCTGAACAAGGAGTGAGAAATTGTGGGACCAATGTCATAAAAGGAAAAAAATTTAAAAAGCCCAGAGAGCTGTTCCATAATTTTGGCTGAGATGTTTGGAGGCTGCACAAGTCTTTTGCCAACTTTACAGAACTGGCAGGACAAAAGTTGACATTCACAACCTGCCAAAGAGGAGCGGTCCTGGCAAACTGTACAGGTTTCAGGATTAGAACACAAAAGACTAAATCAAAGGGGTAAGTTTAAACCTGAAGTAAATAAGACTTCACATGAACTGAAGCCAGCTTTGAATTACCACAGTCTCCATTTGAAATAAGTGAGTTTGGATTTGCCTATGTCTTTCTTAATGTTTATTTGTTTATTTTGAGAGAGAGAGAGCGCAAGCATGAGAGAGAGCACACAAGTGTGTGTGGGCAGGGGAGGGAAGAAAGAGAGGGAGAGAGAATTCCATGCAGGCTCTGTGCTGTCAGCACAGAGTCTGATGTGGAGATTGATCTCATAAATCATGAGATCACAACCTGAGCCAAAATCAAGAGTCAGAGGCTTCAATGAATTAGCCCCCAGGTGCGCCGCCTGTGTCTTTATCATAGTAATCCTTAGAAATAAAATAAAATCCTTTCTGGAGGAAGATAATATCCATGAGTAACAATTATGTTTGGGCAATGAGCAAAATACTCTTTCCTTTCACATATGCTACACATTCTATATCTAATATGTAAGTAAGAGTGGTAGAAAGATAGGTGGATGGATGGATAGATAAGTGGATAGAGGGACATCTGGATGAACATGATGGAGAGGCAAATAGATACAGACAAAAGCTAGATATAACTCCTCAAATTATTGCAATCAGTAGTGTAGAGGAAGACAGGTCCTTTACTGATGTAATTTTTACACGTATGGTGTGAGTGTGCAGGACATGTGAAAGGAAAGAGTATTTCTCTTTATAACTGCTCATTTGTTTCTTGGGCCACCATACTCTATGTAGAAGGTACAAAGGGAAGATAAGCAAACATGGACTATAGGTTTCATGGAAAGCTGCTCATTGCTCAAACGTGCAGAATTATGAAAGCTGGAGAGAATGGATCATTCTGACAAGAATGCCCAGAACATGCTTCCCTGATTCTCTGGTTCCCAGAAGTTTTAGGATGTGTAGCCTTTTCTTACTTTATCTCCATGCCATAAAATGCTTCCTTCTTCACTATAATTGCTATCATTAACCAAAAATTATTATTTTAAGGCATAAAAAATCATTATTATTGGTTAACAGAAATGGGGACAATAAACGTTAGAATTTAATTAACTTACATGTCCCATTTTATATCCTATATTCACTTATATACTCAGTTTGTTTACAGTGTTGGCTCATATATGGTATTGTAAATTTAAAGTTTCTTTCCTTAGGACCATATCTTGAGATGTTTTCCTCCTGCCTGTGTCATCCTTCCTGTGCCATACTACATCATACAGAGGTCACATTATCTTTTCAGCTACCTGCTCTTTTATGGATTATGACAAACCTAAAGACATTACTGAACCATCATAAAAAGCATGAAATGATGTTAGGCAATAAAGAGAAAACATATTGATGTGAGGAATAGTACTGTATTAGGTAAGCTAGTATAATTAGGATGAGCACATAATTTTAAATTGGAATAATTTTGAAAGTGAAAGGCTTTTAAAAATACTTAAAATTATATAATTAACAAATATTTGTTATTGATTTAAATGACAGTTTTATTTATTGGACTTATAAAATACATTGAATTAATAGCTATTTACAAAGTAAAATTATCTCTGAAACATAAAAATTATAAAATATAAACAGTAAAATTATATATCCAAATACATTACAAAAAGAAGTATAAAAACAGACTTATTTCACAATGGATCATAAACCCAAATGTAAAATGCAAAATTATGACATCTCTCAGACAACATAGCCATCACCATACCCAAGATCATGTAGGTTTTCCCCCACATTTTGTTGAAAACTTCTGCTCTGCAAATTACAAGGTCACAAAGGACAATGCCAAAAGAATGAGAAGACCAGCCACATGCTGGGAGAAAATATTTGCAAAGATATATCTTTAAGAGACTGTTACCCAAAATAAGCAAAGAACTCTTAAAACTTAACAGTAAGAAAACCCAGTTAAAAAATAGGTCAAAGACTTTAGGAGGCACCTCCCCAAAGAAGATACACAGATGGCAAATAAACATATGAAATGATGCTCCGCATCATATGTCATTAGGGAAATGAATATTAGCAACAATAAAATATCATTACACACTCATTAGATTGGCCGAAATCTGAAACACTGGCAACATTAAATGTTGGTAACAATGTAGACCTAAAGGAATTGCTAGTGAGAATGCAAAATGGTTCAGCCCTTTTGAAAGACAGTTTTGCAGTATCTTAATAAAGCATTCCTTGTTATTTACCCATCGGAATTGAAAATATGCCTACACAAAAGCCTGTCCACAGCTGTTTATAGCAGTTTTATTCATAATTGCCAAAAACTTGTAAGCAACCAAGATGTCCTTCAATAGGTGAATAGATAAATGGGTAAAACACACAATGTAATATCATTCAGCACTAAAAAAATGAGCAATCAAGCCATGAAAGGACATGGAAAACCTTAAAGGCATATTACTAAGTGAAAGAAACCAATCTGAAAATGTTCTATACTGTATGATTTCAACTATATGAAATGACATTCTAAACGGGCAAAACTATGGAGACTGTAAGAATGTCATTGGTTTCCAGGGGTTCGGACTGGGAGAGGGATGAATAAGCACAGAAGAGAGGATTTTTAGGGCAGCAAACATACTCTGTATGGTACCATAATGAGGGATACATGCCAACCTGTAAAATGTACCACCAAGGGTGAACTGTCATATGACCTATGGACTTTGAGTGATTTTAGGTTCATCAATGTAACAAATATACCATGATGTTAGAGAAATTGATGATGGGAAAGGCTAGGGAGGTGATATATGAGAAATCTCTGTACCTCTTTCTCAGTTTTTCACCAACTTCAAATTGCTCTTCAAAAATTAAGTCTTAAAAGCAAGCAAAAAAACAAACAAAAGCAACCTTTTTTATAATGACCATTTGAGCATTTAATAAGAAGCAAAAATGTTTTTGATTCAGATAGCCACATACTTCACTTAATCTTTAACTATATTAATCTCTAATACTATGTAACTATTAATTTTCTAAATATTGTATTTTCCTTGTCGTTTTTACATTTAATTTTTCATAAAATTTATGCAATTTTCAAAAGTATTTTTAGGGCACTTAGAGATTAATGGCTTTTTTGACTGACTCTTCTTTGTAGGTCTCAGTATTTTATTATATATATTTTATATATGCAATATATATATATTGGCAAAAAAAATAGAGAGAGAGAGTGCGAGTGGGCAGAGGGAAAGAGAATCTTAAGCAGGCTCTACATTCAGTGCGGAACCTGATGCAGGGCTTGATCCCTTGATCCTGGGATCATGACCTGAACCAAAAATCAAGAGTCAGACATTCACCCTACTGAGCCACCCAGGTGGCCCTTTCTCAGTATTTTACATTGAAGAATGCTCCCACTTAAGATGCTGACCTACAAGGTGAACCAAGGACATTCAGGTAAAGGAAAAAAAGTCTCAATTCTGTTTTGTTTTGTTTTTAATAACTGAAATATGAAAATATTTCAGCCAACTGTTTTTAAGACACTTTCTTTTATTCTCATTTATTAAAAAACATTTATGCAAATCGATATTCTATAAAAGGTTGTCCCAAAAATCTTTTGAATAGTTCACTAAAATTAGATGCTACAAATTTGTAAGCTTTTTCATCTTCATTCATACATTAGTTAGGTACTGCCATGTTACAAACACTCTCAATATTCAGTAGATAACAATGATTGATCCCTGAGGTGTTTAGGTTATTATGCTTATTCTTGTCAAGGGCTCAGCCTCTGCTGACTATGTTTACCCAGCCAGTCATTTGGCTGGTCTTAGATGTCTTCTGCAGACAGGGACAATTCAGCTCAAATACATATGCTCTCTTATTCTCTAATTAGTTTGGTCTAATAATGTGGGAGATGTCTCACAGAGAGTAGAAGTATGCCAAATCTCTCTCTTAAAAAAAAACATTTATTTATTATTATTGAGAAACAGAGAGACAGAGTATGAACAGGGGAAGGGCAGAGAGAAGGGGAGACACAGAATCCGAAGCAGGCCCCAGGCTCTGAGCTGTCAGCACAGTCTGATGCGGTGCTCCAACCCACAAACTGCGAGATCATGACCTGAGTTGAAGTCAGACGCTTAACTAACTGAGTCCCCCCACCCGCCCCCATATCTCTTGAGACCTAACCTCACATTGGCTAAACAATACTTTTGCCATAACGCATTGTCTCAAGTACATCATAAGGTCAGACTCTACCTTTTGAAAGAAGAAGCTATTAAATCACAGTGCAACCATGGATATTTGGAGAAATGAAGAATGAGGGCCATTTTTGGAATTATCTACCAAAATTTCATTCTAGTAAAGACTATACATTTACTTAATTAAAAATAACTCCACTGTAGTACCACAACAAAGATTCTCCCTGAAATTTTAAGTAATTCAGTGCTTACTTTAGAAATTCAAAATTAATGCTTAACACTATGAGATCTGGTTTATTTTTTCAGTTTTTCCATTGATTTTGAGAAATAACTTTTAATACCTCTGTATTTCCAACATGATTTTCACTAATTACAATACACTAAACCCCAAAAAATGAAATATTTTTGTGTTCCATATTTGAAATAATTTGATTAAGAATTTCAACTGATTTTGTGCAAAATATAAAAAGAATTTGAGTACTTATTAAAAAATATGTCCTATACCTTTATAGGTGACTATCGTTGACTTAAAAATAATCATTTAAGATCAAATCTTTGTTAAGTTGGTAATAGTTAGGAAGAGAAATCACACATCCTTGCACGCTTAAATATAACATAAAATAAGAGAGTTAATTATTCTGGACATGTATGTACATAAATTTTGAAAACCCTATCTTCTATTGGTAAAATTTTATAATTTGTTTGGATACAACTGTCCAAAGATATTTCCACTTCATAGATTCTTATTTTGTATTCTACAATAATTGTGCTCAACAAAAATTTGTATTTATACAATCAGCACCAAGGCAATTTATTTCATCTTTAGTATTGAACTTTAAATCTATATTTACAAGAACATTCACAATAATGAATCAGTAGTCAATAATGGCATGTATGATATCAGTCAAAACATATTTGGAATTAACTTTCTAATTTTCAGTTAGACTCATCTGGTAAGATCTACTGAATCTGACATATTTGCAATATTTGCAAAGTTTAAATACTAATGGAGGCAACATATTAACAATCTTGCCACTTTAATATTATCATAAGAAATCAAATGTAAACTAAGTGAAATTAATATGAAGAAAATTATTTGATCTACATAAAAATTCATATTTCATAGAGTGATGAGCTCATTAAGACTTCTACACCATTTGGTGTTAAATCATCATCTATAGCAAAGTCTTTAAATTATAGAAAAATCTACTAAATTTTAAAGCAGATGCTGATGCTTTGCCAGCAGACTTGTGTCTTCTGATTTTCATTTAATCAGTAATACCACTATAGCCCTCAGGGTTGATAATAAATGTCAAGGTTTAGGCCAGTTCCACATATATTAATCAACTTTCTTTAGGAACTGAAACCCAGAACATAATATTTAATTTATCTTCTTGTTGTTGTTTTGAAATGTAAAATATTATTTTTTAAATATTTATTTGTGTGTGTGTGTGTGTGCATGTGTGTGTGTGTGTGTGTGTGTGTGTGTGTGAGACAGACAGAGAGAGAGAGAGAGAGAGAGAGGGAGAGAGTAGGAGACAGAGAATCTGAAGCAGGCTCCACAATTCCAGCACAGAGCCAGACGTGGGCATCAACTTACAAACCATGAGATCATGACCTGAGCTGAAGTTGGACAATTAACCACTGAGCCACCCAGGTCCCCATGAAATATAAAATGATTTAAAAACAATAAAATAACTTGCTATAAATTCATATTACAGAATAAAATTTAAAATCCCTGTAGCAAAAACATTCAAATTATTCTCTATATGCTCTATAGAATGATTTTTCAGTGTCTGTTTAATGTGTTTATTTCATTTTCCACAGATTATCACTTTCACTTTCCATAGATTCAATATCATGTAAATACCAATATAGAAGGTCAAATAAATGGTAAAACATTGATACTGTCCCTAGAAACATATTTACTCTGTTAGCAGATATATTTTCCTCAACAATATTTTAAGGTGAATCTAAAAAGTGCATATCAGAGTCTAGGTAGATGTTTCCATTTTTAGGATCATCAATCTAAAATATGCAGTGCCACTGGATGTAGACATTCTCCGTAATACAAAAATCATTCTCAACTATAAAATTCCCATAAGTCAAGAGGGCACTTTAAATCCATATGTTTCTAATCAGAATATTTTCTGTTTTGGAAGAAAAAACTGCCATAGCATTAATCATTTAGTGTTGTGTACTCTTTTCCTTGACAGTAGAACTTCATGGAAACATGATCTAGCCAGAAACACAAATGAAATTATCAGAGAAAACAACTTACTCCTTATCTTTTGGAAAGGTTGACAAAAATGCCTTTTTAAATAAATCATTCTTATTTAGGCTTGCCAATCTTAATATATCATTTTTAATCAGTATTTTATCACTTTTCATATGGCAAAATTGTCAGTTTGATGTTTAAATGTGGGTTATTTATCTTTAGCAGAAAATTATTCATAAAAATTCACAAAATAGATTCTTCAAATTCTGCTTAAAACTTCAAAGATCTTTTTATATATATTTTAAATCGATGAATATAAGTTCAAATTTGATGCATAATTAACAACTGATTCAGAACCATAATGTAGTGGTATTGTACACCATATAATATACAGTTTCTTTTATAGGAGTGAAGAGCCTAAGTAACATTATTTTGAGATTAAGGCCTCCATTTGGAGCAACCTCGGGCTACATGTAGCCCCAGTTCCAGAAAAAGCTTCAGATTGTTCAAGGCTAAAGCCACCATCGGACCGCTCTCAGATCAGCTAAACATTTCTGTGGTTTGAGTCAAGGCTGGGAACTGCAGACAAATTAACCAATTACTCACCACTTGCCTAAACCCTACATAGGCCCTTTGAGCTCACCTCATAATTAGTCATTTTCAAAAGATACTCAAAGGTCATGATTGGGTCCCCGCCAAAAGTAACGGACACCTCACAGATACTGAATAGTCAAAACTATTACCTTGGGTGCTGTACAATTGTAATTGGAGCTTATATAATGATGTCATACGTACAACGTGTGCACTGTAACATCCCCGTCCCTTACCCCATAAAAACCCTGCTCACTATTGTTCGGGGCTTCACCTTGCTGCCATGACACCGGTAGGTGGGTGAGCCCCTGCTTGAGCCTGTAATAAAGACCCTTATGTACTTACATCGGTGTCGGCTCCTTGGTGGTCTCTGGGGACTTGCAAATCGGGCACAACAGGAGCTCACCATTAATTTATGTATGAAAAAATTTTTAAATCAAGGCACCACTGTAATATAGAGTATACCTATGACATAAGTCAATATGAGGTAATTTTAATATACATAAATGTTTTATATTTACTAACCATCAGATACATATTTGATCCATAAGTAACACAGCTTATGTAACAACACAGCTTAAAGACTACTGAATATGGTTTATAATTTTGTCAAATAAGTTGAATGGCATTATAAGTTTCCCCTTATGAATGACATACTATACTAAAACTACAAGATGAGTAACATAAGATTCTGAGCTTCAAGGAGCTTAAAATTTATGTGAATGAACATTAACATATATTTACACTAATTAATGCATAAAGAAAATCTATGGTTACAGCAAAAAAGAGAAACTCATTTGCTGGTTTGAGAATCAGGCTTCATCTAATACATAACATTTGAACTAGTGGAAAAGTAAAGAAGAAGAGTATTTCAAGTCATGAGCTAATGCATAGAAACAAGGAAATGGTAGATTTGTTTTAAAGGAATATTCAATATTTTTGTGTTTGTTTGCTTACTTAGAAACACATGGGACCAAAGGACAGAAGATGCACTAAAAATGGTTGGAAAGATGTTATAAATTTTATTCAGCATGCATTGGTTAGTACTTGCCACCACCTCCTACCACTTTATTTGAGCATGAGAAAGCCATGATCATAACTATGTTTTTGCTTTTAAGTTTATTAATTTATTGGGGGGGGCAGAGAGAGAGAGAGGGAGAGAGAGAGGGAGAGAGAGAAAATCCTAAGCAGACTCGGTGCTGTTAGTGCAGAGCCTAATGTGGGGCTCAATCCCATGAACTGTGAGATCATGACCTGAGCTGAAATCAAGAGTTGGATGCTTAATCAACAGCCACCCAGGTGCCCCCATAACTATATATTTTTTTAATTTGTTTAATGTTTTATTTATTTTTGAGAAAGAGTGAGAGAGAGAGAGAGCATGAGCAGGGGAGGGTCAGAGAGAGAGAGAGTCACAGAATCCGAAGACAGGCTCCAGGCTCTGAGCTAGCTGTCAGCACAGAGCCCGACATGAGGCTTGAACCCACTAACCATGAGATCATCACCTGAGCCGATGTCAGACGCTCACCGACTGAGCCACCCAGGCGCCCCTTAAGGACAATTTAGATATAAAAAATTTCTGGAGGCAGAGATTGTGGATGACAGTCAGGTAGAAAGATAATCTTTAAGTAAAGCCATAATAGCTCAGAAAAATTAATATATATTTTACATTTTTGTAAACCCATAACACAGACAGAAGTGAAGAAGATCAAGCAACATTACAAATAATCTTTTATACTTCTAAGACTACAAAAATGCTAATGGCATAGTGAAGTTCTTACTATTTTGCATGTAATGAACCTTATAAACTGTGTACAGATTAAAAACAAAAGCAGGAGAGGGACCAATGGTGTTATAATGAGAATGTACCGTGAGGTTACTAACAATTAGGGTAGAATTAAAGAAAATCTAGAAGCAAATTACAAAAAAAAAAAAAAAAAAACTTAAANATTACTAGAAATAAACAGGGCTAAAGGAAGTATGAAGATAAACTCTCAAATGAGAGACTGCGAAAACTAACGTTTTGTGATAAAGTTTTCTTCCTTTTAACCTGTTTACAAAGACTGACCTTCTTTTTTACCTATTTATTTTATTTTTAGTTTTACATCCACATATTCTCCGTAGAATTAGACATTTGTTCTTATTTTATTTGGAAAGTAAAACTGAATGCGTGCCGAAAAAGTAGTTACCTCCAAGAACTGACAGGCTAAGATCTTCTTAATCACGAAAAGGTTTACAGCCAGTGATTTTCTTTATATTTTTAGGTTAAAAAAAAGAGTTTTACCCTTTTAAACTTCAAGGTAGTTAACATTAAAGCTTCTGAAATCTTGTAAATGTGTTAATTAAACTAATTATTACTTCATTCATTTATCTTGGTACACAAACACTTCAAAGAACTGATTATGTAATACTGTGGATATCCATATAATCACTTATATATTTTGTCGGTCTATTTCATAAGTCATTGTCACCTAGATGACTTATAAAAGTAGAGCTATAGTTTTCAATGCCATACTGATTCATGTTATAATAACCAGGGGGCTTTAAGAAATACAAATAATCAGACCTATCCTAAATTAATTATATCAGGAATCAAGGGGATAAGGACTGAGAAGTGATATGCTTTAAAACTTTCCCCAGATGGTAGTAACATGTAGTTAGAGTCAGAACAGCTGAGAGAGACGCAGTACATTGAAGAGCATGGCCAAGCTTTAGAATTAGACTGCATGAATTCAAATCCAAAAATTGGTCCCTATTACTCTATAATCTTGAGCATGTTACTTAAATTTTCTATGTTTCAGGTTTGTTCATTGTTTTGTTTTTAAATAAAGATACTTGTGAAGATCAGACAAATTAATACATAGAAGGCATTTAAAAAAGTTTTCAGCACGCAGTAAATTCTTAGTAAATTGAGCAGTTATGGTCATCCATAATCAGTTGACATGACGAAAAGATACTGCAGAAATAAATTTGAGAAGCATTTCTTCCCATAACCATTATTGCTCTCAAACCAAAATTATTGGTTTACTGTGAAAATAAGGCTCTAATTTAATGACAACAAAAGGAATAGATTGGTAAGATGACATGCCACAAGCCAATTTTGGTGTCTACATTTTATATACCTTACATATAGGAAGAGGAGAGAAAGAGACATCAAAAATGTTAAACAGGAACCTAAACTCTTAGACAAAGTAGAAGTAAAGGTATTGACTTTACCATCCTATTTGAAACAACTAAAAATTTAGGTAAAAAATATATATAACAATGGCCCTCAAGACAGTGAACATAAAGTAACAAGAGACACAGGAAACAAATGAAGTGAATCCTATTATTCCTTCAGTTTGCTTCCCAGAAATGTTTTCAGAATAAAGTGCAGGGAGATAAACCCAGTCATAAACTGGTAGGATGATATATTGATAGAACCAGTGACAGTAGAGTTTGCTAGAATTTGCAGGGAAGAGTACCAGAGAGAATAACTGCACATAGAAACTCCAAGTATATTCAGGAGACCCCCCTCAAATAGAGAAGCAGGTACTTGGCAGAAAATGTATGAAGAAATTTTCCTGTGATGGAAAAAAAAATCCAAAAGAATTATATGAAATAATAATCAGAGTTATGCAGGACCCATAAAGGAAAAATTCAATACACAAATTAAAATACTACAGAAAAATACTTTATGATAAAAATATACTAGATAATATTAATAACAAAGTGTTGCAGAAAGGAAATTTAGTTAACTTGAACACATAGAAACTATCCAAAATGTAACAGAGAAAAAAGATGGGACAAAATGAACTGTAGGGTAGTGGAACAATTGTGAGACCACTTGACCCAGCCTAACATACGTATGATTACACTCACTGAAGAAGAGAGTTAGGAGGGAGGAGAGAAAATGTCAGAAGACCATTTGACAAATTTGATAGAATTTATAAGTCTACAAATTTAAGAATGTAAACAGCCCTAAGTGAAATAAACATAAATAAAGCTAAACCATTGTCCATCACACGATATTGCTTAAACTACTGATAAAAAATAATCCTAAAGGGACCAGAATAAAAAAAAAGAAAACAAAATTACTAGAGAAGACAAAGGTAAGAATTATAGCAGACTACTCTTAACAAACAATGGAAGTTAGAAAAAAAATGGGACATTATCTTTAAAATATCGAAAGATCTACATTTATTTCTTTACCCAGAAAAAAAATGTATTTCAATGCTGAAGGTTAAAGACTTCTTTAAGACACAGAAAATTTAAAGAACTGATCACCAGCTGACCTACATAACAACAACAATATATCTTGTCTATAAAATGAAAGAAACACTATTAATATGGGAAGTTAGATCTACACAAAATACGTAGAAGAGTCAGAGATGGCAACATAACAGGTAGATGTAGAAATTTATTTTCATGTTATTTAAATCTCTTTAAAAGATAAATGTTTATTTAAAGCAAGTTTATTGTTGCAAGGTTCCTATACTATAGGTAGAGTGATATTATAACACTTAACCAAGTCTGCAAAAAGATACACAAATTATAAACCTTAAATCAGCCACAAAAACAAAAACAAAAAACAAAAGAGTTAAAGATAGTAAGTCCACAAAGAAAAAAAACGGATTCACAAAAAAGCCGAAAAGGAAGAAAAAAACTAAAGTTACAAAGAACATATTTGGTAAATAGGAAACAAATAATAACAGAATAGACTTTAAAGAAAGAATAATCAACTTAAGATCATAGAGAAAAATCAAGGAATGTGCATATCTGTTCTTTGAAAGTGTTGATAACAATGATAAGCTTCTAACAACTCTGACCAGGAAGAAAAGGGGGAAAAAAGCCTACTGCCATCATCAGGAATGAGAAAAGTGACCTCACTTTCTGTACAAATATTATAGTTTTCTCAAGAAACTTTAAACTTATTTTGTGCATATTAATTTTATATAGATCAATCGTTTTTTAATAAGGGTAAAATAATGAAGACTGTTGTCACTGAAAGGAATTTAGAGCTTATATTCATACATAATATGTAGTTGCAAAGGATGATTAAGTATCATTTGTTAGATTCTTTTCTCTGCTTAAAAGGATAGAATGAGCTTAAGAAATATGTTTTGCTTTTGTAGTAGGTGTTGTTGTTGTTTTACTTAATAGCTTTCTTTTAGATTTTTTCCTAAGCCTGTTAGAACATTTTAAATTAAAAAAGCTCAAGAAGAAATTAATGCTTTGTTGAATCACATATAAACTCTTGGTTTGAATCTCTCTATAATTGTCCAATAAATGAATGATTCCTCCTCTTAGAAATAGCATTCTGCCTTACCTGTTACCTAGGAAAGGAGTTTCATTTTGGGGAATATATCATCCACAGCAAGTATTTTGTGTTTCCTGATAGTTATTTTTCTTATTCGTCGTGTTTATTCTATGATAAACATGGAAGTGTTTATACTATGAAAAAAAGAAAGTATGTTTTGAGATCTTAAAACAATCCAATTTCTGTTAAATGAAATGAGCATGTACCTATATTTATTGCCCATTTCTCCTCTTACTTTGGTTCTGAAGGCCCCAACAAAACAAAAAAGAAACCACATTTTAACAAAGGGGCAGTTCATAGGCCCATGTTTATTTTGGTACTTAACTCATGGGAATTAATATTTTTGTTTTAGGTTAATTGGACTTAGCATTTCAGTGGAGAACTAGTCATTTATTAAACCATACTAATAACTGATTTAAATTAGTAATTACCAATTACAAAATCAATTAAATTTTTCCCCGAAGTTGCTACAATTTAAATATGAAAATTTTATTCTTCTCATTGAGAACTGCCTTATGGTAGCCAAAGCTAAAATTATTACTTAAAACAGAACAGGCACCTTTTAAATGCCCAAGTCACTAAGAAAAACTTCTCATAAGAAGATGACAGATTAAAGATGTCTAGATGAGGGACACCTGGATGGCTCAGTCGGTTAAGTGTCTTGACTTAGGCTCGGGTCATAATATCATGGTTCATGGGTTTGAGCCCCTCATTGGGCTCTCTGCTGTCAGCACGGAGTATACTTTGGATCCTCTGTCCCTATCTTTCTCTGCCCCTCCCTGATCAGCTCACAGTATCTCTCTCAAAAATAAATAAACATTAAAAGAATGTCTAGATGAGTTTCATAAGAATGATAACTTGTATAGTATCCCCATGGACTGATTTAAGAAAATCAAAGTAAATAGGAGGGTATTTTGACAGTGCTGAGTCCACTACATAGATATTACACATTTAAACAGGATGAGTTAGGAAATCAAAAGACTAAGTCCAAGCTCCCCTTAACCACTCTGCAACCTTGGGTATGTGACTTAATTTTCCTAAGCCTGTTCATTTGTAAAAACAAGGATGATAATTCCTATTCTAGTCCACCTCCTATAATTGCAATAAGAAACTAATTAGGGGAGACTAAGGAATTTGAAAACTTGCCCAAAGCACTAAGTAACTCGAATGTTTTCCAGGAATCTCTTAGTTTTTTGTGTGGAACTCAACACCACTCTTTGTGACTCCCAGGGTAAAGTAAAATGATTTACTGTTACATTGTGATGTTTATTTGTTTACAAAACTACCACCTGGGAAGTTTTTCATTTAGTCATTTTTTGTGTTAACTTTAACCCATGCATCAGTCGGTTTCACTCTCATTTTTCATAGGAGACAAATGACGTTCAGTGAGGTTAAGAAAATTATTCAGAGCTACATAGCTGACAAGTAAAAATATGAGATTAAAACTCTCCTTTATCTAATTAGAAAGGCTGAAGTTTTCCTATTATTATATCTTTGTGGGGATGGTCTTGGCATTTAGACACATTCTCAATATTAATTTCCTTTTTCTTCTGTCTCCTTACTTTTTTGTACTGAAGAATAATGGACATACAATAACCTATTAGGTTCAGGTGCTTTGATATGTTTATACATTACAAAATGATCCCCATGATAAGTCTAGTTACCGTCTGTCACCATACAAAGTTATTAACTATATTCCCTATGGTGTACACTACATCCCATGACTTACTGATTTTATAACTGCAAGCTTGCAGGTGTTAATTGTCTTCACTTATTTTGCTCATTCCGTATATCTTTTCCTTTCTGATCCTTCTTTATATGTTCCCTCTATCATCTTTGTAGGGAAGCTGTTTGATCAGCTCTCAGTTCTTCTTTCTTTTTTCTTTCTTTCTTTTTTTAATGTTTATTTATTAATTTTGAGAGAGAGAGAGAGAGAGCAAGCACATGTGAGCAGGGGAGGGACAGAGATAAAGGGAGAAAGTAAGGGGTCCCTAGGTAGCTCAGTCAGTTAAGCTTAGACTTTGGCTCAGGTTGGGTCATGATCTCCTAGTTCCTTAGTTCCAGCCCCATGTCTGGGCTCTGTGCTGACAGCTTGGAGCCTGGAGTCTGCTTAGGATTCTGTGTCTCCTTCTCTCTCTGCCCCTCCACTGCTCTCTCTCTCTCTCTCTCTCAAAAATAAATAAAAATATTAAAAACAGAACATAGAAAAGGAGGTAACACTTTAAAAAAAAAAAAGAAAGGGAAAGGGAGAGAGAGAGGCAGGGCCAAAATCAAGAGTGGGATGTTTAACCAGCTGAGTTTACCCAGGGCCCTCCTCAGTTCTTTAGAAGGAGCTGCCTTATATGGAGGTGCAGATTTGATTAGTCTGTGGGAGACGGTGAGTTTTTCTTTCCTCTGATCTTGACTATAAAATAAATAGCCTATTTTATCTGAGTCAAAGAGAAAGGGAAATTACTTTTTCTTTTTCTTTCTTTCTTTTTTTTTCTGGTTTCACTATGGAGTTTGATTTATTCCAATACTTTATTTTCCTGATCCTAGCGGCTGCATTCTCTGGCCTGGCTTAATTTTCATGTCATTTATAAGCTTAGCCTTTCCTTCCTCTGCAAGAAAATCATTTATTTCTTACAATTTTAAAAATGATCTCTTTTGAAGGTAAAATTGAAAAAATCTTCAAATCAAAAAAGCAAAATACGTGCAGGAGCCAAGTTAAGAGTGGAAGCTACTTACATTAAATTCAGACAGGCTTTTATATTTTTTCTATAAATACCTATTTTTTAAAAATTCTGAATCAGAATAGCCATAGTTGGAACACTTCCTGTTGGTCAATAATTTCCGATAGAATTTGTTTCTAAGCCTAAAGTGGTCTTGATTATGAAAAGTAAATCTTTTCACAACTGCCTTGATACTCAGAAAGCTTATTAAAAATAGACATTCTAATGTCTTTTGTACACACTGATGCTTAAGATGTTCCAATATCTACTATGGCCGCAGTAGTCTTAATAACCAAAGTCATCTTTTCTGTCTTTAGGAACCTACACTGGAAAAGCCATATCCAACAGACAAGCAACTGTGTGTGTGAATGAACATTCCATTTAGTTTCACACCTTAATGCTATACATTCACTTTGGATTGTGTACTATGTTCATGTATTTAGGCTTTGATTCAAAGTAAATTCTCATGTTATGGCATTTATTTGCATTGAACACAAACTGTAAAGAAAAAGAAATGACTGAAAGATTAAAAAAAAAAGACAATTATTTAATATGACATGAAACATACTGCTTTGAATGGATTTTAAATTTCCTCTTCCAAACTTTCTAATGCTGTAGATTTATGAATACATTTGATGAATAAATACAGATGTGATATGTCCCCTTATTTTTTTTCTGATTGTTTTCCTTTTTTGATAGGGGAAGGCATGCCTATTAACGTCTATATAAAGCAATTTTATCTACCTGGACCTAAGAGTCTAAATCTTTTAGGCACTCTTTAAATGGCAGCTCCTTCTCCCTACAAAAAATTGACATTTATCTATTCATGAACTTTCTTCCACTTAGTTCTCCCTTACCTCGTTTTTTTCTTCCTTCCTTCCTTTCCTTTCCTATTTTCCTCCTTCCTCTCTTCCCTACCCCTCCCTTCTCTTCCCCTTCCCCCTTTCCTTCTTTCCTTGTCTTTCTTTCCTTCTTTCTCTTGTTCCTTCATTCCTTCTTTCATTCCTTCTTTCTTGCTTGCCCACCTTCCTCCCTCCCTTCCTCCCTTCCTTTCTTCCTTCCTTCCTTCCTTCCTTCCTTCCTTCCTTCCACAATGAAACAACACAACTTACCTCTGGTGTGAGCTACAATTATTTCTAAAGAGCTAGATTTATATGAATATTTGTATGTGTTTTGTTTCAAATATTCTTCTACTTAAGTATTAAAATATGGGCCTATTGAAATTTTATATCTTTTTGTTATATCACTTTGTATAACTGTTTCACTAATTATTTTCTAGGCTTCTGCCCATTTTTAATTGGATTATTTGTTTTTTTAGGTGTTGAGTTTGATAAGTTCTTTATAGATTCTGGATACTAACCCTTTATTGGATATACCATTTACAAATGGCAGTCAGTAGGTTGCCTTTTAGTTTTGTTGACTTGTTTCCTTTACTGTACAGAAGTTTTTATTTTCACGTAGTCTTAATAGTTTATTTTTGCTTTTGTTTCCCTGACCTCAAGAAACATATCTAGAAAAAAAGTTGATAAGGCCAATGTCAAAGAGATTACTGCCTGTGTTCGCTTCTAGAATTTTTATGGCTTCAATCTCACATTTAGGTACTTAATCTATTTTGAATTAATTTTTGTGTATGTATAAGAAAGAGGTCCAGTGTCTTTTGTATGTTGCTGTCCACTTTTCTCAACACTCATTGGTTGGGGAGACTGTCTTTTTCCCTTTGGATATTCTGTCCTGCTTTGTCAAAGATTTATTGACTGTATAGTTCATTACTAGGTTTTCTATTCTGGTATATTGATCTGTGTCAATATTTGTACCAGTACTATGTCTTAATTAGTAAGTCTTGTAAGATTAATTTACCTGCTTTTTTATTCCTGCCTTTTAATTTATATTTTATATAGGTTTTATCTTCTACTAAAAGTTTCTACTTATTATGTATATATGTGAAAACTACTAATTATTTTTAATAGAATACTACCTTATTGGATTCTCTTATTGTTTATAGTACATTTTAATATTTTTTTCAGGCATACCATCTTTGATAGAGGTAGTTTTAAATATTCTTTTACAACTAATTTATCCTTAATTTTTTTCTCTTTCATAATTATCTTGGAAAAATCTCCCCAAACAATAGTGTACATTTTTGCTTTTTCCTCTACTTATAATGTCTCATTTTCTCCAATAAGCTGTTGGTTTTTAGAAACAACATATGTGATATACAATCATTCTCACATACATATATATGTCAAATTAAGAAAGTATCATTTAGAAGCACCAAGGTGGCTCAGTCAGTTAAGTGCCTGAGGCTCAGGTCATGATCTCATGGTGCTGAGATCAAGTCCCACAAGTTGGGCTCAATTTTTGGGTATGCAGCCTGCTTAAGATTCTCTCTCTCCATCTGTCTCTCCCCTGTTTATTCTCTCTCTCAAAAAAAAAAAAAGGAATGTATCTATTTAATCTTATTGAGTGTTTTTAGCATGAATATATATTATTTAAATAATTTTAGTATTAATGGGAATTAATGTTTTAATGTATTAACATAATATGCTTTACAAAGTATTTTTTATACCAAACAATTTAAATAGTTCTGGGATTACCAGAACTTCTGTGTAATTTCACATTTAACCTATTTAGGACTGATCCTATTTTAGGAGATTTTTTTTTAAACTTTCTCTTTTTTGGAAGTACTCACGGGTACAGTATTTTCTTCATTCTTACATGCCTAAATTTTTAGTAGCCTTATTACAGCAAAGGCTGGATAGCTAGACAGTCAATCTTTGGCACGTATTTTCTCTCCTTCAGTATTTTTGAGATAGAGTTCCTCTGTTTTATATCACTGAAATGCAAATCAAAGTGACTGTGTTTTTATTGTGGATCTTTTGTAAGTGTGTCTTTTTGTTTATTTGTTTGCCTGTAGGTTCAGAGGGTTTTTGTTTTGTTTTGTATTGTTTTATAATTAAACTATTAAAGTGTAATATTTTTTCAGATTATGATTTGGGTCTGACTCTTTTAGGAGAATTTTTCCACTACAGGTTGTATTTTTACAAGACTTCTTTTAATTCAAGATGTGTGTACTCTGAGGATTACTATCTCCTCAGCACCATACCCTGACATCCTGTATTGACAGGATGCCTGCTTATTCAGCAAGCGATGTACCACCAGTGACGTATGCAACTTGGCTGTCTATTTTGTCTCCAGACACAAATGGACTTTGGGGCTATCTAATATTCCAGGGCACAATGGAATCATAAATTCTAATCAGGTCAAAGAAAGAAGTATATTGAAAAAGGCAGTAGTTAAGAGTAGAGTAGAATATATGATGGGACCATGATACTAGAGGCACTTGAAACAATCTGAAAGAGGATAGCCTTAAGAATAAAAAGCAGCTGGAATACTAAGGAAAAGCATTTCACATGTTACTTGATATGCTGGAATCCACCATGACTCGGACTTCTGCACAAATTCTGGTCTGTTCCAGTTTTCTAGGCAGCTTAAATATCCCTGCATAGGAAACTTTGCTAGAACAAGACAATCTCTCAAATAGAAACAAGAGACATATGGAATAGGTCTCTTCTAGATGCCTGCCCATGACATAATGACTCTGAACAAACTGACCATTCTCCATATTTCATAAGGCACATGCACCTGTATTTTTTCCAGTTTATACACAAGTTCACAGAGAGTAGCCAATAGGGTCTCTCTAGACTTCTGAACTTCTTCAGAATATCTGGGGTGGTCTGTGCAAGATGCTAGCTGGTTGGATGCTAGTACTTGTATTTATAATTTCTCCCCTTTTGATTATTAGTAAAACATTGAGTCCATACTTTAAACTAGTTTACACTATGTTTAAACTTTACACTAGTTTAAATGATGATTCAAAATCAATTATCCTGTTAATATGTTTTATTTTTCCAAAATTCATTCTCTGCACCTCCCAACGCTGGCCCACATATACATTTTGCCAATAGAAGCACTTTAATGGTTTATAGTTTATCTCCACTCCTTTTCCACTGAGGTAAGGCTCCTATGGAATGCTCCTTATTTACCTGCCTTGGTAAATTGTTAAAAAGTTATAATTTTTTTCAAAATTAATTTTCAAAATTAATTTCAAAATATTTTCAAAATTATTTGACATAGAGGTCCAGAGGGAAAAGAGAGGATCATCTAAGCAATATTCATTATATCTATATTTATCTTTCTTTTTTTATCACTATATATGCCACTAATTATTTATGGATCAACTACATATAGAAATAAAATAAAAAATTAATGACACCAGATAATCTAGAATCAATAATGTTTAAAATCAATGGTAAGTTTTTGCAGTAGCCAGAATTATGGCCCTTAAAGATGCCCACACCCTAATTTTTGGACTTTCTGTATATGTTATCTCATTGGCTAAGGAGAATTAAGACAAGAAATAGAAATAAATTTGTTTACCAGCTAGACTTAAAATAGAGAGATTATCCTGTACTATCTAGGTCAGTATAATCACAAGTGTCCTTTAGTGTAAGAATAGGACAGAGGGGAATAAGGATCAGAGAGAGACATGACTATGAAAAGAAAGCACAGATACATGTAACATTGCTGGCATCGAAGATGGAAGGAGGGCCATGAGCTCAGGAATCTGAGCCAACTCTATACTGTGGAAAAGGCAAGGAAACAAATTTAGTCCAAGAGCCTGCATAAAGGAACAAACCTGCCAAAACCTTGATGTGGATCAGTAAGGCAAGTGTTAGACTAAATCTACAGCATTGTAAAATAATAAATATGTTGATTTAAGCACTAAGTTTGTGGTAATTTGTTACAACATGAATAGAGAATACTGTAGTCATAAATACAAAATTAATATTAAATAAAACCATGGACTTTAGTAATGAGATTATTCTCTAGATTTAAATTATTTTAATTTTACCCAGAAATATTTTCTTCATGGAAAGCCATGTTTTGAATTTTTTTCTTAGATATCTTTAACCTTTACTACAATTATGAAAGGTAAAGCCAATAAAATTATCACAAATTTCTCTTTATGTTTTGTTTGCTAAAGTTAAAAATGCTGTTTTAGGCAAATTAAAATTTTACTTCCAATTTAAATGATACAGAACTCGACTTTTATTTTCCAACAAACTTGCAAAACAGATAAAAATACAGCAGCCAGCTATGTGTGTCAGAAAATGTAAGATGCACTGTAAAACCCAAAGTTGAAATTTCATTTAGGCTGGTCACTAAGAATCACATAACAGGATTTATGTAAGGAATTTAAATTATACTCTATTTTCAAATGTTGCTAAAAGCACTGAGGTGAAAATAAGTTACAAGTGTAACTTTTGTTCTCACTTTTCTAGAACAAGATCAAAGGGGGAACAAGGTATATTTTTCACTACCTAATCTTCTCATAGGACCAAGATCTTTACCTAGTACTAAGATAATGTTGAATGCAATGAATATTTCATTAAAATTAGTTAAATTTAAGTAAATTTTATACTTTACTTTTCATAAAGTTCTACTTTAAAAATATATTATCTGGGGAGCCTGGGGCTCAGTCGGTAAAAAGTCTGACTCGATTTCAGCTCAAGTTGGGATCTTGCTGTTGTTGATATAGAGTTCTCTCTATCTTTTTCTCTGCCCCTCCCCTGCTCGCTCACTCTCTCTCAAATATATATATGTTTTTAATTATGTTTTTATTCATTTTTAAGAGAGAGAGAGACAAAGTGTGAGTAGGGGAGGGGCAGGCAGAGAGGGAGACACAGAATCTAAATCAGGCTCCAGATCTAAGCTGTCAGCACAGAGCCTGATGCAGGGCTCAAACTCACAAACCATGACATCATGAGCTGAGGCAAAGTCAGATGATTAACCCACTGAGCAACCCAGGGGCCTCTCAAAATAAATAAATAACATTTTAAATAAGCAAAATAAAAATACTTATCAAAAGAATAAAGAATCATAAGAGTATACTGACTACTCATACTTAGTGATATTCTTTTTGTAACTTCCACTAATTTAAAATTTGACATCAACAGTGTCGAATCAAGACATACTAATTGCATGTTTTGCAGTCACAGAGCATGGTGATTAGGATTACAAGCTTTGGAGTCACTTAACCTTATTTTAAAGCCTGTATTCTCCAAGTTGTGAGTAACATTTTCATAAAACATTTCTTAGTTTTCTTATGTGAATACGTCAGAATGATGGAGGACCATGTGAGATGACACTTGTTAAACACTGAAAAAGGCGCCAGGCATGTTGTAACCACACATAAATAAATAATTGCTACATTCGTATATTTTAATAATACCATTGCTTTCTGTTGGCATGCAAGTTTACATCCACACACATTTAGAAAACCACAAAGGTGTGCCATTAACCATATATATGGGAAATGATTAATCTGCTTATAATAATTTGTACAATGCTGCATAGAAGACATCTTTGAATTGAAGCTGTAAAACATTTGCAGCGTTTTGTAAGTATACAGTTCTCTGTCACCCTGATTTTCTACTACTTGGAACTTCTGCAAGAACCAAAGCAGTATATTAATGCAATGTAGTTTTTCCCCCCACTTCCTTTTGTTCTTTTCAGTTCCTTGCACTGATAATTCACTTTGACTCTCAGCTATCTATATGTGACCTTTAATCTGACTTACCCTTGCAGCTTGTCTGCTTCATCAGTCCGAATTCTCCAGGTAGAAACCATATCCCTCTTTTATTTTCAATGTTAGTCAATCTCTCTTCCCAGATGACTGTTAGTTCATATCATTCTTGCTTTTCAGTTGAAGTATTTTATTTTGCTCCCATTTCAGTACTCATTCTCCACTGTAATTTTAGTCCATGGAAACCTGGAGGTTACGTTATCGACTCCAAATTGCAATGACTACAATTCTCTAATAAATAAATGCAGATAATAAGAATCAGATACAGAGATTTATCATTTTTAAAAAGGATACTACCCTAAGATTATCAATATGTGAAAACTTTGGAAATCACTGAAAATCTAGTCAAAATAATTGTGTTCACATGACACCTGGGTGGCTCAGTTCATTAACCATCCATCTCTTGATTTCAGCTCAGGTCATAATCTCATGGTTCCTGAGTCTGAGCCCTGCATCAGGCTCTGCACTGACAGCACAGAGTCTGTTTGGGATTCTCTCTCCCCCTCTTTATCTCCCCCTCTTCTTCCTGTGCTTTTTCTTTTCTTTTTCTTCCAAAATAAATAAATAAACTTTAAAAAATAAACTGTGTCCAGACATGTGTTATTTATCCAAAAAATAATTTATCTTAATTCTTCTTTTATCCGCCCAATTCGGTGATAATAGTGAGCATTCTAAAAGTGTTTAAAATCAGGGAAAATAATTACTTGTTTGATATAGGGATCAAGGAAAGAAATGGCCACAACCTTTTACTGTTTATTTACTATACCTTAGGTGTAAGAATGGTATATTTTGGGCTTCCCCTTGGCAGGTGGACATGCTTGGAAGCAGGTATGATGTTAGTGACTTTTGTTTGATCATAATTTGTCTACCTTGGAAGCTCATCATTGCTCCCATTAGAAATTCTCTTGAACTTCTAGGAAGATTGCAGAATAGGATGATTCTAAGCTCACCTGTCCCCATGAAAATACCTAGATAACAGCTATATCAGAGTATCCAACCCAGAAAATGACTTGGAGATAAGCAGAACACAGACCTTCCACAGTTAACAAAGAGACTAGGTCACATTAAAACTTGCAGGAGGGGCAGAGTCCCAGTTGGGATACAAACTCCCAATGAGACTAGCCACAAATAGGAAGACCACCACAGGCACAAAGAAGGAAGAGGGGCAGACCCCACACCACACACGCTAGACCAGGATATGCACTGGGAAAGTAAGTCTCAAGACACTTGTCTTTGAAAGCTGGCAGGGCTTAATTCTGAGTACTTTAAAAATCACTGGGTTCTTGGGGCGCCTGGGTGGCTCAGTCAGCTGAGCATCCGACTTTGACTCAGGTCATGATCTCACAGTCCATGAGTTTGAGGCCTGCGTTGGACTCTGTGCTGACAGCTCAGAGCCTGGAGCCTACTTCAGTTTCTGTGTCTCCTTCTCTCTCTGCGCCTCCTCTGCTCACTCTCTGTCTCTGTCTCTATCAAAATAAAATAAAGACATAAAAAAATAAATTAAAAAAATAAAAATCACTGGGTTCTGGATCTGAGAGAGCCAAAGGGCAACAGGAAATAGTCCCTGCTCTTAAAGAGAAAGCATAACAAACAACCCCTGGACATATAGCAGAAAAGAGGCAGTTCAAAAAGCACCTGGAGCATATGTAAAAGAGCTTTATTTACTACTCCCAGAACATGCTGGAAGGGCAAGGATCTTTATTAGACTTCTCCAAGAACAAAAGAGCTGGGAGTTACCATTTCTCTCCTCCCACCCCAGCCTAGACAACCTCCATAACACTTGCAGGAAATAGCTTGAACACCTTCCACCTACCCTGCTATCACAGCTTACACTCTGTCCCCACATCCTCCCATAAATCCATCCCCTCCAACCCACTCCATCCAATCTGTTCCACTGGTAGTAGTCCTTCCAAAGTGACTCCTGCTTTGTTTCCTAGCAAGGAGCAGTGCCACTCCAACGTGACTCCTGCCCTGGGGAAAGGGGAGGATAACCACAAACTCACAGTCCCAGCAGCTGAAACATTTTACTGGCAGTGCAGACAGAGTACCCTGATTAGTGTATCTACAGCCCTGGCAGGCATCTGGCCCGCCTGCTGGTACTGCCCACCAGCAAATTCACTCAGGGGATAAGGCAGGGAGAGTGTTCTTCAGTTTGGTGCCATCACAGCCACAGTAAATGGGCTAAGGGTAGGCATCTGGTCTGACTGTTGATACGACCCAATCCTAAGCCCACAGTGACCCAAGACTGGCCTTTGAACAAGACAGGGATCAAACCAAAGCCACAACAGCCAAAGCAGGCCATTGTAACTGACTGGACAGGTCAGTGCAACCCACAAAGGAGATACCTCTGCCTGAAGTGCCTGGTTCTGGTGAACAGAAGACATTACCCTACAGGTCACTGCAGAAACTCTTATTCATAAGGCCACTACATTTAAGATCAGGAGACATAATTGACTTTCCCAATACATAGAAATAGACACAAAGAAAGAATTAGGCAAAATGAGGAGACAGGGATATGACCCAAATGAAAGAACAGAACAAACCACAGTAAAAGAGCTAAGAGGGGGGCACCTGGGTGGCTTAATCACTTGAGCCTCCAACTTCGGCTCAGGTCATGACCTCATGGTTCCTGAACCTGAGCCCCACGTTGGGCTCTGTGATGACAGCTCAGAGCCGGGAGCCTGCTTCAGATTCTGTCTCCCTCTCTCTCTCTGCCCCTTCCCTGCTTGCATCCCCCCCTTCAAAAATTAATAAATTTAAAAAATTAAAAAACAAACAAATATTTAAAGAGCCAAAAGAAATGAAAATAATCAATATGCCTGATAAATAATTCAAAGTAATGATGATAAAGATACTTACTGGACTAGAGTATCTTAGTGAAACTTTCAACAAAGAGATGAAAAAATATTAAAAAAGAACCAATAAAAAATGAATAACTCAATAACTAAAATTTAAAATACACTAGAGGGAATAAATAGTAGGTTAGAGGAAGCAGAAGAACAGATCAGCAAGCTGGAATACAGAGTAATGTAAAGTAACCAAGATGAACAGTAAAAACAAAAAGTAATTTAAAAATGAGGAAGATTAAAGCAACTCAGTGACATTATCAAGCATAACAAAATTTGCATTATAGAGATCCCAGAAGGAGAAGAAAGAGAAGAAGATACACAAAATTTATTTGAAACATTAATAGCTGAAAACTTCCTGAATTTGGGGATGAAAACAAATCCAGATCAGGAGTCACAGAGAGCCCCCAACAAAACCAAAACAAGGAGATCCATCCCAAGACACATAATAATTAAAATGACAAAAAGCAGGGATAAAGGGAGAATTTTATCTTTTTAAATTTTTTAATGTTTATTTATTTTTGAGAGAGAGAGAGTGAGCAGAATGTGCAGAGAGAGTGAGCAGAGTGTGAGCAGGGGAGGCGCAGAGAAAGAGGAGGACACAGAAACTGAAGCAGGCTCCAGCCTGTCAGCACAGAGCCTGACATGGGGCTTGAACTCATGAACCATGATATCATAGCCTGAGGTGAAGTTGGATCCTTAACCAACTGAGCCACCCAGGCACCCCAGGAGAGAATTTTAAAAGGAGAAAGAGAGACAGAGAACACAGTAATATACAAGGGAAATGTCATGAAGTTATCAGCTGTTTTATCAGTAGAAACTTTGCAGGCCAGAAGGGAGTGGCATGATATAGTCAAAGGGCTAAAAGGAAAAAAACAAAAAACAAAACAAAACAAAACAAAACCTGGAAGCAAAATTATTCTAACCAGCATGACTATAATTCAAAATAGAAGGAGAGATAGCTTTGGAAACAAAGTTTAAGGAGTTCATCACCACTAAACCAACCTTATAAAAACATTAAAGGGAATTCTTTGAGTGGAAAGAAAAGACCATAGTCCAAATTAAGAACATTAGGAAAGGAAAAAAAAACATCACAGGTAAATACAAACATAATAAAAGTAGTAGATTAATCACTTACAAAACTAACATGAAATTTAAAGCAGGAAAGCAGTTAAATCATTTTTATCTAAACAAATCAAAGGACTCGTGAAATAAAATGATGTAAAGTATGACATCATATACATACAGCATGGGTGGAGGAAGTAGAAATTTAATGCTTTTAGAATGGGGTCAAAATAAAATGACCATAAATTTATATAGACTGATACATGCATAAGATATTGAATATGAGTCCGATGGTAACCAGATGTACCTAATAGATATATTCAGACATTCCAACCCCAAATGGTGGAGTACACATTCTTCTCAAGTGCACATGGAAAATTCTCCAGAACAGATTTCATGTTAGGCCACAAAACAAATCTCAATGAATTCGGAAAGTCTGAAATCATATCATGCATGCATCTTTCGCAACCGTAATGGTATGAAACTAGAAATCAATCACAAGAAAGAATTCTTAAAAAGACACAAATATATGGAGGCTAAATAACATGGTACTAAACAATGAATGAGTTAACCAAGAAATCAAAGAGGAAATAAAAAAGTATATGGAGATGAGGAACACAGGGTGTTGTATGTAAGTGTTGAATCACAAAATTCTACACTTGAAACGAATATTACATTGTATGTTAATTAACTGAAATTTAAATAAAAACTTGAAAAAAGAAAAAAATACATGGAAACAAATGATAATAAAAATACAATGGTCCAAAATCCTTGGGGGCAACAAAAGTTGTTTTAAGAGGAAAGATTAAAGCAATACAGGTCTACATCAAGAAGACATAAAAATCTCAAATAAACAACCTAACCTTACACCTAAAGGAGCTAGAAAATGAAGAACAAAGTGCAAAACCAGTGGAAGGAAGGAAATAATAAACAACAGAACAGAAGCACCTGGGTAGCTCAGTCAGCTAAGGGTCTGATCCTTGATTTTGGCTCAGGTCATGATTTAATAGCTGGTGAGTTCGAACCCCACATCAGAGCCATCACAGGCTCTGAGCTAACTTAAAATCCTGCTTGCGGTTCTCTCTCTCTCTCTCTCTCTCTCTTTCTGCCCCTCCACTACTCATTTTCTCTTTCAAGAAAAAAAAAAATCAGAACAGAAATAAATGAAATAGAGACTTAAAAAATAGAACATATCAATGAAACCATGAGCTAGTTCTTTGAAAAGATCGACAGATTAATAAGCCTTCACTCCTTGAAAAAAGAAGAGAGAGGACAGACACACAAAAAAATAAAATCAGAAATTAAGGAAGAGAAATAACAACTGTTGGCACAGAAATACAAAAGACACAAGAGAACATTATGAAAATTTATATGGCAAAAATTGGACAACCTAGAAGAAATAGATAAATCCCTAAACCACATAACCTTCTAATACTGAATCAGGAAAAAATAGAAAATTTGAAAACACTAACTACTAGCAATGAAATTAACTCAGTAATTAAAAAAAAAAAACAAAAACTTCCCAACAAATAATGGTACAGAACCAGAGAGATTCAAAGGTAAATTCTACCAAACATTTAAAGACAACTTAATCCCTATTCTTGTCAAACAAATCTAAAAAGTAGAAGAGGAAGGAAATTTCAAATTTATTCTATGACACCAGCATTACCCAGATACCCAAACTGATAAAGACAGTATAAAAAAGGAAACTACAGGCCAATATCTCTGATAAACACAGATGCAAAAATCCTCAACAAAATATTAGCAAACTGAAGCCAGCATTTGAAAAATCATTTACTGTGATCAAGTGGAATTTATTCCATGGATGCAAGGGTAGTTCAACACTCACAATTCAAACATGATATACCACATTAGCCAGATCTTTAAAGGATAAGAACCATATAATCATCTCAATGGATGTAGAAAAAAGCATTTGCCAAATAACCACATTCATTCATGATAAAATATCTCACCAAAGTAGGATTACAGGAAATATATCTCAACATAAAAAAGGCCATATTTGGAAAATCTACAGCTAATATCATTTTCAATGGTCAAAAACTAAGAGCTTTTCCTCTAAGATCAGGAACAGGAAAAGAATGTCTATTCTCACCACTTTTATTACATAGTACTGGGATTCCTAGCCATGGTGTATGTGTGTGTGTGTGTGTGTGTGTGTGTGTGTGTGTGTGTATAAAGAAATAAAAGGCATCAAAATTGGTAAAGAAGAAGTAAAACTTGCACTATTTGCAGGTGCCATGCTATAATTAGAAACCTCTAAAGACTCCATCAAAAACTAGAAATTGAAAGTGAATTCAGTAAAACTGCAGGATGCAAAATTAATATATAGAAATATGTTGCATTTCTATACACTAATAATGAAGTAACAGAAAGAGAAATAAGAAAACACTCCCATTCATAATTAACAAAAAGAATAAAATACTTAGAATAAACTTAACCAAGGAGGTGAAAGATCTATTTTATAAAAAGTAGAAAAACATTGGAAACTATAAACATTGATGAAAGAAATTGAAGATGACACAAATAAATGAAAACTTATTCCATGCTCATGTTATTATTCAGACATAAAAAAGAATAAAATCCTGCCATTTGCAACAATGTGGATGAAGCTAGAGAGTATTATGCTAAGCAAAATGTCAGTCAGAGAAAGACAGATACCATATAGAATTCACTCAAATGTGGAATTTAAGAAATAAAACAAATAAGCAAAGGAGAAAAAAAAGAGAGAAAGAGGCAAACCAAGAAACAGAATCTTACCTACAGAGAGCAAACTGATGGTTACCATGGGGGAAGCAGGTGGGAGAGATGGGTTAAATAGTAGACAGGGATTAAGGAGTGCACTTGTTATGATGAGTACCAGTGGAAGTGTTAAATTATATCATAAACCTGAAACTAATATTACACTATATATTAACTAACTGGAATTTAAATAAAAACAATGTAAATAAAAAGTTATTCTAAAACAAGAAAAAATTATCCCATGCTCATGTATTAGAAAAAAAATATTTTTAAAATGTCTATAGTACCCAAACCAATCTACAGATTTAATGTAATCTCTATGAAAATACGAACATTTTCAGAACTGTAACAAATAATCCTAAAATTTGTATAGAAAAACAAAGACCTTGAATAGCCAAAGCAAGCTTGAAAGGGATAAACAAAGCTGGAAATATCACAGTCGCAGATTTCAAAATATACTACAAAGCTGCAGTAATCAAAACAGTATGGTATTGGCACACAAACAGATATGTCAGTCATTAGAACAGAATAGAGTCCAGAAATAAACCCATATTTTTATGGTCAATTAATCTAAGACAAAGTGGGCAAGGTCATATAATCAGAAAAACAGTCTTTCAAAAAATAGTGTTTGGCAAACTGGACAGCACCATGTAAAACAATGGAACTGGACCACTTTCTTATACCATACACAGAAAAAATTCAAAATGGATTAAAGACCTAAATATGAGACTAAAACCACAGAATTCCTAGAAGAAAACATAGGCAGTAATTTCTTTGACTTCAGCCATAGAAATAGTTTTCTAAATATGTCTCCTCTGGTAGAGGGAAAAGAAGCAATATTAAACTGTTGGGAGCACACCAAAATAATAAGCTTTTGCATAGTGAAGCACACTATCAACAAAACAAAAAGGCAGCCTGCTAAAAGACAGAACATAGTTGCAAATGATATATCTGATGAGTTAATATCCAAAATACATAAAGAACTTACATGACTCAACACACACAAACACAAACCCAAAAAAGCCAAAAAATCCTCAGTTTTTCCCAAAGACCTACAGATAACTAACAGATACATGAAAAGATGATCAATATTACTCATCACCAAGAAAATGCAAATCAAAACTATAAAGAGATATCCCCTCATACCTGTCTAAATGGCTAAAGTAAAAAACACAAGAAAAAAACTATTGGCAGGATATAGAAAAAAAGGAACTCTGTTACACTGTTGGTGGGAATGCAAATTGGTGCAGTCACTGTGAAAAACAGTGTGGAGTTTTAGAAAAAAATTAAAAATAGAATTATAATATGACCCTGTAATTCCACTACTGGGTAAATGCACACACAAAAAAAATGAAAATGCTAATTCGAAAAGCTATATGCACCCGATGTTTATTGCAGTATTATTTACACAGCAAAGATATAGAATCAATCCAAGTGTCCATCCATAGATGAATGGCTAAAGAAGGTGTGGTTTATACACACAATGGAATGTTATTTACCCATAAAAAAGAATGAAATCTTGCCATTTGCAACAACATGGATGGACCTCTGAATCCCCCTCTAGGGTATAATGCTAAGTAAAATAGGTCATTCAAAGAAAGACAACTACCATGTGATTTCACTCACATGTGGAATTTACCAAATAAAACAAATGAGCAAACAAAGAAAAAAGATACAAAAACCAGACTGCTAAATACAGAGAACAAATTGGTAGATGCTGGAGGGGGGATGAGTGAGGAATGGGTAAAAGATGTGAAGATTTAGAGTACACTCATTAAGATGAGCACTGAGAAATGTATACAATTGCTGATTCACTACATTATACATCTGAAACTAAAATTACACTGTATGTTTATACTTGAATTAAAAAGAAAAAAAAGAAGTTTTAGTGAGCCTTTGGAGACATCCAAATAGCAAACTGTCATGAACTTTGGGCGCAGCATATTTAAATATTTAACAATGCCATTTGCCCTTATCTTCAACCACTAGAAGCTTTTAAAGGGTAATGATTCTTAATGAGCTTTAACTTATCTTTGATGCATACAGATATCAACATCTTTTCAAAGATCTCAATGTATATAGCCAGAGTTTAGAGCCACTGTTCTAGAATTTTACCTCTCCAAACATCATTGTAGAATTTCAGACTCTTCCTCAGGCTGAGTGAATCTGAAGTTGCATTTTTAAGAGGCTCTCAAATAATTTACAAGACAAATAACATTTGAAAAGTCTTTCTCTAGAGCAGATGTTTGCCAATTCTTTCTTTAAAGGGCCAGGTTTTGTGGGTTATTCAATCTCTGTCAGAACCTCTCAACTTGGTCATTATAGAAAACGCAGCCATAGACAATATATAAGTGACAAGTGTGGCTATGTTCCCATAAAAGTTTATTAATAGCAGGGCTGCAAGTTGGCAGACTGGAATCTGCCAAGAACTGTATCTGCTATTCCCGAAAGGTATTCTTGTCTGTAACAACAATACTACTATTTTGAAATATACTACACTTTTAATGTATTCACAGAAAGTATCTCTATATCTGAAATATAGTTCCTCTTTTCTTTCTGATTATGAAATACAGGGGAAAAAAACAATTGATTTTTTTTTTAAAATTAACTTCAAATGTAAGTGAAAAATATTTTTTAATACTTTCATAAAATGTATGGTAACCAAAGAGTTTAAGTCTATTTCACAAAAAGAATAAAAAAGATTAATTAAAGTATTAAGCAGATATGTTTTGAGATTTCTAATAAGTGGATAAGTGAAATTTCTAGGAAGTCAAAACAGAAAAAATTAAATATATTTAATATGAAATAATATCCTGATTGAGAGCAATAAAATTTATTTTGATCACATGAATTAAAGATTCATGAAAAGCCAAATCCTCTAAAAAGAGAACTTGATTAAGAGTATAGTGTTAACATGAGATTAAAATATTAGCTACATAGTAATAGTAAGTTTATTCATTTACTCTAGAAATAGTTGTTTATACCTAGTAATTTCCAAGGATTTAGAGGATACAATGCCCTATTCTTTTGAAGCTGTAAATTAGTACGAAATATAGATTAGAACAGCTATGAGGAGACATTGTAATTTACATTATGATGGATGTATGTTCTGTAAACGGAAGGGCACATAGGAATGGTAAATAGCACACACAGGGCAATATAACATATATTTACTGAATATATCTCATGTTATTAGTTGTTCTTTCTTAATATTAGAGGTTTACTACTTCAAACTATTAATTCTGAAATGTAGAAAATACTTTTTTAAAGAATCAAAAAATATTGTCAATAATTAGTGTAATGTCACAACTTCCTCTGTCATCTGTAACCTGAATGGCTAAATGCTTTAACATTCCCATATACTTGAGGTTCTCTTTGTAAAAATTCTAGCTGGTTAAATTCAAAGATAACATCGCCAGAACATTTGTTGATAAAATTGACAGGGCTGATTTATTTACTGAAAATATAACCAGCAGTCAGGAAATTCCATTTTCAGTTCACCATTGATTGATTTGCTTTCTATATTTGTTGAGCACATATATCATGACGCTACTCCATGTCAAAATACGTGATCTATGTTTTAAACATAGATCTATGTTCACATTCCTGTGTAGATGTTTTGCTTTCCATTATTATTCTGTTTCGTACATAAACAATAAACAATAGGGTTTAAGAAGACATGGCCATGGCTTTAAACATATGGTGCCAATGACAGAATAATTTAAACCTACGAAGGTGTTATAAAAATGGAGGTTGCTTAAGATATAATATGTTGGGAGTTTTACGTACTCTGTTTTAATGACCTTCGGCTCGAAAAACAGTATTCATCAAATATTTAGTAAAAATGCTCAAATACAAAACCTTCCAGCATAAAACTAATTCCAGCAAAGTATAATTATATTTATTTGCTTATGTATGTATTAGAGTTCTCAGTTATCTTAATCTGATTTCTCATCTAATACTTAACTTTAGATTTTTCTTGTCACTTGGAAGAATCCTTGTAGGGAAACTGTTATGGATTCCATTTGCTCTAAAAAAGGTAAAGAATCCTTTGGCTTTGTTGTCTTGTCCACAACTCAATCCCTAGCATGCTAACTTTCCCAAACTTTGCAATAAGACTTTGGTTATTGACTTAGATTGGTAAAGAGGTCCAAATTGGATAGTAATGGCAACTGGTATGTGTGTGTGTATGTGTGTGCTTTCAATACAAATTGGGATTCTTGTTCACTTAAAAGTGAATATAAATTTTGATTATAAGAGCCTGAAGTATGTATGGTTTGTATGAAAAAGGTTTGGGGAGTAGGCAATCTGTTCAGTCTATCTCAGGATGTTGTTTGTCTGTCCTCCCTGAGGGCCACTTGTAGTTGTTTTATTATCCTATTTCTCATGGCCCAATTCCAATTGTGTAAGTCTTCTATGACATAATGTCCATTTCAGAGAACTTCGCTCCTGGCTTTTCTCTTAAAGAAAAATTCTGGTGGCTCTCATGAAGGGGAAATTCTATGATCTATGGATGGGTGATGGTTGGAACAGCAACAGCCCATGGAAGAAATATGGGGGAAGTGGAACACAGGAACTTATGTAGTTGTCACAGAATCTTTTAGAAACACACACACACACACACACACACACACACACAAAAGAAAAGAAAACTATGACTTTCCTTTATTTGATAGTTTACTAGATACATTCTAATGAACCAACTTGTGTCTCAATACCTTTTTATGAGAGTTTAGATTTGGTATTAGAAAACACAAATATATTACTGGAAACACGAGATTAGGATTAACAACATTAAAATGTCAAAAGGATGAAAAACGAAAACCAAGTGGTGTAATTTCCTTATAAATCCCCTGGTCTAGGGATGGATTATTTATAGATCAGTATGAGCACTGCAAATTAAGAAAAAAGGATAAAACTTTCACTCTTTGCAACATTTTAATGGCAAAATATGGGAGATTATAATTCTTATTAAAAATAATTTTACATTTCTGTCTTATTTTAAGCTACTCTGTGGGCATGGCAAGGAGGACACAGTCAACCCAATTTAAATATTGCTTAATTTGGTGTGATACTGCAAGTAAAGTGATTACAAGTTTGAAGTACAATAGAAATATAGATTAATTCTCCCTGCCTTATGACTGACCAAATCGTATTAAAACATTACTTGATTAAATTATATTAAACCATTATTTCCAGTATTTCCTAAGTGTTCAATCCATGTGTATTATTCTGAAATTGAACAGGGATGAACTCAGCTAATTATGTCTTTATAAACACAGGAAGGTGGATTTTCTATATAGATAATTCAAGTTTCTATCAAAGAAACATATATTCTGTAGCCAAGGAATTTATATCAATAACCAAGGGAATGAGACTCATTAATGTGTTCTTATTAGAACAATGTGACTGAAACCTAACCAGGACCTTAGATTTCTACAGCAAAGTGGTCCCTGATGTAGGCTGCTTAGAAGTGCAATAAAAATTCTCTTGCAGATCCAAGATAGATTTGAACCATTAAAGCCTTATAAAACTTTGCAACTTTTTTGAAAAGCTAGGGAAGTGAAGCCCAAAACAGTACCCATTTTGAGATGACACATGGATTTTTACTTAAACAACCTTTATAGTGTTCAAATGGTTAGTAAGGGACATGGCAGGTTGTAAGGTGACAATTTGAAGAGTACAAACTTTGTAAACTAGAAACCAAGTCCTCATAGCCCCCATTCCATATGGTCATAAATGAGAATAGGAAACTATGTTTATAATCCCATGGAAATCTTTGATTTTCAGAATGTGCTCAGTAGAATCAAGAGAACAGTTGTGCAACTATAACATCCTCCTTTTTGCTGTTTATATTTAAAAGTAGTGTTTTTAAGGCAATTTCTATTAGGCAATAATACTAAGAAGGAAAGAAATGTAGGAAGAGTGGGGATATTTCTCAAAGGAAAAAAAAATCCCTGCAACATATTAAGTATCCAAGGAACACTTGGAGGGCACAGCTTGATACTAAATGTTAAACAATAATTATTTTCTAGTCATCTAATGATGCATAACAAAGCATGCCAAAATGTATTGGCTTAAGACAACTGTTTTATTATATTACAGTTTCTTCCTATTAGCAGTTGAGGATGGATTGGGCTGAACAGTTTTAGTTCAGGGTCTCACATGCACTTTTATTCTCACAGTGGTTGGAGCTGGAGTAGCTGAGAACTAGCCAGGTATTTGTCTCCCTTCATGTGGTGATAGGGCTTCTCCATGGGTCTTTCCACATGGACTCTTCAGCATGATGGCCTCAGAATACTCAAATTCCTTATATGATGCCTTGGGGCTCGAAAATAGTGTTCCAGCAAGTAAGGCATAAATTGCGTTGCTTTTTCTAACCTATCTTTAGAAGTCATGCAGTGTCATTTCTATGGCTTAATGGTGGTTACAAGTGAGTCACAACCCACTTCTCAGCCCTCACCCCAGTTCAAGTAGAGGCACATATATAAGGCTTGATGGGAGCAATGCCAAGGTTGAAGAGTCTGTAGAATGAAAGATATGTGGCAGCCATATTTGTAAAATAAAATCCACTACATCTTACAGAAAAACAAGGGTCTTCCATAAATGATGACAGAAAAGATTGAAGATGTTTCGTGGGTACACTGCATTCATGCTCCACTGACAATGACAGATATATAATTGGAGGATCTTGCTCTTAAGAAAGCCTATGAGGCGGCACTTGGGTGACTCGGTTAAGCGTCCAACTTCGGCTCAGGTCATAATCTCATGGTTTGTGAGTTCGTGTCCCGCATCAGGCTCTGTGCTGACAGCTCAGAGACTGGAACCTGCTTCAGATTCTGTGTCTCCTTTCCCCTCTGCCCCTCCTCTGCTCACACTCTGTGTCTCTCCCTCTCTCTCTCTCTCTCTCTCTCTCAAAAATAAATAAACATTTAAAAAAATGAAAAAAGAAAGCCTATGAGGATTCCTATTCCTGAATTATTCCTATGCCTATTCCTAAATTTCCTAGTTTATATGACTGTCACAAGATGAATGGGGATGCTACATTCCTTTGTGAAGATGATAATTCAAAGGGGATTGTAGTGTGGGTGAGGGGGCAAAAGTTGAAAACATAGGAAATAGTGTATTGATAGGCTTAGCTTTGATACTTATTTTGCAGTAAAAGATATGTTTAAAATACAGAGAGGAAAAAGAAATACCAAAAGTAGCCCTCCCTCCCCCATGAAAGTGTTACAATATGTATTTATACAGTAATTCATTAGATGTGAATTTCTGAATGTAATCTGCTATACACCAAATTTTACTTGGTCTCTATAACTTTGTCATAAATGGTAAAATTCAACTGACTAGTCCTCCTATTCCTTAAAATGATCAGTTGTCTAAAAGATCTGCAAAATTTTATAATAGTACCTAGCAATTAGTAAGCACAAAGAAAGTGTTAGTTTTTATTTCTCCATCATCATCACCATCACCACCATTTCTTGGAAATGTCACTGATCCCTCAGAGCAATACAGGTCTTCCCATCATGTGCACTAGTTGTCCTCCACATGTTGTTGCTTATTAAAATCGTTTGCTTTTGCTTCTGCTACACTAGAACCTCTGTGAAAATAAGGCCATTATCTGCTTTATCTTCATTTTATTCCCAGTGGATATATGGCACTTTTCAAACATCTCAGTGCAATACACACCTTTTTCCTATTCCTCAAAGCACTAATAATCATGCTTTAAAATAACCATGGGGGAGAAGAAGGGGAAAAATAGCTGGGGAGAATGAGGGAGGCAAACCATGAGAGACTCTTGAATGCTGAGAACAAACTGAGGGTTGATGGGGGTGGGGAAAAGGGGAAGGGAGGTGATGGGCATGGAGGAGGGCACTTGTGGGGATGAGCACTGGGTGTTATATGGAAACCAATTTGACAATAAACTTTAAAAAATAAAATAAAATAATATTAAGAATCATACTATATTAATGTAGTTTTCAATATTAATAAGATAAAAGGCATTATGTGTATATGCTCAAGTTGCACATAAATTGCAGAGGCTGACTCTGGAGAAATGATCTATGATAAATGTGATTTATGAAGCATCTCACCTGATGTTGGTAAAATATGAATGTCCAAAGTTTTAGTTACCTGCGCTCTACAGAGAATTTTATATGACTACTAAAATGGCTTAAATAACCTTTTAGTTTTTCCAAGTCATAAAAACACATTCTGTCCCTGCAAATATAAATTATACAAATTTACAGTGATTCTGTGGGACAACAATCTTTTCAGGTCACTCCACTCATAATTACAACTAATTAAAATGTGCCAAAGAAAGGATAGAAATTTATCACTGCTCATTAAACCTGTAAAGACTGTGTTAATTAGATGTCAGGCTCAGTAACTCACACAAATGTTTGCTGCCAGTCTAATTTTAGAGAAAAAGGAAAGTGAACTGTAGAATATTCTAGAGGGGAGTCTAAAGTTTTTAAAAATCAGTAGCTTTAGAGAGACAACAAGTGTGTAGCTTGTTTATGGCTATCATTATCATCCGCCAGTTGCCTAAACAAAGAAAATAAGTTAATGTGATGTTTTGTTGACTTTTAACTGATTCAAGTTTATGGTAACCCATAGGCAGTTCAATGAACAACCATGGCTCATTTGCAAGGATTTTAAAACTTTATGTCTATTAAATATATTATGCTTCCTTAAATGAAGCAGACTATTTTTAGGGTAATTATACTTGGAAAAATAGATGTTTTAGTTGAAAAATGTTTTTAATGCAACACATAGGTTACATTTTATAGAGGCTTCCATGCCAAATCCTTCTATAAAGAGTATGCTTTGTACTCAAAGAATTACATGAGAAAAGTAGAGCAAACTTGCTGGAGAACCAGAACTTGGCTGTGAGCAATGAGGCTGTCATATGATATTGTGCAAAATATAAAGGCATCGTTCCTGTTACCAAACAAAGCAGGTCATGGAAGAACTCTAGAACTGTGGATGTTTCAGGATTGAGATGGAAAGAACTGCCAAATTTTAGAACGCAATTAAGCACTGACATATCTCCGTTCTCAGAATCAAATACCTCATATATTCCATCAGAATTCTCTGGCCTTTTGTCTTATGTCTTATCAACTTATATCTTAAATAATTTAAAACCTCTTTTACTGTTACTTCAATAGAAATCTTAATGACAAGCTGTTTATGTGATCATTTTATTGACTTTATGTTTTAAAAGGACTCTGTTGGAGCACCTGGGTGGCTCAGTCGGTTAAGCGCGGCTCAGGTCATGATTTCACGGTTCGTAGGTTCGAGCCCCACATTGGGCTCTGTGCTGACAGCCAGCTCAGAGCCTGGAGCCTGTTTCAGTTTCTGTGTCTCCCTCTCTCTGACCCTCCCCTATTCACTCTCTCTCTCTCTTCCTCAGAAATAAATAAAACATTTTTAAAAATTTTTAAAAAGGATTCTGTCTATGCTGTTGCTGGCAGGATCATCAATGGCATCATACCACATCTACCAACAATTTGTCTAAATTTCCTCTGAAAATTTTCTGTCATCAGTAAGACTGGATTTAGGAATTCCAGGATTATCATACCCTTAAACTTGATAGAATACTATGATTGAATACTAAACCTTTCACATTTTAAACAAGTATAAGACCTATGGGAGCAATTTTGTACTAAAAGATACCAGAATATACCACTCTCAAGTACGTTGGCTTAGGATATTAACTATCTTGAGCTAAAGGCACTTGAAAAACAGCAGATCTAAAAGGAACAATATGATTTCCCCAAATGGGAATATTTGGGGATGGCATATTTCATCCCCCGCAATACCATCTGTAGTCACTTTCCTATAAGCATGAGGAGCACCATAAAGCAGGAGACCATCTGAATTATAAGAATGAGCTCATATACTTGCAGAACTCCATGTTACTCAACATATACTTATTTCAGTATAGCCCTTACAGCTGAATTTTATAACCTAACTATGTTTAGTATGTTTTTCACTAATTTGGGTGATACATAGATATTATAAAGATTTTTTATCTGGATTTTTTCTTATGTGCTTCTCTACTTTAAATACGCCTAAGTTTCAAAATGACTTACTTTTCTTTTCTCAGATAATAATTACCTTTAAAAAAATCTCAGGTGGGCAGCTGGGGTGGCTCAGTTGGTTAAGTGTCCAACTTCAACTCAGGTCATGATCTCACAGTTCACGAGTTCAGTTCCCACGTTGGGCTCTGTGCTGACAGCTCAGACCCTGGAGTTTGGTTCGGATTCTGTGTCCCTCTCTCTCTGTCCCTCCCTGCTCGCACTCTGTTTTTCTCTCTCCCTCTCTCAAATATAAATAGAAACATTAATTAAAAAAAAAAACACCTCAAGTATATATTATGATCGAAGAACCAATTAGTTCTCCTTTATTTTAAAACCTATTATTATCCTTTGAAATGATAGTTTCTTAAAGACAAACAAAAAAATAAAAGAAGTGTTAATTGACAGCCCTGGTACTTTTTATTTTATTTTATTATTTTTATTATTGTTTTATTTACTTCTGAGAGAGAGAGAGAGAGAGACAGAGAGAGAGACAGCATGAGCAGGGGAGGGTCAGAGAGAGAGGGAGACACAGAATCTGAAACAGGTTCCAGGCTCTGAACTGGCTGTCACCACAGAGCCCAACACAGGGCTCAAACCCATGAAACGCGAGATCATGACCTGAGCTGAAGTTGGAAGCTTAACCGACTGAGACACCAGGCGCCCCTACTTTTTTTTTTTTTAATTTAGTAACTTCTTGCAGCAGTAAATAATTAGTCAGCTAACTTTCCCTTTATTTCAGAAGCATAACCATGGTTGTGGTTTACTGATCTGACATGGTCCTTTGTAAAGGTCACAGTGACTTTCCCGATGATATAGTCAATGGGCCCTTAAATAATCACAACATTTATGTCACTTTACAGGTTAGCATTATTTAATGTATTTTCTTCATAAAATATTCTCTTATCTTAGCTAAACAATATCACCTTCTCTATATGCTCTTCCTTGGGCACTCTCTCCCAGTCTCAACTGCAGATTTCTCATAAACCCCTCCTACATTTATGTCTCAAGACTTAGTACTGGGCATTTCTCCCTTAAAGCCTCTACCTAGATAGTCCAAATATCCCCCATAGTTTTAACGCTGTATCTTCCTGGTGAATTCCAAATGTAAACCTCATTAACAGCCTAGATTAATCTGAATATCTCAAAACAACATATTCCAAATGAAATCCATGTTCCCACAACCCTGTCTTTCCCTATTTCTGTAGGTGGTACATTGTACCCAGTTGTTTAAGCCCAAACCTTAGGATTCTTCTTAGATTGTTGCGTCCCTTGTTATCCACATGTGAAACTTACCCCCAAAATACATACTAAATATTCAACACATTTGTCTCCATACAGATTTCTATCACTCTAACCCAAAACATCATTATTCCCCTAGATTACTGGAATATCTACTACTTTTAATCATTTCTTTATATAGTAAAAAAATTGAACAAAAATATTTTTAAAAACATAATTTGTTCTGGGAAGATCAAAACTAAGGAGGCAGGAAAATGATCAAGTTTGCCAGGGGTTAACAGGGAGGGAGAGATGGATAAGCAAAGCATAGAGGAAATTTAGGAAATAAAACTCTGCCGTATGATACAAAAATTGTGTTATATGTCATTTGTCAAAAACTATAGAACATAAACCAAGAATGAGCTTTAATGTAAACTATGGACTTTTGGTGATAATGATGTATCAGTCAATGTAGGTTCATCAATTGAAACAATACAGAACTCTAGGAGGGGATGTTGATAATTAGGGAGTCTCTACCTCTCTGGGGATAGAGTGTATATGGGAACTCTACTTTCTGGTCACTTCTCTGTGATTCTAAAATTGATCTATAAAAATAAAACTGATTTAAAAATCATACATAAAATCCTGTTAATGACCCTTTTCACATATATCCCTATGTAAGAAATGTTTAATGGTCTTTAGCTATACTTAAAACCCAAACTGAGTAGAATAGAGCAAGAGACTATAGGATCTGGTCCTTGTTAATCTCTTCAATTCAACTGATATTATATAGTTTTTATCATTGCTTGCCTGTACATTTTTTTTTTAACTTTTTGGAATGCTATTTCCAAAAGAGTGTGCAAGGGGTTTGTTAAGTTTAAGAAAATGTGTACACCTGCATGATATGCACTTCTATCAAGAAATAAAGCATTTCTACCACAACAGAAAGTTTTCTTTTGTTCCTCCTCAGTCAATATTTTTAAATTGCCTTTACCAAATACGTTTTTGATTCCTTTTGGCCTTAGTATAAGTGGTATGCACTCGAATTTGGTTACTTGTTGGTAATATTCTATCTATGAGAATTTTCTATGTTGGTACGTGTATTTGGGCCCTAGATGAGAGTATTCTTTGTACAAATATACTGTGTTTTGTTTATTCATTCTCCCAATAATGGAAATATTGATTGTATACAGTTGGGCCTATTACACATTAAATTGCTATAAATAGCTTTGTACAATATTTCCATGGACATGCTATTCATTCTTCTTGAATAAATATTTGGGAGTAAAATATTAATAATAATTATATAATAACATTTTTATTTTGTAATAAGTATTGCCATACATATATAGACCATTTGAATATCTGTGAAAAGTTCTTTTCAAGTCTTTGATACGTGTTTAAAATATTGAGGTGTGTATATGTGTGTGTTGTATGCATGTGTGTGTGTGTATGAGAAAGAGAGAGAGAGAAAGAGAGCAGATTGAAAAAACTATTTTCCAAAGTGATTATCTCATTTTATATACCCACCAGCAACAGATGAGAATTCAGACTGCTCTACATCCTGCCCCACATAACTTTTTAGTCAGTCATTGTTTATACAGGTTTTGTGAATATTTTTTCATAGTCTGTATAGTCTCTTCATTTTCTTAATGGTGCCTTGAGAAATATAAACTTTTAATTTGATATTATCTAATTCTTATTTTTGTCTTTTTTGTTTCCTGCTGTCAGTGACCTGTCTCAGGTGGCAAAAATATTTACCTATATTTTCTTCTAGACATTTTATAGTTTTATCATCTATATCTAGTTCTGTGATTTCTTTACAAATAATATTTACACGTGGATTGAAGTGGGTTCAAGATTCTCTATTAAATCTGTATGTGTATCCAATTTACCACTTTAAATTTAATTTAATATTGATTCATTCTAATTTACATTAGTTATGATATTAGCTATAAGATTCTGAGGGTGCCCTTGATAAAACTGAAATAAACAATTCTTCTGCTTTAGTAATTTGCTTAGAACTTTCTTCTAATTGAAAGAGTATTATTTTCTTATAAAATGGCTTTTCATACCAATAGAAATGATCTATCATTTAATATGGTGGATTATCTTAATAGATTTCTGAAACTAACTCTGTTATTGGAACAAACCCCATGATCACAGTATACATATATTTATATAAACTATGTGTATGTGTGCACATATGTGAGCACATGCACACACACATTCTTTTTAACATGTTCTTGCTTCAAAATGTTAACATATCTAATTTGAATTGTTATGTATATTTATATTCATATTCATGAGTACTATAGGTCTATAATTTTCTGTTCATATAATGACCTATCTGCTTTCATTATGAGAGTTACATTGGACTTATAGAATAAGTAGAAAGTGTTTATGTCTTCATCAAGTGTTTGAGAGAATTCATTGTAAAGCCATTTAAGCCTGGAGTTGACTTTATAAATTTTTATTATGATTTAAATTAAAATAGATAAACATATTCAGATTCTCTATTTGCTTTTGCAATCTTTTAAAAAAATATACATATATATAATTTTAGGGATACTTAGGTGGCTCAGTCAGTTAAGTGTCTGACTCTTGATTTTGGTTTAGGTCATGATCTCAAAGTTGTGAGAATGAGCCCCATATCAGGCTCTGCACTGGGCATGGAGTCTGCTTAAGATTCTTTCTTCCTCTTCCTCTGACCCTCCCCTTCTCTCTCTCAAAACAAATATATTTTCATATCAAATAATTTGTCCATTTCATCTAAGCTGTAAACTTCTTTGTATAATGTGCATAATGTTCCTATATTGTGCTTTTAATGTCTATAAGCTCTGTAGTGATGTCCTTTAAATATTTACTAATATTGGCATTTTATATTCTCACTCTTTCTTTCTTCTTGATTAGACCTGTTAGAGGGTCATAATTTCCTTCCCAAGAAACATATTTGCATTTATCTATAAATATCCTTATTTCATGTTCATTTATGAATGCTACTTTCATCAAATCCAGAATTCTAGAAAGACAGGGTGTTTATCTCCATTTTTATTTTTGTTTTCATTATTTCTGATAATGTATTATTCATATCTTTGATTCTTACAAAGTTTTTTTCTATCTTTTTCAAAGACTTAACTGATTTTTACCATTTTAACTAGTTTATAATAGTCAAGGTTGTTTCCTCTGTACTTTTTTTGTATTTAATCTTTCAGAACAAAATATGTATTTCTGTCCTCATATTTAGAAAATTTTAAGTCATTATTTCTTCAATATTTCTTTTTTCTGACCAATTATTTCTCTATTCCTTCTAGGAATTAAATTTTATAGATGTTAGAATGCTTGACACCTCTCCACAAGTCAAAAGAGCTCTATTAGGTTTTTTCAGTGTATTTCCTCTCCCATTGTTAAGATGGCTAGTTTTTATTCATAAGTATTCAAGTTTACTGCTCTTCTCTTCTGACATCTCCAATCCTCCCTTAAGTTCATTTACATTTTGGAAAATATTTCTTTGTTCAGTTTTAGAATTTTGATTTGGTCCTTTTTCATATCTGCCATTTCTCTGAGTTTTGATTTGTTCATTCCTCTAATAAATTTTTAAAAGCTTCTCTAAAATCTCTAAATGCTAATTCCAAATTCTTCACCATATTTTATTTGGTTTAAATTGATTTTTCTCTTGGCTGTGGGACACATGTTAATGTTTCCAGGAATATTTAGTAATTTATTATTATATATACTGAATATTTTGAATGATACACATTTTAAACACTGAGTTCTGCTTTTTCCCTCTGAAAATCTGTCTCCTCTGTGGTGGGCAGCAGCTGATACATCTAAAAATTTTTACAGTTTACTAGTTATTGATTTTCACAGGATCCTCAGTCTCTTCTGTGCATATGTAGTTCATTTGACGGCCAAAGATTTGGGGTGGAGTTTAAAAACAGATTTAGGGATTTGCTCCTTTGCAGTTCCTTGCTTTCCAATATTTGATACCTTACTTTTCAGCTTCTATGACAAATCTAAACTCTATCTTCTGATCCTTTAAGCTAGTAAGATTGCATTTTAATTTTTAAGTTCCTGCCACCTTGCTGTATGCATATTGGAACATTTCAAATGAAAAGCATCATAGTCACCTAGTCCACTTCCTCAAACTCAGGGATCAACCCTTAACTTTTTGTCTCCTTCTGGCCATTTTTAGTTCTCCTTCAAAAGCAGTCTTTTTTTTCCCAGAATTTTAAAACTTATGAGAGCTTCAGAAGAGCTGTTTGCCATTCTATAATTACTTTTTAAGTTCATTATATTGATTTGTCTCATACGATAAAAATGTAAGCTCCATAAGGACATGAACTCTATTTTCCTTTTCTACATAATCTCTAGTATTAAGCACACTGTTTAATGATTAATAATTACTATATGTGTATGATTCTTAATTTTTATGCATTTCATACTTTCCTTTCAAAAATATCAGGTGCTATATTTGCAACCATTGTAATATGATAAAAATGGAGCATGATTAACATCATAAACCACAGTTCCACTAATAACAGATTGGGAAAAATTACAGTCTATCATTGTTTCTGATTATTATGATATGATGCTTGATATGTTATTGCTCATTGTGGGGAATGAAGGTTTATTACTCTCAATAGCTTTCACCATTATTTATTAATTGGAAAACTTATTAGTAATGTAATAAAAAAGAAACAGGAGAGCTTACTTCATTGAATATGTTAAAGAAAATTCTGATCACATATGATCCTGTGGATGTTTTCTAAACAATGCTAGAGAAACACTTGAAATGAATCTTACCATACAAACACATTTATCCCAGCTTGAAAAATGTGACTAATGTATTGTTTATTCTTTTGTTTTTCTGAATGATGCTTCACCTGAGAGACCTTGGAAAATGGTGAAATGCTATGAGGATTTAAATTATATACTGAATTTCTTGCTGTGCTGCCTATAGAGCAAAAAATACCTAAAAGTTATTTACTCAGTCCATGTGTACTATCTACTAAAGCCAGCTAACTGTTATCACAGTACATGAGTCATAAAAAATTATGTAGCAAAATGAGAGAAACAAAAAATAAGCAAAAGAAACAGAGATAAACAGGATAAAGACATCATAAGTTGATTTACTAATAAAGAGAAAATAGTGAAACAGATACTTCCAGACCAAGTCTGTTTTTTTTATCACATGAATCTTAGATTCTCCTGGACACGCATATGTATTCTTCAATATGTGTGTGTTATATGGTTTGTGTGTCAGTGTTTCTGTGATAGGATGCATTTCTTTCCAAACACTGTTATCAGTTAATATTGATGTCTAACGTACCACTCCAAAACTTATTGTCTTAGAGTATCTACAGGTAATTATTCCTCACAATATTATTATCAGCTATTTGTCCATTCATGTGCTGATTTCACCCAGGTCCACCTTTGTGGTTACAACTAGCCCAAGACTCAGTTAGATTGGAAGGCCAAGATGGCTTAATTTGTAGGTATGGTTCTAGATGTTGGTTATATCTAGGCCAGACTGACTCATTTATAGGCCAGAGTGACTCATTTATTTTCCATATGGCTTCTCATCCTCAAGTAGAGTTGCCTGCTCTTCTACATAGGTGTGTCAGGGAGCAAACATGAATGATGTAAGAGCCTTTGAGGCTTAGAAACTAGAAGTTGTAAAATGTCACTTCTACCACATATTGTCGAAGTAAATTAGAAGATAACCCCATATGAAACCAGAAGTGGAATTAAAGATGGGAGGATCTGAAAATAAAATAATTTATGGCTATGTTTAATCTACCACAAACCACCATTTAGCCACAGTTACATCCATTTTCCCAACAGAAAATATATTCCGTCTACAAAACCCTACTCAATCTCATTTGACACCAAGTCAAATTCCAGTATCTTGTTATCTGAATATGTACCAAATACAGAAGAAGCTCTTTCGGTTCAAGTACACAGATCCAGAGAGCTGTGACTATATAAAAGAAACCCCTACGCCAAACACAGACCAAGAGAGAGGGCGAACATTTGTGAGGCCTGGGGAGGATAACAACAAAAAACGATCCCATTTAAAAATGGGAAGAAGGAAAGCATACAGCAGTCATTAGTTTATAATAATTCCAAAATGTGTTCAACAGCATCTTGCCAGTCCTCCTCCAGGGGCAGGCAATGTTTCTTGAGAAGGGCTCATTTCTGCTCCCAGGTATGATTTCCTAATCCATATTTATCCTCAGCTCTTGGCTCTACATTCTGAGCTTTTGACTCTTTGAAGTCACATTTCCTTTGCAGGAAGAGTGACTGAACCACTATAAACGGCCAAGATTTAGAGATATAAAGAGTTTTCATCTTGCTTTCTGCTCTTAAAAAGCTAAGAGCCCCTTTATTTTAAACCTTTTTCTTTTTCAACCCAATCTGGTGATGTTTTTTATTGGTACAACTCCCTTAAAATGTTGTAACGTTTCTTTTTTCTGACCATAGTCATGGTCTCTTACCCAAAAGCAAGATCCCTAATATTTTTTGAGACGCCAAGTGAGGTTTTAAAATGTGAAGCCTTAGGCATAAATTTCCTAATAATTTTTTAAGCCCCCCCCTTTTTTTTTTTTTTTTTTGCTTAAAGGTTTTAACAGGCACCATCTTATATCTTTCAGAGATGTTAACAAAGGGATTAAAGTCATACTTTTGATCTAATCTTTAGGTCTGGTTTCACACTGAGAATTTTTTTTCCCAATAAGAGACATTAAAAATAAGTAATATTTTATTTTTAGTCCTGTAAATTCTCTCAATTTTGGTCTAAATTTTTCTTTAAACTGAACATTCTTTAGTTCATCTCTCTTTTGTTTCAACATATGTTGCTGTAAAAATGTATGGGGACATTTTTATTAATCTGCATGAAAATCTCCTAAGCCACATCTACAAGGGCATTAACTGCATTTTCTCTCTTCTTAATCACTTATGGTAAAGGTTTTGCCAATTGTTCTTCATAATATGACATGAGTCACCCTTTCTTCAACTTCTAAGACCAGTTACCACTCTGCTCTTAGAGGCTCTACTTCCAGTTCTGTCCGTCACAGTGCTTGAAAGCCAAGGAGGCACAGTTAGGTTTTTGTTTTGAAAAATTCTTCTTCCAGACACCAATTCTCTTTTAAAGTAATGGAAAATCATTATTTCCCATAATCACAGGGTAGCTAGATAGTTCCTGCACTGGTTTAAACTGGGCTCGCTTATAAAGCTGCATTTAACTGAATAATTACCTAGACCGGACTTCAGAATCTTAGAATTTCATTTCTACTAAAAACTCAGAAGCAAAAATCATAATCATAAAATATTATGGACATAAGATACCATACATTTCACATTCAAATATTCATCCTGAAAATGAGGAAAAAGAGGTATGGAAGGCAAGTTTTACATATATTATGTTAAATGAGATATTCTTAAAAAGATAAAGTCTCTGAAGTGAGAAAAACTGACCAAGAAGAAAAAACAAAGTGTGAAGTTTTGTGCATTAAAAACAAAAAGCAGGGCCGCCTGGGTGGTTTAGTCAGTTAAGTGGCCAATTCTTGATTTTAGCTTAGGTCATTATCCCAGGGTCATGGGATCAAGCCCCACACGAGACTCTGAACTGAGCATGGAGCCTACTTGAGAGTCTCTCTTACTCTCCCTCTGCCCCCCTCCCCAACGTGTGTGTACTCTCTGTCTCTCTCAAAAAAACAAACAAAACAAAACAAAACAAAGCCCCAAAGGATAAAGTTTATAAAAGTATATATTATGAAAATATTCAGAAATAACTTACTTGTATCCTAATATGTACTAAAACTTACCTCACAATTGGGCAAGAAGAAAGTACCAGAAAAATTTATGAAGGAAAGTTGTAATAGCAGTCATTTATATTCCAAGTCAAGTCTAATAAAAATGCCACATTGAGAGGTTGGTAATGTGTGATCCCTGAGATACATGTGATATTAATTCAATGAAACCCAACATTTAGCTGGAAATTTTCTAAAGGGCAGAAACCTGATGCAGACTTAAAGAAAAGGCATACCGAAGACTATGTCCTCCAGGCATATATTATGGAGTCTTTTTTATTAGGAAGTAACACCACAAAAGGTTGGCAATTATGAAGGCATATCAGGCCTAATTTCTTATCTCTCAGGTTTATGTAGCAGTTTTTCTCTCAATACCTGTGAAGATTTAGGCAGTTTCTGAGACTAAGACTTTATTCAAGACTATGTAATAGAGATCAATATTATTGTAATAGGACAGATAAACTGAACTCAGCACTACTGAAACCAAAGGCAAGAGAGTTTTTTGGGGCGCCTGGGTGGCTTAGTCGGTTAAGCGTCCGACTTTCGCTTAGGTCATGATCTCGCGGTTCGTGGGTTCGAGCCCCGCATCGGGCTCTGTGCTGACTGCCAGCTCAGAGCCTAGAGCCTGTTTCAGAGTCTGTGTCTCCCTCTCTCTCTGACCCTCCCCTGCTCACGCTGTCTCTCTCTCTCCTAGAAATAAATAAAACATTAAAAAAGAAAATTTAAAAAAAAAAAAAAAAAAGAAAGTTTTGAGAGAGTCTCTCTCCATGGAGAGAGACTGGAAAAGTACTAGCAAACCCTGGAGGGCAGGCAGGTGGGTCCCAGCCAACGTGATCAGACATATGTATTTGCTAATTTGTGCTTTCTGATTAGGCTTCTACTCTCCCACAGAGACTGGGAGATGGGTCTCTATCTTTCTTAATTATAGTTCAAAAAGATGGCTCCCAGGTTCTTGAGAAAGGCATTTGGGTTATAAAACTGGCAAGAATTTGGGAGAAGATTTACATCTCAAAGGGGTAGATCTGAAAGAATTTACAAGTTCAAGTTTGATTTTTTTTTTAAATAAATGCTCTAAGAAAATGGGAAGTCAGAGCTTACAGTAGAAAAGAAAACTGTCTAAGGTTTAGTCAAGCTGAGGGAAATGTTAAGGCCATCTTGGTCAGTATGTATGTTAGACATATTCTTTATATTTGCTTTTCTGAAAAGAATTTCTGAAAACAAAATATATTCATATATTTCATCAGATTACTGAAAATGTCAAATGATGCACAGATCTTCAACTTAAATTCTTTCTCTGTACAAAAAGCTTCCTTATGAATGTTTTACCAAAATTCTAAATTTGTGATTAAAATTTAACTTATATCTCACCTCCAATGTCTAGATTTCTTTAACTAGGCAAATGTCAATGCTATTTTCTTAAGTTTTTGGAGTCAAAAGCTCAGTCAGTTTTTACTTCTTTTCTCAAACTTATCTCAATCTCAACTTTTCCCTTTAATTATTTTGTAATTCACATAATTGTAAATATCAGAGTACCCCACACATAAATTCCTTTTTTCTATTTTGATGCCATTACATTAATTCAGATTCTACATCCCTCTACAGGTCTAGAAAACAGGTTTCCTTCATTCTTGATGTCTCAATCTACATTACCAACATTATATTTTAAACTTGCTAAAGGTCATATCTGATATCATCACTTCCTTATTCAAAGCTTCTGATAACTTTTAAATATAATTATTGACTAATTTATATATACCCTGTTCCTTTAAAAAATGTTATTTTCTATTATTTTGCACTTCTTTCCTCCTTCTTTCTTTCCTTTCTTTCCAGAACTGTTATCACACCCTTTTGTACCTGTCTCACAGGTATTCTGGGAAACAAATCTGATAAAAGAGACAAAGTCTGGTCCTGTCACCTTATAGTTTAGCTGAGAAGGCAATTAAAATAAAGCTTAAAACAAAGTGTAAGTGCTGAGACAGTGAAAGCACAGGTGTCAAAGTAGTATTTTGCCTAATTAAATATGGAGTTTAAGGCAGACCTCCCTGAGAAACCAATTCCAAATTAGACCTGAAGAATGATTAATGATTAGTCAAATAATGAGGAAAGGGAATGAGGATGAGGATTCTGGTAGAAAAACCTATGGATCATAAGTGACAGGTCATAGGGGGAAAAAAGAGAATAAAATATTAACCCAGAAATATTTGTGTAACTCTCTATTACTGGAAGAGAGAAGTGGGAGATGAGGCTACAGTGATATGCAGGGACCAGATAACAGAGGACTTATTAAGCTATTATCCAGACTTTGGGGTTTTACATTTAAGTGAAATGAGGAATAAATGAAATATTTTAAATAAATTAGTCACATAATCACATCTGTGTCTCTGAAAGAACACAGTGATGAATGGGTTTTCTGGCAATCATACAAAAGGTAGAAAATCCAGGTAGCAGTCCATACTCCCCCCAAAAAGATGCTGGTCACCCATATTTGGGTGGAAGCTATAAGGATCCAGTGAAGTAGACCATGTGGAAAATGTACTAAAGGTAGAATGGATAAAACTTGCTAATAGTTTAATTGCCTAGAAGACAGAGAAGAAAGAGTATTAGGGTTGCTTAGAAGGCAATAATTAGAGAAGAACTAGATAATGACAAAGATAACGATTCAGTTTTAAGCATGTTGAGTTTGAGGTACTTATGTGACATTCTAATATTTTCTTATGAATGTCTGTGTCTCAGGAGAGAGTTTTTAACTAAAAATATAAGTTAGGTAAAATGTATATAAATAAACCTTTTGGAGTATATATATAGAATGAATACTGGACCCATTATAGACTCCAAAGCCTAAGAATATTTAAAAGTTAAAGAAAGTAATCTTTATAGGGAAATATGCAGAATGGCCAAATATGCATATAGAAACTAAGAGAAGGGTATGCTGACAAAGGCAAAGAGAGTGATTAAAAATGTCAAGATGGATGAAAGAACAATGAGGGCAAGCAATGCCCACAATTGGATTTAGGGGCACAAAGGAACTTATTGATAGAGTAGAAATGTCATATTTTAATTGTGGTGATAGCATGAGTTTATAAATTTATCAAAATTCATCAACTTTTATACTTAACATCTATACATTTTATGTAAATCTCAACTCAATAAAAATTTTTAAATACTTCTTGAAATAATTTTCATATTCATTTTCTATAATGTGAAGTTCTCGCATGTTCAAACAATAGCATTTTTTTCCTTCTAAATTTGCAGTTACACTATGCAGCCCTTCCTTTCTTGCTCTTACTTAATGCTTTCTTCATAGCTCCTAACTATTTTTGCAAAGTCAGTCTAGGAAGAAATTTATTTTTATTACTCAACTAGGAAAAAAAAAGCACTTTTTGCCAAATGATTGGGGAAAAAAATCTTGACAAAAGAAAAAAAGTAGCTCCAATCTAAGAAATTTCCTGGTTTCATTACTCTGAAGTGTTTCTTAAAAATATCAAAAGAATTACACTCCAAAGTATTCTATATTAGTTTTTACTTTTAATCTTCCAAGACCCAGTTGGTGTAGTGAGAGCACAGTTAAAGAAATATTGATGTAATTGATATTGTTAAAAGCTTGGTTAATTTTAATTTATCAATTATAATACAGGAAAACTTAAACATGGAGTCTGTTTTTTGAAATGATTTTTTTCATCATTAGTTTCTTTGTCTTTAGTCATATGTATCACTCTGAGTCCTTTAAAATTAGGCATTATCTAATTACCCATAATGGTCAAGTGATGTATTATTTCAAAAAGTGAATATACAATTACTTTGATATAATGTTTTGTTCCCTTTAGAAAGCATATACCATATTTTGGAGTAATAATAATTATTCTTAAGAATAATTTCTATATCTGTGTATACTAACTTGTTTCTTCTCAAAGTGTACATTTTCCATTAAGTCTATCCACCTAAACTAGTCAAGCTCTAAATGAAAAAAAAAAAAGAAAGAAAAACTTGAAGAATAATATCAAGTAATTTAAATCATTCTGTCTTCCATAGTTTGTCTATATTCATACAGCATTAACAGAGATCTATAAATACTAGGAAATCCTATTGAATAGCTGGGGTTTTTAAATATGGTGTCTTTTTCATAGGAATGAAAATGACTCCCCTATATCATTAAATGGACTTTAATCATGATTTTTATCCTAAGCTCTTTATGCAGAAAAGAGGTCAATGAATTCTTTCCAGCAAACCCAAATTAACATTTTCCTAGATTCAAACTAAAGTTTATGTGATCAAAGAAAGAGCATAAAGGAATTATCTATCGTAGGAAGAAAATTGCAGACATGAAAGATGTGAGAGATGAGTATTTCAAAGACTATCTTTCAAAAGTGTTTTGGAGGAGGTGTTAAGATAGCAGAGTAGTAAGAGGACCTTATGCTTGCCTCATCTTTCGAACACACCAAATCATTCTGGACACCCGGAAAATCAATCAAAGGACTAAAAAATGAGTGCACAACTAGAGGGAGGGGGAAAAAAGGCCACATCATGGAAGGTAAAAGGTGCAGATGTGATTTGGGGGAGATAAGACTAGCCAGTGCTACAGAGGGGAGGGAGCCCTGGCCAGGGGGAGAGGAGAGAGAAAGAAAGAGAGAGATAGAGAGGGTACAGGGCCTTTCACAAGGAAAACACTTTCCCAAATCCAATGATGGGGAAAATGAAAAGGGCTGATAATTACAAGTATTCACAAGAAGAGGAGCTCAAAGTCTGATTTAGATGTCTGTGCCATTGCAAAGGAAGCCTGGTGGGCATAGAGGTGCTCCTCTAGAGAGGTGCTCCTATGGAGAAGGAGGGCAGAGGCCCAGGAGAAGAAAGCATGGTCTGAGGATACTCTGGGTCACACTGAGAAAGACAGTTCCTCTTCTTGGAGTGCATTTGGGAGAGGTGGCATTGCCTTTCCAGGAATGAAAGAGTCAGTGGACACCAATAAGCTGCTCTGTTCATTAGCATCGGAGCAGAGGCAGATGCTGAGGGTAGCTAATCCAGATGCTAGCTTCTTGCTATGCTTTACTATAAACTCCGAGCCTCTGGACTCTTCTTGGACAAACCAGGAACAGCCACAGCATGGCGAAACCACCCTCAGAGAATCGGTGCGGGTCTGTGCTATGCCAAGTGCCTAAAATTTGGAGTTCTGAAACCCCACCAGCACACCTGAGATAAAACACAGGAGCACAGACAGCTCAGACATAGACAGGGTGAAGGCAGAGATCTGAGAGAAGCCTAGGACACATGAAGGGAAATTGTTCGTTCTTTTTTGAGGGCTTCCTCAACAGGAGTGGGCACAAACTCCATTTTCAGGAGAAAAGAGGCAGCTGATGCCATTTTCTGTCCACCCCTCTGGCATGGACAGACTTCAGTGAGCAGCACAGCATCCACAGGGGAGGCTTAAGACCTTTACACCAAGCTCACCTACCTGCTCTCTGCAGGCAGGAACTTTTTCACTAGGGCAAGTGAGACTGAGAGTCAGAGCAGCAACATGCTCCTACCCAGAAGACCACCAAAAACTCCTTGCTCCCTGCAATCTCCAAGTTTATGGACCGTAGGGTGCTGCAAAGGGGAAATAGGATCTAGTCTCTTTTAACAAGCAGACCAAATCACACCTAGTTAACACTCACCATACAGCAGACAAAGTCCAAACACTCCCCACTGCAGGCAAGGAAAAATTTTGCAGAGGACTGACTTGTGGAAAAGACTACTCGAATCATAATTAAACACTTCCTGAAGTGTCAGGCCTTGGACTGTATACTATATATGACACTTTTTATTAGTATATGACCTCTTCCTAATATAGTGCATAACAGGCTTTCCTAACACATATAAGACAGAAGCCTAGACAAAATGCCAAGATGGAGCGATTCATCGCAAAAGAAAGGACAAGAAGAGGTCAAGGACAGCAAATTATCAGAAAGGATATAAGTAACATGCCTAAACCAGAATTTAAAACAATAATCATAAGGATACTATCTGGGCTTAGCAAAAGCATAAAAGAAACCTGAGAGACTATCACCACAGAGATAAAAGACCTAAAAATTAGGCTGAAATAAAAAGAGCTATAGCAAAGATGCACAACCAACTGGATGTAATGACCACAAGGATGGAAGAAACAGGAAAACAAAACAAAACAAAACAAAAAAACAACAAAAAAAGGAAATGACCCAAATAAATAAAATCACAAATGAAACAAGAGAGATCACAACGTATACCACAGAAATACAAATAACAGAGGAGGGGGCAAGATGGCGGAGAAGTAAGGAGCTCCGTACTTGCACTCGCGCCCATACACCACACGGAAAAGATCTGAAGCCATTGGAAACCTTACAAAACCAGAAGGATTGGGAGAAAAAGGACGCAGAATCCACTGAGAGAGCCTTCTAACGTGAGTGCGAACCAGGGAAGATAAAATCGGGCCGGGATCGGAGACTCCAGGGTGGGAGGCGATCCCCCTCTACCCTCTACGGGGAGTGAGAGGGGAAAAGGAGAGAGTCCGAAACAGAAAAACCTCCGCTCGGAGGAGAAAAACCTCCGCTCGGGGCAGAGAAAGACCATACTTGTCAAATACCTGCACACCAGGTCCCCTCGCGCCAACTGGTCCCGGGCGGGTGGGGGTGGGGGGCTGAGCGCACAGACTGCTTCTTTGTGCTGGCTCCTGGAGGCAGGACTTCAGAGTGGTGGCGCGCCTGCTGCCNCTGGGAAATCCAGTTATATGCTTTAAACCATTCTTTGTCCATCGGTTTTCTTCTTTGTTCCTTTCCTTTTCTCCTTATTAACCCTTTTGTGTATTTTATACTCCCTATTATTCGCCGTCCCTCCTCCATCTTTTCTCTTAACTTTTTCGTTTTCCCACTCGCTTTGCATCTTAGTTGAATTAGCCTGTGCGTTTGTGTGCTCCTGCTCCCTGTGTGTTTGTCTATCCATTTTCTTTTCCAGAGCTACCTCAAAAACAAGCCAGAGTACACAAGGTGGAGAGTCCCAAATATCAGTACGAATAGGAAAATAAAATAACCAAGGTCCCTACAAGAGAGACCAAGAGATACCATTCAATAAACACTCTCTGAAAGGATAGGCCCTGGACAGTCACAGAGTCTTCTTGGATATAGCAGCTCTCATAGAAACAGAGAGAATTAACAGATCTCTAAAACCAACAAGAGCCGGAAAGCTAACTAAAATGACGAAACGAAAGACCTCTCCTCCAAAGAAACGCCAAGAANGGATGAGCACTGGGTGTTATATGGAAACCAACATGACAATAACTATTTAAGAAAAAAAATGATGTGAAGAACATGTAAAAAATGTTAGAATTATATTCCTTGCAAATATAGTATTATGGGGGGGTATGTTTTTTGTTTGTCTTTTTTTGTTTGTTTGTTTTTTGCTGGCTGCAGTCTAGGGGTTGTTTTCAGCTCCTAGTGTATCGTTCTGTAAAGCCATTATGTTATCTATGAAAGATATAAGGACTACAAGCTATGATTTCAAATCACAAAATGAAAAGAGAATTTAAAATTTTCAATCCTCATTTCAGAGAACTTAACTTTTAATAGCATACACTTTATTTTTTTTTCAGTTTATTTTTATTTATTTTGAGAGAGAGATGGAGAGCAAGTGGGGGAGTGTAAGAGAGAGAGATAGAATCCCAAACAGGCTTTGTGCTGTCAGTGCAGAACCTGATGCAGGGCTCAGGAACCATGAGATGATGACCTGAGCCTAAGTCAGGAGTCAGATGCTTAACCGACTGAGCCACCCAGGTGCCCCAATAGCATACACTTTATGATAGAATCTACTCATTGCCATGTAGTATTCCATTGTAAAGATAAACCGCATCTTCTTGATCCATTCATCCGTTGACAAACCTGGGTGGCCTGGCGGTGGCCCGGGACGATGGGCTTTTCTCCGGAGATCCCAACTGGTTTCCCAAGAAATCCAAGGAGAACCCTCGGAACTTCTCAGACAACCAGCTCCAAGAGGGCAAGAATGTGATCGGGCTGCAGATGGGAACCAACCGTGGGGCTTCCCAGGCAGGCATGACCAGTTACGGCCTGCCCCACCAGATCCTCTGATGGCAGCACAGCCCTGCTCCCGCCCTCCCACGGATGGTTAAAAAATTTATACATATATAAGCAGTGACATTCTCCAAGGGCACCTGGGTCTCGCAGATTCCCCTCTGCTGACGTGGGGGCCTGGCCTGGCCTGCCTCCTCTGGGGGGCACCGGACACTGGGCTCTCCCCTGCGCTTACCAATACATTCCCTTCCTCAAAGCCGCCAAAACTGGACCAACCAAAACTGGCCTCTTTTCTCCTGGGACCAAAATTTGGGTGCCTTGTCAACTCCCCTCAGCCGCATACCTCTTCTCTTTCCCTCTGGCTTCTCTCCCCCCACTACCCCCCGAGTCCTGCGCCCTCAATCCATTCCTTGGCCGGGGGTCAGGGGAGCCGCCTTCTGGCCTGCCTCCCACAACTTCGCCCCTAGCTGTGGCTGTAGGGACTTAATTTATAGGGAGAGGCCTGTGGTGGCCACCTCCCCAGCCACAGCCTGGCTGCGCTCACCACACATCAAGGGAGCCAGCCCCAGGCAGGGGCCACCCCTCGGTTTCCCATTTTCAGTCCCCTTCCTGTGGCTAAGGTGTGGGAGCAAGGGGTGGGGGGGTAGGGCTGCCCACCATGGGCCAGGGCTTAAAAAGCCAGTTTGCTGATCTGACTAAATCTCCCTGCCTCTTCAAAAAAGGAAAAAAAGGCTCTTTCCATGTTTTGGCTATTATTGAGAGTGCTGCTATGAACATTGGGACACATGTGCCCCTATGCATCAGCACTCTTGTTATCTCTTGGGTAAATTCCTAACAGTGCTATTGATGGGTCATAGGGGAGTTCTAGTGTTAATTTTCTGAGGAGCCTCCACACTGTTTTCCAGAGGGGCTGCACCAATTTACATTCCCACCAACAGTGCAGGAGGGTGCCCGTTTCTCCACATCCTCGCCAGCATCTAGAGTCTCCTGATTTGTTCATTTTAGCCACTCTGACTGGCATGAGGTGGTATCTCAGTGTGGTTTTGATTTGTATTTCCCTGATGAGGAAGGACGCTGAGCATCATTTCATGTGTCTGTTGGCCATCTGGATATCCTCTTTGGAGAAGTGTCTGTTCATGTCCTCTGCCCATTTCTTCACTGGATTATTTGTTTTTCGGGTGTGGAGTTTGGTGAGTTCCTTAGAGATTTTAGATACTAGCCCTTTATCTGATATGTCATTTGCGACTATCTTTTCCCATTCTGTCAACTGCCGATTAGTTTTATTGATTGTTTCCTTTCCTGTGCAGAAGCTTTTTATCTTGATAAGGTTCCAACAGTTCATTTTTGCTCTTGATTCCCTTGCCTTTGGGGATGTGTCAAGTAAGAAATTGCTGCGGTTGAGGTCAAGGAGGTTGTTTCCTGCTTTCTCCTCTAGGGTTTTGATATTTTCCTGTCTCACATTCAGGTCCTTTATCCATCTTGAGTATATTTTTGTGTATGGTGTGAGAAAATGATCTAGTTTCATTCTTCTGCATGTTGCTGTCCAGTTCTCACAGCACCATCTATTAAAAAGGCTGTCTTTTTTCCATTGGATACTCTTCCCCGCTTTGTTAAAGATTAGTTGGGCCATACATTTGTGTGTCCAACTTTTAAGTTTGATAGCCATCCCAACTGGTAGATAAATTTCAGCATGGAGGACCTTGAGCAGAGGATCTAGTAAACCCATGGCTGGAATCCTGCCTCATGAAAACTCTGAGATAAATGTTTGTTGTGTTAAGGCCCTAAGTTTGGGGTAATCTGTTACAATGCAATAGAAAAGTAACACAGATACTAAAAAAAGCAGTTGCTCCCAATCAGGTAATAGCAGTTGGTGAATGTCAAAATTTAATATTCTATGTAATTTCTTTGGAGAATCTGAGTGGATTAATAAAAAACAAAAAGATTATAGCATTGTCAAATAAATGAAGAATATATCAGCACTAGTTAAGATTAACTTCGTTTTAGGAAACCTTTTTTTTTTTTTTTTTCTTTTCTGGAACAAATCCTGCTGACTGGCATCCTTGTATGATGTTTAGTAATCAGCACGGTCCATTCTTTTGAGAGATCACTAACTATAATGAAATTGCAGCATCAGTGCTTTCAAATAGGTGCATGCTTACAGCCCAGGTGGACAAGCTATCCACTCTAAATCTAATTTGTGTTCTCAGTAAGAAAACGGGAGATTTTTTTCATCACTTTTAACATTACTCTGAAGATCCAGGGCTCATCATACCAACCAGATGACTAATAGGCAGCTTCATTTATCTTAATTAAAGCTCATCTTAATCAAGATACTGTCTGTCAGACAATATTTCTTGAAAGACAGTTCTCAGTTTCATCATCCTAATATCAGTCATATGGGAAATGCCATCAGGGGTATATAATTGAAAATACAGAGTAAGATCAGAAAATGAATAGTCAGTTCTAAAATCTTAAATAATGAATGCTCACTTCTTGAATAAAACATGGTAGGCATGTAATTCAAATATTTGTAGCTGGCGTCTTGGCTCTTTGTTCAGTATTTGCACAAGTGATTATATATGAAAATATCATATTGACTTAATATGTCTGGAAACCTTAGTTATAGTTATGGTAGTATTTTCCTATTTCTTAAACAAAAGAAAACATGGTTGACAAGAAACAGCATATAAATAATGTGTTTGTGACCACAGAAACTAGTAAAAACTGCCAGTTTACATCTTGAGTTGTAAACTGCACCATTGTCCAACTCTACACTCATTCCCTAGTAATAAGAGTAAACATCAAATTCTTTGCCATGTGACTTTTTTCAGTACCCTCTCACTTGGACATTAAACTAGTTTTGAAAAATGGGGTGTTCACATTAGCAAATATAAGTAGAGGTTTGGGAAAGTCTCATACGTTTGGGTTTTTTCTCCTGTGTCTCTGCAATGATGATGAAAAGTACACGCTCAGCCAGCTCACTGGTCCTGAGAGGAGGAGAAACACTTGGAACAGAGCTCAGTCTAGATCTATTAATCCCCAGTTCACTCAGAGTTATGATCACCAGAGGCATTCATATAGACTCAGACTACATTAGCAACCTGTCAGCCAACTGGCAGATTTGTGAGCTAGTAAGTGCTTAATTTTAAATGCCACTGAGATTTTATGGTAGTTTATTATATAGAAATTTTATCATAGTAGTTATTTGATAAATTTTCCAAATTCCATTCATTATATAAAACACAAGAATAAGATTAAGAACCATTATCGAGTGTAAATAACTGAAAATTTTAAAGGTGTTCAAGGATTTCAAATATATTAACAATAAAGAATCTAGTAGTGTTTTAAGGTCAACAATCCAAACTTAGTAGGTACATGTATAATGTGGTTCAAAGCAACATAAATTCAATTGCACATGTCATTAAATAAATGGAAATGTAGGCTGGTGGTAATGTAAATTGATCTTCGAAAAATATTATTATTTACTAACTGAATAGGCATATTATAAGTCTCATTGAATCCCTTTCTTAGTATACATCCAAAGAAATATGTACATATTTGCAACAAAATACATATTAAATTATGTTCATAACATATTAATCTTATAAATAATTCATTGCACTTCAATAAGAGAGAACGTAAGAATAATAGGCAGCAATTACAAAAATAAGACTACAGCTAATAAAATGAGCAGATCTCACAGGATTGAGGAAAAAATGTAGACAAAAAGAATATGATTCCATTCATATTAAGTTCACAGTAGGTTTGAAGTCAGAAAAGTGCTTATGACTTCAAATAATATTTACAACAGACTTTAAAGGGTGAGTTGCTAGTTTTGTGCCGGTACCATACTGTTTGGACTGCTACAGCTTTGTAATATAACTTGAAATCTTATATATTTTTTGTTTGATGCTTGTTACATATTTAGATTTATTTCACAAAAATGTTCAAATGGTATAGTCTTGATTATGTAAAAAAAAAGCCCAAAACCATATGTAAAATAAACTATTTTTAAAAGGCCAATGTAAAGCTAAAAGTGGAGTTGTATAAAATTCTTTGATGTTGAGATACAGAAAAAAATTTACAAATATCATAGGAATTACTATAACCTGGGGGCTTCTGCTTGGCAAACTGTTTCTGCCTTTCCCAGATACCCGTTCAAATATGTACCAAAAACTTTTTTCTTCAAATGCTAATCTGACACAATGATAACTATCTCTAATAGAATATTAAAAGATTTATTCCTTCTAGTGAATGGAATTCACATTTAAACTTATGATTTAGGAGCGCCTGGGTGGTTCAGTCGGGTGAGTGTCCAACTTCGGCTCAGGTCATGATCTCAATGTTCGTGGGTTCGGGCCCCATGCGCTGACAGCTCAGAGCCTGGAGCCCGTTTCGGATTCTGTCTCCCTCTCTCTCTGCCCCTCCCCCACTCGTGCTTTGTTTCTCTCTGTCTCAAAAATAAACTATAAATTTTTTTTAATTTAAAAAATTTTTAAAATCTAAACTTATGATTGTAACTCTAGTTAGCATTGCTTTCATCTGGAATTTGTACACATCCCAGGTGATGTTAGGTTTGTAGTGAAAGAACCAAGTGTGGCTATGATATAGCCAGATGGAAGTTAGAGTTGAACATTAGAGTTGTAATTTGGGGATTATCAGTCTACAGACAGTAATCAAAGCCTAATGCCTAGATGAGATTACCTAAGAAGGTCAAATAAAGACAGAAGAAGGCCCATTAGTATGTTTGGTCTGTCTAATGTTCCTACATCTATACTGCTTCTTTATTCAGAACAAGATTTTCTGACAACAGGTTTTGTACAACATTAGCCTTCATAAACTATATTTGGTTTTCAGATAATTGATAATTATTTAATTTTGTTTCCCTAACAATGTATTTTGACCTAAGCTTCAGATTCCAATTTTTATTAGATCTATTTTCTTTTTAAATTCTAAAAATAACGCAACACTAAGCTTATATATAAATAGTTTTATGGTCATATGTCTCATTGAAATTCTGTTCAGAGGAGAAGTATAAAGCTACAGTTGTGATGAGTTTTTAGATACAGCACTAAAAGCATGAAAAGTTGACAAGTTAGAACTTTTTAAAAATTTCTAAGAAAAAGAATTAAAAATGTTTACCTTGAAGGACAGATGCTATTAAGAGAAAGAAAAAATAAGTCAATGAATTAGGAGAAAATATCTTTAAAATATTATGTCTAATAAAGGACTTGAATTCAAAATATAAAAAGACTTAAAATTCAACAATAATAAAACAAACAATTAAGATCTGAACAGACATTTCACCACAGAAGATTTAGACTTGTCAAATAAGCATAGGAAAAGATGCTCAACATCATGTATCATGAGGGAATTGAATGAAAATAGTGAGATCCACTAAAACTCTATTAGATGAATAAAATTTTATTGTACACATAAAATACAAAATAAAGACTATTTATAGATAAAATAGAATTTTATTTTTTAACAAACAATACCAAATGTTGGAGAAGACATGGAGCAACAGAGCTTGCATGCTTCCTGGTAGGAATGCAAAATACTGCAGCCACTTTGGAAGAGAGTGAAGCAATTTTTTGCAAAACTAAAACTAAAGATAGTCTTACATTAGAATTGAACATGCACCTATATGTCTACCTGATTTAAAAACTTATGTCCACACAAAATCCTCCATGAGAATATTTCTGGAACCTTTATTTATAATTGCCAAAAACTGGAAACAACCAAGATGACCTTCAATAGATGGATTAAAAAAAAAATGGCATAATCATACAATGGAATACTATTCGTAATAAAAAGAAATGAACAACTAACCCACAAATCGAGATGCATATGAATCTTAAATGCATATTGCCTACTGGAAGTAGTCTGAAAAGGCTATGGACAGGACAATGCTAAATAGATGACATTCTAGGAAAAACAAAACTATATATAGTGAAAATACCAGCCGTGGCCAAGAGTTCAGAAAGGGTGGTAGGTTCAAAAAGGTGAAGGGATAAATGATGGAGACCAAATAACTTTGGAAGTAAAACTAAATGTAAAACTAAAATGTACATAAGCATATATTCTAATTGATCTGCTTGGTAGTTTTGTTTGTTTGGTTTTGGTGTGTGTGTGTGTGTGTGTGTGTGTGTGTGTTTTTTTCTACAGGCATATGGGTTAACAAGTCTGAGACTGCAATACAGGTTTCTTGGAATTGAAATATTGAATGGATACTGAATGCTGGGAGCTTCTTTATCTCTATGGGAGTAGGTGGATACATGTAAGCAAGAGATAGACACTAAAATTATTCATATGATAACTGATCTGAGCTAGAGATATCAGTATGAATGTTTAGCTTAATATAGAAACAGATGTATATAGAAATAGAGAGATCTAGGCACATGTGGTGCCCAGATTTTGATTTCCAATACCATTATCAAAAAAAAATTAACCAGAGCTCCTTGAAGAAATGTCGAATTCCAGGACTTAGTCAGGAAATAGACAAGATGAGTCTTGAATGTACTATAGTTCCAGAAAGTAAGAAGTGCTGAAAAAAAAAAACAACAATGGAGATATGTCAATGGATACAAGAACTAACTGAAATTGCCAAAGCTGTGATTTGAGAAAAGAAAAAATACACACACACACATACACATATGATGATACTGGATTTTAAACCAAAGTATAAAGTAAACATCTATGTATCCTTACTGATATAAATTAATGATTGAATAAATAAATGGGTGAGAAGCAACAAATCTTGCGTGCAGAAGAATTTCAAGTAATTTATGTACACGCTCCACCATCGAGGTGATCCATAAATCCCACTCAAAACATAGGCTGCACATTGTAGCTTCCTCCCAAAGAGAACATAGAGAGTGGGTAGGGGTAACTTTGTAGTGCTGAATGCTGACAAACACTATCTCAACTAAATTACTGAGATCAATATCATTAGTCATAAACCATATTGACAATATGTACCCTTGATATGATCTAATGTAAGTGACATTTTTACCTGTGTTATATTCCTGCTAAAAACCCATAGGCACAGTATAATCATAAGACTATCAGACAAATTCTACTAGAGGAGCATGCTACAAAAATATCATACCAGTACTGCTTCAAATTGTCAATGTCATCAAAACAAGCAAAGTCTAAGAAATTATCACAGCCAAGAAGAGCCTAAGGAGAACAGACAATTAAATATAAAGTGGTATTCACAATGGCAATCTTTGGTCGTAAAAGATCTCTGGTCATACAAAAATCAGAATGAACTATATACTTTAGTTAATCATAATATATAAATACTGGTTCATTAATTACAACAAATACAATATTAATTTAAAATGTTAATGACAGTGGAAATCAGACATGGAGCATATAGGAACTGTAATATCTTCTCATTTTTTTTCTATAAATACCAAACTTTTCTAAAAATAAATTTAATTAAAAAACTTGGAAACCAAAAGGTGTTCCTCTGTGTATAGTGTACTGTATTCTACTATATTACAAGGTTATGATGTATCAGGCTAAATTCTTAAGATTGAAAATATACATCGATTACCANACCAAAGCATACTGTGTCACACTGTGTCCACTCCCCACTTAAAATGGGGAGCTATTTGATTTGCTTATTTTGAGTAAAAACTCTAAGTGACCCACTGCGCTCAATGATCAGAATGCACTGCTGAATAAAACTGATAAAATCTTTTTCTTTTTAAACCTTACACAGTTTTAGTTCTAATAATGTAAATTATCTTTCAGATTATATTTTCTAATATAATAAAAATACTTTTGATATTAAGAATTACAGATTTATGTATTATACAATATTTTGGAAATATATTAGAATAAATTTATTCTTTACAATATGTTTTGGAGTCGAAAATACAGTATTATAGCAAAACCATGAAAATTTTTCTTCAGAGAAATCAAGAATGTGCAAGAATAAGTATGTGCAAGCAGATTTAATTAGTTCACAATAATCAGCTTAAACTTTCTAACCAATTTAAAATTATTTCTTAAATATCTTGCTAACTTATAAACCACTTAATTGGTATTTCATTCATGTATTCATTCATTAAACAATAGTATTTGCCAAGAGCCTAGGATGCAAAGGTTGGTAAGCAGAGGAAAGGGCATGACACTGTAAGTGGCTTAGACTGTTCCTCAGGTTTTTGGGGGTCAGGGGGAGGCGGTATTATAAAGGAGTCACTTGTGGAGCAAGCAGGCATCAAGGTAGTCAATTAGGACAATTAGTCCAAATGAAACTAATAATCAAGTTTTTATTTCCTTACTGCAATAGTACAAGGGAGGGTAAGCAGAGGCAGCAGCTCTCCAGTGCTCCATTATTCCACTCAGAATGGCACCAGATTAGGGTGAGGTGGGTGCTGCACGGACAGGGAAAATAACTGTTAAACACTCTCCAAAAAGGTCCTATCTCTTTATGGACCTGCAAAGAATGAAGGAACAAGAATATGAGGGAAGAGCTAGGAGTGGAAAAATTCTTAAGCAAAGTAGAGAAAACTATTTCAGCCCAAGTCTCCAAATAAGGAGATCTCAGAGAAGGTGTCTAGAAATAACACACATTCACAAAAGGACATGCGTATACATGTTTATAGAAGCAGTATTCATAATATCCAAAACGCAGAAAGAATCTATTTATTTATAAAATTTATTTATTTACTTTTGAAAGAGAGAGAGAGGAGTGACAGAGAGAGAGAGAGAGAGAGAGAGAGAATTCCAAGCAGGCTCCACACTGTCAGTACAGAGCCCAACATGGGGCTTGAACCCACAAACCATGAGATTATGACCTGAGCCAAAAACAAGAGTCAGACGCTAACCAACTGCGCCATCCAGGTACCCCAGAAACAATTTAAATTATACATATTTGGTGAATGAATGAACAGAATATGATACATTTATACAATGGAATACTACTCAGTAATAAAATAAGGATCAAACTAGTGACACATGTTACAATGTAAATGTACTGCAAAAAATCATGAAGTGAAAAAATATGCAAAATAAAATTATATCATTCCAGTTATGTGAAATGTACAGAAACATTAAATTTATAAAGAGAGTAATTAGATGATGTTTGGAGCAGACAGTAGGATACAGATCGACTGCAAATGGTCCAAACAGAATGCTTGTGACAATAGTAATGTTTTAAAACTGGAATGTGGTAATGGCTGAATTTCTCTACACATTTACTAAAAATCATTAAATGTAAACCCTTAAACACAATGGTTGAATTCTATGGTAAGTTTTAGTAAATTATACCTTAATAATACTGTGTTTGAAAAAGAAAAAAAATATGTGTGTATGTATATGCATATATGCACACACAATTATATAGTGGCATAAATTTTAGAGAAGGAAAAATGAAATTGTAAATAGACAGTTTTTAAAAGATATCTGTGACAGAAAAGTAGAAATGATAATGGCAGCATGATTCTGATGTGCTCCCTCTGTTCATCTTTTTCCTGTTCATTTTATTCTTTTCTCTTCTTCAATTATTCTTTTTTTTTCTTCCTTTGAAAACAGAAAGAGAGAAAGCACTAGACAGGGAAAGGGCAGAGGGACAGAGAAAGAGAATCTTAAGCAGGCTTCACACTCAACACAGAGCCCTACACAGGGCTAAATCCCATAACCCTGGGATCATGACCTGAGCTGAAATCAAGAGTCGGTCGCTCAATGGACTGAGCCACCCCTGTACCACTCTCTTTATTTTTTTTTTAAATATATTTTTATTATTTCTAGGAGAGAGAGAGAGAGAGAGAGACAGCGTGAGCAGGGGAAGGTCAGAGAGAGAGGGAGTCACAGACCGAAACAGGCTCCAGGCTCTGAGCTGGCAGTCAGCACAGAGCCCGACGCGGGGCTCGAACCCACGAACCGCGAGATCATGACCTAAGCGAAAGTCGGACGCTTAACCGACTAAGCCACCCAGGTGCCCCTGTACCACTCTCTTTAATTCTATGGCTGTGTATTCTACCTGCTTTGTCCACTCTGAATTCACAACTCTGACTCTTCAGCTACCGGGGCTTCAGGGTTCTGTTTGTGTTCATTCTCCCAGTGCTGTGTCCTATAAACTCTCTCTAGACAGTAAAATGGACTATTGTAATACTTAATTTTTCATATTTAAGGAATCACTGTTGTGTTGTGTTGTTTATTGCCCAATGTTTAAAAATGCTTGTTTCATATATTTTATCCCACATTTTAATTGTTTAAAGTAGAAGGATACATCAAGACACAGTAACTCTATGATGGCAATAAGAAGTCTTATCTTTCCAACTTAGTTAAGGGTTTTTTATGCATTATTTTTAGTACACAATTGATTTTGAACAAACTTGGTGAAACTAGATTTCATCGAATCTAAAATGCCACTGATTTTTAAGTGCACTATTATGTACCATTAAGAAGGAATAACACTTGAAATTTTATTTCCACATGCCATCACTGTATCCAGATTTCAGAGATACTAAATGTGAAATAATGAGCACCAGGAGGCTAATGAAATGTGATCATATTGACAATATGTACTAAATAATCATATTACAATAAGATTAAAATTCATATGTAATAAGTTTTAACTAGTTTCACCTTTTCTAGCTTGTGTAAATGTGACATAAATTAGTATTTAATCTCTGTTTATAATTATTCTAGTAATAATACTCTTTTCCATAGGTGGGGCATGTCCTTTCAAAAGTTTCTGCCATTCATTAGTCTTTTAAAGGTTTTAAATGTATCTTTCTTCAACTATGATAAATTGACTAAGAAGTTCTATAAACTTCTTACACAATCAGGGTCTTCATATGGCACTACTCAGTTTCTTTAGTCAAATTTTATTGAAAAAAAATATAAAGGGGAATAAGGATATAATGAGACATAATTTTTTTTCATCTTTAAAGTAAATGTTTATCACATTACTACTCTGAAACTGAATGTTCATATTATTATAGTTCCATCTCAGCAATCCCTTAGGTAAGCAACACTATTCCAAAATGCAATTCAAATTTGAAATGTAAAGGTAAGTCCACAATTTTTAATAGGTGAAAGTAAATCTCACGATTCTTAAAAGCCTGGCTGGCTAAGAACATGCAGTCTATAACAAATAATTATCCAGTACTATATAAACAAAAAAAAAAATGGATGCCTAAAACCAGATATAGACAACTTTTGTAAAGTTGACAAGATATCATAAAATATAACCTGCCTCCATGGCCATTATTATTAACTTCTTAAGTTCAGTACAAATGAAAGATCTGTGTTACCACCTTATAATTCCACTATCTATGAATTCATATAGGACAGGGGACACATTGTTCTTCTCGTAGTTTTAAGTTATATTATGATATTTAGAATATTATATACTCAAATATTTGTAGAATTGAATTTTAATGTACTATGGGGAAAGTAAACCTCTAATAGTTCATAGCCACAGTCAATTCAATGTTCACTCAATAAGTGGAGATGGAAAGATCTTAACTCAATTTTTTGGAATCCAAGATCATGATAAATGTTGAAGTGAACAAATGGGCCATCATTATAGAGATAATTTTTTGAAAATATGAGATATTTTATATGATTTGAGACTTCATTACTAAGCATTCTTATTAATGAGGTAGCTCAGGCAATTTTAACTATAGTTTAGAGAAAGGTCACCATGAACACATTTTGTATGTATCATAAAGTAAGGATTACAAAGTAATTAACTTTATGGCCCATAACTATACAATTAAATATGTGAAGTCATCAAATTATTTGCAACTTCAAAGCATGTATCCCTGGTGACCATTTAAATTAGCTACATTAATTTATATTTCTTCTGTAGGCTGGGTGACAGTTTGTGGTTGTACTTTATGTACATTGCCAAGTGTATTCTATTACTTTAGGTCTTGACTCTGTCCATCATATTCTCCTTTTTATGAAGGGTGGAGAATTAAATAGGTTCAGAAAGCAGATTATGCAATATCAGTAATGGGGATCCAGGAGGTAGCAATACAGAATCTATTTATTTATATCACATGAACCAAATCATCTTATCTATGACACATGGTTAAGAGGGAAGACAAATACTCTTACTACTTCTGTAATTAGCCAAAATATTTGAAAATCAGTTACCCATTCATATAACAACACTGAACAAGTATCTATTAAGAATCCATCATTATTGTTGTCATTAGTTGTACAAGAGGTTACAAAATATATAGTCCTTTGACAAAGGGGAGTAGAGTTGGGGTTGGGCAAAATGGGTGAAATGGAGAGGGAGATACAGGCCTCCAGTTATGGAACGAGTAAGTCATGGAAATAAGAAGAGCATAAAGAATACAATGATATTGTAATAGGGAAGTATTGGGACAAATGGTAACTATACTTGTGATGAACATAGCACAATGTGTAAATGTGTCAAATCAATAATTGTACACCTAAAATTAATGTAATATTGTCTGCCAACTATACTCAACTTAAAAAAAAGAAAGCAAAGTGATCCTTTGCTTTCAGGCTCTAATATAACTATGACTATAACCTACGTTATCTCTTTTATCTCTTACTAAAAGAAATAAAATTCCTATCCTATCTGATATTCTAGTAGGTTTTAATAACAGTAAAGCAAACATCTGAAGTCAACAACCAACCATCATAATATATATTGAGGGAGAAATTATACCAGAAGAACAAAATCAGTGAGGATTCTCTAGTAAAACATTCCCAGAGTTACCAAAAAGTGATAAAATATGGACTGCCAGAAATGGTCCTTTCAAAGCCAAGGATAATTCATCCATGAATCACCTCAGGAAAGTGAAAGCATAGCAGGTTTTAATTCACTAATGGTTATTTTATCCTAGGTATCTATACATTTAGTAATAGTTACTGAATTTTCATTACAATCCAGTATTTTATTATTTTTAAACTTCCTACAAAAGTAACATATATAAATGTCTATTGAATAACTTATCTTTGGATACCTAAAAATAAAGAATTACAGATGCTCTGACTTTTAAAAATTAACTAATGTGTTTAAAGATGAATAATGACAACTTGAAATTTAATAAACCACCTTTGAGGTATATTTGTAAATAAGCATATTCAATTTTCTTTCAGTTAGAACTCAAGGAGAAACATTAAATATAATTTTAAAAGTAAGCTGTTTCAGGGCATCAAAGGCAATTGCACAACTACATTGTGAAAATAAGAAAAATCTGGAAATTGAAAAGTTAGTAAATACTTCACGTAAAAATAGAAAATGGTTTTATTTCAGCTGAATTTTCTGTACTTCTTGGGGAAAACTGTATTGAAAGTCACAATCATGATAGAGGAAAACAAAATCTTAAACATTTCTAATCACGGGAGTACTACAAATAAACACTTTTTAACCTCATCTAAACAATAAATGTATTTCTGAAACTGGGAGCTTTTTTATTCATTAAGATAGCAATACCACTATGTATATACACACACAGACACATACACACACACACAAGATGTGTATATCTACGTATACATATATATGTATATATACACACACACACACATACATAAGATGGAGAGATCTAAAGTAGGCAAGTTGAGGCTTAGATAACTGCTGGAAGCTGGAGGAATACAGGTCAGAGAATTCTGAATTCCAGGAATGGCAAGAATGGTCTCAATGGTCCCTAGCATCCACATGGATATTTTCTAGAATAGTGTTGAGAAGTCACCACTGATGACATCAACTACCAACAGTACCAATGTGAATTATTCTCAGAAGACAATCTAAAAACTACAGATAAATCACTATATTTTCTGTCTGATGATTTCCACATAACTTACCAAAGCTGCCACAGAAGAATAGCGGGTTCTCTGTCTATTCCATCCTTCAAGGCTGCACCTGCCCATTCACTGGTGGAATGTGACAAGGACTCTCCTGCTAGGGGAACTGGGGAAATGAAGTTTTCAGGCCTTACAAATCCATGGGGCTAAGCTTTGAGAAACAGACGGCACTGAGTATGAAAAAACATCTAGCCTATCCTTCCACCATGCTTTCACATGTGCTTTATTGAAAGGGAATTTTATATTTTTAAGCTAATAAATGTTTGTTATAAACCAAGTAATTATACCTTGATATCTTTGTTTGGTTCCTTATATAATTTTAACCACTAAAGAGTATACATGTTAGGAAAAAACAAGGTTGTTTAGGCTTAATCTATTTACGATTCACCCATTCAAATAGTTCCATATAAACATTGTACAGATATTCTTCCAATTAATATCAACAAAGCCTAGTTGTCAATGACAATGGCCTGTTTAACATTCCTGTTACATTTTTCTTCTTTGTATCATCAGTAAGACTTCACATTCTTGAAGTCTTGCTCACTTTATGTTTCTTATATACTTCTTATTCAGCATCTATTTCTATTACAATTCCTTTTTGCCTTTTTTTTCTGACCGCTCTTCCTTTATCAACACTATTATTCTTTCCCCTGAGTCTTCTGTTTCTCTGTGTTACCTCTATAAATTCTTTGTATAAGCAACCTACCCCATGCCTTCAACTATAGGCCAATGATTCATAAAGATTTACACATAATTCTCTGGCCTGAATTCCAGACTCATAAATTTAGCTATACACTGAATAATGCTATTTAAATATCTCACAAAAATTGTAACTGCTATTTATACAATAACAAAAATAGACAAACATCAAATAATAATTTAAAACAAAACACTGTGAAGACCTTATTCCTTTCATAAACACTAACTCAACATGAATCACAGAACTAATTATAAATTAAGACCTATAATATTTCTAAAAAGTAACAGGAAAAATTTTAGTTGAACTTGGGTTTGGCTATGTCTTTTTAGATACAACACTAAAGGCATGATCCATAAAAGGAAGAATCAATAAAACTAATTTAAAATTAAACTTCTTCTGCTCTGGAAAAGACAAGCTACAGACTGGGAGAAAATATTTGTATAAGATATGTCTGATACAGAGCTGTTATCCAAAGTGTACAAAGAACTTCCTAAAATTCAACAAAAGAAAACAAACCACTAGTATAAAAAATGACCAGAAGTCCTGAACCAATACCTCACCAGGTAAGATATACAGAGGGCAAATAAACATATGAAAAGATGCCCAATCATGTCAGTAGGGAAATTAAAATTAAAACAACAATGAAATACCACTAAACTATTATTAGAATGGCCAAAATTCATCACACTGACAACACCAAATGCTGATGAGGCTGTGGACTAACAAGAACTTCCATTCATTGCTGGTGGGAATACAAAATTTAAGGCCACTTTGGAAGATAGTTTGGCAGTTTTTTACAAAATTATACATATTCTACCATAATTACATTCCTTAATATTTATCCAAGTAGTTCAAAATTTACGTCCACACAAAAACCTGCACACAGATATGTTTGTAGCAGGTTTATTCATAACTGCCAAAATTTGGAAGCAACCCAGATATCTTTAATTTGGTGAGTAGATAACTATGGCACATTCAGGCAGGCAATGGAACATTATTTAGTGCTGAAAGAAATGAGCTATCAAGCCATGAAAAGACATGAAATAAAATTAAAGCATATTACTACATGAAGGAAGCCAGTCTGAGAAGGCAATATGACATTATAGAAAAGGCAAACCTGCAGAAACAATAAAAAGCCCAATGATTACCAGAGGTTGGGGTATGGTGGGGATGATAGATATGGCGTAGAGGGCTTTTGTGAAAATACTCTGTGTGATACTATAATGGTGGATAAATGTCATTATATATTTGTTCAAACTTCTAGAGTATGCAAAACCCACCGTGAACCCCTATATAAACTATTGATATGTGATTTTGTGTGATAATGATATGTCAATGCAGGTTCATGGATGATTAACAAATGTACCAACATGGTGGAGAAATGCATGTGTAGGGGTAGAAAGTAATGGGAAATTTCTATAACTCTGTCTCAGTTGTGCTGTGAACATAAAACCGCTCTGATAAATGAAGTCTACTATTAAAAATTTAACTTCCTCTACCCGCTGCTTTGGTTAACATCACTATTTATTTAGTGAACTAAATCACAAACTTGATAACCTGCAGTCAAAATTCCCACCCCTCAAACTCTCAAATTAGGAAAATAACAAATTTTTGGACCCTTTCATCTGTTACTTTCTAAAATTCGTTTCTAAATTATCATTAATATTGATTGGATTAAGGCAAAGAATTAGTACCAGGAAATAATATTAACATTCAATCATATGTGTTTCTTTATTGGATGCATTAACTATGTTAATGCTAGAAACATATTTTAAAATAAAAAGTAGCTTATGTTTTTCTTATATTTAAAATTGGGCTTTATATCTAGAAGCTTAGAGATAGAGACCAAATTCCTTAAAATAGAATAAAGATCTGTTATATCCTGGCATATAGTCACTTTATCATTTTCATTCCCTGCCACCTTCTGAAATGCAGTATAAATGCCCTTCATGTCTTTTGAATGTATAGTTTCCTCCTTCTCTCTCTTTCCTTTCTTTCTCTCCCTCTTTCTGCATGCTTTTGTACAGTTTCTGTCTAGAATTCAGGTCTTCCTTTGTTCAACTTAAATCATCCATAAATCTTTTAATGTATGGATCAAAGTAATTTTCTATGGTCTCCCTGAAGTCCTTATAGTTGCTTATACACCCCCAACCTGTGCACAAACAGCATATTATTAATTATTGGAACATAAACATCATTATATTCAGATGTATTATTTTCACATCTGTCTTCTCTATTAAACTGTGAGTTCTCTGAAGACAGGAACTACATATTACTTGATCTAGCACACAACACATTACCAATAATAGTGGTTGAATAAAAGAAATATTTCTCTAAAGAAGACCAAAAAGAATTGTTTGAATGAATTTGAAAAAAAATAAAGTGGCAGCAAAAATGTTCAAAATAATCATTTGACAGCATTCATTCCCCAAACCAGACCATCTCATTCAGACAGAACCAGATGACATGGTGAGAAATGGCTGGCAGTCAGAAATAAAAAGGAACCCAAATAAATGAATACAAGTTTTTGTATATTGATGAGCAACATGCATTTTTTAAGGAGAGGTGCTGGATTCCAAGTGTTTATATTAATGAAAGATATTGACAGGTTATCAAAAGTTAACAGCAATGACATAGAAGACACAAATAACATAATTCACAAAGCTGATGTCCAAGGAAAGTTCTCCTGTCCAGATTAGAAAGCAAACAAGCAAACTGACTTTTCAGTTTTCAGGAGCCACAAGAACTGTATTTAATTTAGGCATGCATATTATAAATAGTGATGCATCTATTCTAATGACCTGAACTGTATCTTCTCTAACACACAGTTCATTGGTCACCTTTGTTAACATACCAAAAGTACACTGGCTGCCTCAATTCATCCTCTTTTCTTAGATCCTTGTAGCATCTTTTCAGATGTTTCAGACATTTCTAGCAACTTTAATAGCAATGATATCAGTATATATTGTAATTACCTGGCCACCTGGATGCCTTTATATGAGTGCCCAATTTGAGGGCAATTACTATTTGTTTCTTGTCTCAGCATCACATTACATGACTATTTATAGTTTTCAATACTTGCTGAATATTGATGAATGCCTTATATATGATAATTCATTGATAATGACTACAATAAACTCAAGTCACCCTTTGTAACAGAGCAGACAACAGTTACAAGACTATGCTTAGGAAATGCCTTTCAGTAAAACTATTTGACAAAGGAGATGCGAAACTTTAGAAACAGTGAAGGAAATAAAATCCAAATTTGGGATTTGGGTGGGAATATTCTGAGCAATTGATGATTATATATAATAAAAGTATTGAATGGAATTTTGGGGTAAGATTTATTAAATACAATTTATATAGAGCAAAAATCACTGTTTTCAATGTCTAGTTCTATGCATACAGACATATTCACACAGTAGTGTAATCACCACCATAATTAAGATATAAAATTTTCTAACATTCCCCCCAAAATTCCACATGCTCCTCAATAGACAGCTCCTCCCATTACTGGAGGCTTTAAAGTAATTGATGATGGCTTTAAGAGAAGTGACAAAAGCAAGTAATGTATCAGACAAAAGGTTAGTATCCAAAATCTATAAAGAACGTATCAAACTCAACACCTAAAAAACAAATAATCCAGTGAAGAAATGGGCAGAAGACTTGAACAGACAATTTTCCAAAGAAGCCATCCAGATGGCTAACAGACACATGAAAAAATGTTCAACATCACTCACCGTCAGGGAAATATAAATCAAAACTGCAATGAGATACCACCTCACTCCAGTCAGAATGGCTAAAATTAACATTTCAGGCAACAAGAAACGTTGGCGAGGATGCAGAGAAAGACGGACACTTTTTCACTGCTGGTGGTAATGTTAAGTGGTGCAGCTACTCTGGAAAACAGTATGGAGGTTCCTCAAAAAATTAAGTAGAACCACCCTATGACCCAGTAATTGCACTAGTTGTATTTATGCATAGGATAGAGGTATGCTGTTTCAAAGGGGCACATGCATCCCAATGTTTAGAGCAGCACTACTGACAATAGCCAAAGCATGGAAAGAGCCCAAATGTCCATTGGCAGAAGAATGGATAAAGAAGATGTGGCATACATATACAATGGAATAGTACTTGGCAATCAAAGAGAGGAAATCTTGCCATTTGCAACAATGTAGATGGAACTAGAATGTATTATGCTAAATTAGTCAGAGAAAGACAAATAGCATTTGACTTCACTCATATGTGGAATTTAAGATATAAAACAGATGAACATAACAGAAGAGAAGCAAAAATAATATAAAAACAGGAAGGGGGACAAAACAGGAGACTCTTAAATACAGACAACAAACTGAGGGTTGCTGGAGGGGTTCTGGGTAGGGGGATGGGCTAAATGGGCAAGGGGTTAAGGAAGACACTTGTTTAGGATGAGCACTGGGTATTATAGGTAGGGGATGAGTAACTGGATTCTACTCCTGAAATCATTATTACACTACCTGCTAACTAACTTGGGTGTAAATTAAAATTAAAATTAATTACAAAAGAAAAGAATTAAGAAACTCTGAAGCCCATAGTGGTAGACCCAAGTTTTTAAAAACTTAAAAATTCATTTATAAACTCAAATTTTATAACTGCCATCAAATACTGCCAGTTTTTTTTTCTTGAAGTAATAGGATAAATTCATTTACTTTTGAGAAAATATCCAGTAAAGTACCAAAATATAGATGACCATATTTTGAGTGTTAGTAGTTCTTCAAAGAATAGTAATGTTCTATAAGATAAATGACTAATTTAGCTCATAACACAAAAATTTTTCATTGAGACCACCATTATACTATTGTGTGTAGCAGAGATGCTTTATATATATTTCCATTCTCTCAGACAGAATATTAAACCCATGTGTATTCAATATTCAAGATTTAATAAAATGAGCAACTTTCGCTACTTCATGTTGGTTCGGTCATCAAAGAAGTAGACATCAAGATGAGATCGGATTTATAAGAAATTTATTGGAAAGAATAGCTGTGAAAGAAGTGAGCCACATAGGTCAGACCACAGTGCAGGTCTGACCCTGAGTCACACAGATGAAAGAAAAGACTTAGTAAAGATACATTAAACTGCAGCTCAGTTGTATAGAATGTTTGTTTGGCAAGGGCACTGCTGAGTTTTTCAGCCACAGTTTCCTGATAGAGGAGACCCACTCTCCCTGGAACAAACTTTGTTTTAGTGTCTCTGCTACCTTCACCCATTATAGCTAGATGCAACCAAAGGATTTACTAGTTCAGACGATGGGGCTTTGCAGTTAGAGATCTGAGAGTCACATTCTCACAGATGCTACAATCAAGGACATTTATAAGGAAAACCAGAGCATTTTTTTTTCTTTTTAATGTGTATAGTGGTCATGAATACAATGTCTATTAAGTATATATTGTTACTACTACCTTGATTTATGCCAACACACCATTGCTTTTCCAACAGCCATGAAAATGTAAACAAAATGAAAACAGCAAATAATGTCTTAACATTATTACAAAAAGAGTTTGGCTCTCTAGAGTTCCTGAAAAAGGCTTGGAGTCCCCCTGAGATATGTTAAGAACCACTGTGCTAGATCAAGTTAGGAAATACATCACTGCTTTAAACATTATTTCTTTTTATTTCTGAGTTGTATTCCAGTTTATAGCTATACCAGTTTTTTTTTTTCTTTTCTCCTGTTGAATAATACATGTTCTTTTTTTTTTTCCTCCAGTTCGGGCAATTATTTAAACTGTCACTGTAGGGGAAACTGGGCGGCTCAGTCAGTTAAGCGTCTGACTTCGGCTCAGGTCATGATCTCACTGTTCATGGGTTCGAGCCCTGCATCGGGCTCTGTGCTGACTGCTAGCTCAGAGCCTGGAGCCTGTTTCACATTCTGTGTCTCCCTCTCTCTGACCCTCCCCTGCTCACTCTGTCTCTCTCTCTCTCTCTCTCTCAATCTCTCTCAGAAATAAATTTAAAAAAACATTAAAAAATTTAAACTGTCACTATAATTATTTTGTGGGAACATAAGTTTTTATTTCTCTAGAGTAAATACCTAGGAGTCTGGTGGAGATCTGCCAAATGCATGTTGATTGACATAAAGAACTACCAAACTATTTTACATTTTGAATTTCCATGAGCAAGGGGTGAAGACTATGACTTAAAAAAGAAGAAGAAGAAGAAGAAGAAGAAGGAGGAGGAGGAGGAGGAGGAGGAGGAGGAGAAGAAGAAGGAGGAGGAGAGATTAACTGTTGTTAGTGGTTGGAGAGTAGTAAATATAAAAAGGGTAGCAGGTTAGAGGTTTTGGGGTGATAAATTGATCTACATTCTGTTGGGGGAGGGTGGCTACACAAAGCTGTAAAGGTATTAAAATTCATCAAACTGTGCACCAACGAAAGGGTCAGTTTTACTGTATATTGATTTATAAGGTAAAATTAAAGCAAAAATAGATGAACATGGTTTAGAAAAAATGGAAAATCAAAACTGAATCTCTCTTTGACACCTTTTAGTATCTATTGCTTTGTTATTTCCTTGTGTAAGAGCTTGACAATAATAAAGGTATAATTAATTTTATGATTATACCTATAGCCAAAGCCAATGTTTCAAGAGTACTGCCTCAAAGAGCAATGTGAAGGCAATCAATGAAAATATCACACTTTTCTTTTATGTGTTTCTTTGAACACAAACAACTGGAAATAGGCACAATGCCATCTAAACAGATAGGCTCAACCTCTACCAGGCAGTTAGAAATGTATGTATGTATATAAAACAGACTAGCATCCTGCTCTTGAAATCAGAATTTATGTCACTTTAAACTTGTCCACATATTTTCAGTGCATGGGTTATGGACGTAATTATGAAAAATACAAAAGAATGAATACTGTGAAGGTAGCTAATGGCTAACATATCTGGTAAATGTCAATCATTTTCTTTTTTCCCCTTTCGTTATTTCAGTCACTGCATCAACACTTTCTGTTTTAACATAGTCTACAGCAACACTGCATTTCATATTTTGTGACATATAAGTATCTTTTGTCAATATGTTCATAACAGAGTTTTCTGGGAACAAAAACCATAATTCTGTAATAAAATGTACTGTACTATAAAAAGCTGTATAAAACATGGCATTCACAGAATTCAAGTCAATTCAACATAATGATCCAAGTATAAAGAGAAAAATATATAATAAAGAGAAATAGATGAAATGGGAGGAATAGGATGAGTTTTTCTATAGTAAATGATACTTTAACTGATTGTATAAATCTTTCCCCAAAATTACCTCATTTGAGCTTAATGACAAACTATGGAAATAAGTACAGTGTTCTCTTCCCAATTCTAGAAGATGATATGGTAAAAGGAAAAATGCCCCTGCCCTGACAAAGATAGTCAAGTCCTAATTCCTAGGATTTCTGACTGTGACCTTGCATATCAAAAAGGACTCTGCAGATGTCATTAAGTTACAGATACTGACTGGGACCAATATAATCACAATGTCATTATGAAAGGGAGGCAAGAGGGTGAGAGTCCTTGAAGGAGACGTGATGATGTGACAGACGCGGAGTCAGACAGAAAAGGGGCACAAGCTGGATAATGTGGTCAGCTTCTAGAAGCCAAAAAAGGCAAGGAAACTGATTCTCCCCTGGAACTTTCAGAAAGAATGAAGTCTTATGGCCACCTTGATTTTAGAACTTCTGGAACTAATAAATGTGAGTTACTAATAAATGTGAGTTATTTTAAGCCAGTAGTTCATGGTTAATTGGCTAACTCAGATATAGGAAGCAAATGCAGATGAGACAACTAAGATTCAGAAATAATAAACAATTTTACACAAACTCTCAAAGCAAATACATTACTGAGCCTAGTTCTAACTCAGAATATTTGACTTGTTTTTAGGGTGCATCTCTTCATCCACAAAGAACTGTTATATTACAATCTACTGTGAAAAAAGCCTCCAGAGATAGAAATAGACCAATATTAAAAACTTGTCTTAGGGAAAGTCAAAAGCACATAAATTAAGAGACAGCAAAACACGACATTAGAAGAGCCCCTCCTGAATCAATCGAACACTGATAGAGTTTGAGGCATAGAAGAGTGTTTTAGGAAACTGTTTCCTCACTGTTCTTCCTGTTTCACTGAGTTTCCACCTCCATTCTGCTACCATCCGTGCTCAATCTTCCTCCCAGAGGGGCCAACTTATATGGTAAGGAGACTTCTTTTACTTCTCTGCATAAGGTCTTTAAATGTTTATGTAAAGTAAGCAAACAACACCTCAGCACTCTAAATCTTAGAAAGATCTATTTCCTTCCTCCATATAATATACACTTGCACAGTAGGTACTGGAGACATTAGACCATATTTTAAAACTAGCAAATGACCTTCTCCCACATCTGCTTGGTGAACCACTGTTCATCCTTCAAACCTTGGCTCAAGATTTCTCAAGTGTCTTTTGTCTGAACTCCCAACATCAATATTAGAGCTCCTTGTTTCATGACAGGAGTGTAGTCTGTAAATGTTCCAACTCTACCAATAATCACAATTAGCTGTCTTTATTTATTTATCTCTTTCTATGAGATTATGAGTTATTTAAGTTCAGAGACCAACTCTTGATCACATTACAATTTCCTATGCCTAGTAGAGCATGGGGATTGTCTGTCACATAATAGGGATTAATTAATTTTGGTATTTTTCACTAAACTACCTCTACCTTACACTCAAGGAAGTATTATCAAATATAAATTGGCTGAAGGAACTAAACTCAGCATGTTAATTAATTTATTAAAATATTTCAAAATTCATATGCTTATATGCTCAGTCTAATTTCAGCATTATGCTACATCCTTTTCAAGGTGCAGACATTTTAGAAGAAAACCACCTTTCTCATTAAGTTATGTTTTTCTGGAAGAAATTGGTTTATTTGCCCAGCAACATCTACTTTCACTTTAGTTGAAATTGGCAAAACTGCCACAGGGAAGAATTGACATTTTCCATCAATTTCTGGAAAGTGCAGTAGTACCAAATGTCATCAGACTTGAGTTATATTGGGAATTATTTTGAACTGCTCATGTACATGCTTGCAAAGTTTAATGTCAATCTTAGTGGCATAACAAGTAGGGCAATCTAGTGTCTAGAACAGCAGACTGGCTCTAAGGTTAGTGAGTACTGCATTCAGTTCAATCAATCAAATGTGTTTGGACACTTTTTATGGTGTTAGTGTTAGGCTCAAACTGTGGGTCTCAACAAGAGGTGAAAGATATTGTCTTTACTCAAAATAATCATTCAATCTAGATGAAGGGGAAAATAAACATATAAAAATATTGAATATGAAGTCAGAAGGGTAATTCTATTGTACAAGCAAAGAAGACGTATTTTAGTTCAAAGCCATATTTCTTGAATAGTAAAATCCTAAACTGAGTGACAAATTTTTAAGGATAGATAGATTTTACAAATTGCTAGCTGAGAACGGAAGTTTGGATAGTAAGAGCAAAGGATCTGGGCAAGTTTGAGATCCTAGTAGTTTGGAATGCGTTGGGAGGTTTTATCTCAGATAAGATGCCTTAGAAGAGATAAAGAATGGGTATTACATGAAAAGGCTGAGATGGGGGAGGGAAAAGAGCAACAACAGAAACAAGGGGACAGAAACACTGTGGGGGTAGAAACAACATAAAGATAGACAAAGACGATGCTCAGATTTTATTCCTCCATTAACTATCATCAGGTTAAGGTAAATTAGAAAATGTCCCCATGCCAGCATTTCTTCAGGCGCTATGCAGGGAGAGATCACCAGCAAACAGACAGCCAAGGTTCAGGACTTGCTTCTAGAATTATGGCTTGGTTATTTTACTCTATCTTACACCAGTTACAAAACGTTTCTTTCTGCATCATTTTAATCTGTAAAACAGACATAATATGTACGGGGAACTAATTGTGTTCCAGGAATTCACAGGGTTACTTGGAGAATAAAATAAAAGAATACACATAAAAGTCCTTAGCACATATTACGTAACCAATAGTTTCCTTTCCTGTCATGCAAAGAAAAACAAAACAAAACAGCCAAATAGGAAATGTCACCATTGAATTGACTGATAAATTCTACAAAAACAGAAACATATTTTCTAAATTCTTTCATGAGTACAGAAAACAAAATAAGAGTATCTCGACAAACAGGAGGGAATAAAAATTGTGGAAAGACCCACACAACAGAGGCTTCAACTCATAGTTTAACTAATCCAAAATATTACACAGATTTGTTGCCTAGAACTGGTATTTCAATCTCATCTATGCACTGACATTTACCGGAAAAAAAAAAAAAGGTACTCCTAGAAAATTTCTGTTTTCTAGTTTTGAAATGATATCAAATATATGTAATTAGTCATAAGTGTCTTTTCTAGGAACAACTATTTTCCAGTTGAAATCTAGGACTCCCACGTCTGAGGGCAAGTAGTGCATGATAAGTGCCCTCCTTACCTATAATTGGGGCACTACACAGGAATCACAGCACCTAATTTGCTTTGGCAGCAGCATGACAGCAGGTTACCACTTAGTGTTCTCTGGACAAAAGAAAGAATGATGAAGCACAGCTGTTTTTAAAGGCAGCCCAAACTGGTAGCTGAATAGGATGAAGCTACAACATGTCAAAGAACAACTTAGCAAATACATTGTGAAACTGTGTCAAGCATAAAGGGTTAGCAGAAACACAAAAAGCAAAAGAAAGTCACAGAAAATCTTTTGAAAGTTTTTATTTAAAAGGTTACATGAGAAAGTTTTTAGGTTGCTTAGAACCTGCTTCTCACTTAGCAACACATTTGGATTGCTTTTACAAAAGAACCACAGGGCAGATGTTTTGTAAAGCTCCCTAATATATGGGTAAGTAAAACTTGACTTTAAGCTATGCAAATGCTCTAAAGTTCAGTACCACCAAGGATCACTTTTCAAATATTTTTTAAAAAATATTATATACACATTAGATGATATCAGCTCTACTAATAATCACAAATCATTTGTATCTTAAATTTTAATAATGATTAGTTGGTTAAACTGGGTAGATACTGTGTTGAAGATTTTGAATCTACATCAAGTTCACTGAGAGAGGTATGATTTACTGTGTTTGAGTTGAGATAAAGTAAAAGACTGCAGACATACTATATATTTGGTAACTGTCAATTTAACTATAAATCTATGACAATCAGCTCACTCCAATAATTTAAAAAATAAGTAGACTTCATTTATTTAATAGAATTTTAATGCATCCTGCACTATAAATAAATACCTGCACTATAAATAAAGCAGTGTGTATCATTATATATTAGAACAAAACAATCACAGCAATAAATAATTCATCAGTAAATGCATAATGTCTCAGTAGTCCCACCATATTGGCTTATTCTTTGTATTAGAATTTATCATACCATATTTTCTTCTCACACAAGATTGTGAATCCTTTGAGGCTAGGATCATATTCATTTTACAACTAAGCTAATATACTGTCTATAATATAGACAGTTGTTTGACAGATGGTTTGTTGAAGGAACCATCAAGGAAAAAGAAGGATGAAATATTCAGTGGAAAAGACAATAAAGAGGTTTCAGAGACTGGACCAAGTGGTGAGAGAGTCGGTGGGATTTTAAAGTGGAGTCAATGTATTTTTTACGTTTATTTATTTATTTTGAGAGAGAGTGTAAGCGTGGCGGGGCGGGGAGTGGGCTGGGGTGCAGAAAGAAAGGGAGAGAATCTCAAGCAAGTTCTATGCTATTGCCATAGATCCTGACACAGGGCTCCATCTCACAAACTGTGAGATCATGACCTGAGCCAAAATCATGAGTCAGATGCTTAACTGACTGAGCCACCCAAGCACCCAGTCTAATAAAGAATTTTTTTAATGTTTATTTTTCAGAGGGAGAGACAGTGTGAGTGGGATAGGGGCAGAGAGGGAGGGAGACACAGAATCTGAGCTGTCAGCCCAAAGCCTGATGTGGGGCATAAACTCCAACATCGAGATCATGACCTAAGCCAAAATCAGACACTTAACTGACCACCCAGGCGCCCCAAAAATTTTTGAATGAATAAATGATTAACCATTCTGAATCATTCAGACAGGTGCATAAATATTCAAAAGTAAAAGCCATCCGGCTGATAACCAGACTGTGATGTTCCTAACAGAACATAAAACAATGTTAATGGTGGTATATTGACAAAGCCATAAAAACAGTGATTCTCCAATGGCCATACCATGGAAGGATGTAAAATGAGTAACAACCCTCCTTTTGAATTATGGCTGCTTTTTTTAAACCAATGATATTTTAGCCCAATTCCATTCCCCTCACCACTTCAACAATTATTACTGAGATATTTAATCACTACATATTTTGGCTACTTGACAGCAAGCAGTCCTGCCCTGGTCCTTATTTTCCTCTCCCTTTCTTAGAATCAAAAGGCCAAATTCTATAAAAACTTCTCTCCACTCCTTTTAATGAGATATTTCTCAGATTCCCTCTGAAGTGTATTTTATCTTCCTGCAAGCTCAATAAACACACTTTATTTGACTACAGCTTTCTCCTTAGTGGTCTTTGGCTAATGAGCTTAGAGTAACAGTTAATGTAATAAAAAATACAAGGTTCTAATCTCTCAGAATTGTGGTTTTATTAGTTACATGGATCATATAAACAACTATATTGAATACTGAAATATTCTTGTTTACAAATATCCAACTGTTATCTAATTATTTTAATGTTTTCTTAGTTCACAAACTTTGATTCTTCAACATATGTCACTTTTCAGCTTTAATCTTTCATTGTGTGGCTGTGTTACCAACCAAACAATGATAATCTCCATTGTGATCATTATATACTTCATGCAATAGCCTTTCATATTTTATGCACATATTATCACCTTTACTATATTATAAGCATATAGAATGGAGGTTAAGGAAAAAGAACACTGGCCCTCCTCATCTTGAAAATTAACAATATAAATGGAGATGATACAGTTATCTATGATCCCCCTCTAATCATAAAAAACAGGTGAGTGAGAGAACTCTAGGAGAATTAGAACAGGCTCACAGTATGGAAAAACATGTAACTTCAAAGCTTCTGCTAGGGGTGATTACTTGCCACTTAAAAGACCCCAAAAAAGAGAAATTGACAGAAACACAATAGGACAAGACTTCAATACCCCACAATGAATAACAATAGAAACTCTAAAAAGAAAATCAATAAAAAAACAGCTGACTTGAATAACACTATAGACCAAATACATAGACATGTAGAGAATTTTTTACCCACCAGCAGATAAATACACTTTTTTTAAGTACACACAGAACATTCTCCAGAATAGGTCACATGTTATTCACAAAATAAATTTTATTAAATTTAAGATGAAAATCATTCTAAGTATCTGTTCTGACCACAATGGAGTGAAACTAGAAATCACTAAAAGTAAAGAATCCAGAAAATTCAAAGCACATGAAAACTTAACAACACACACTTGATCATTAGGTCAAAAAGAAAATCAAAAGGGAATTTTAAAAATATCTTGAGTAAAAATAAAACTCAAAATGCCAAAATTTATAGAATGTAGCAAAGACAGTATTACTATGGAAGCTTGTAATGATAAATGCCTATATTAAAAAATAAGAAAGACTGTTTAGCAATATTTAATCATGAAATTATTAAGTTGTATGTGTAAAATTAATACAAAATTATATATCAATTATATCTTTATTATAAAAGATCTCAAAAACCTTACATTTAATGTCAAGAAACTAGAAAAAAATCCAAACTCAAATTAGCAGAAAGAAGGAAATAATAAGGATTAAAGCAAAGAAAAAATAAAACAGAAAAACAGAGAAAATTGACAAAACTAAAAGTTGGTGTTTTGAAAAGATATAATCAACAAACTCTTAGCTAGACTAGCTAGCAGAAAGGGAGAGAATATTCAAATTAAAAAATGGAAGAGAGACATTAAAATGGATGCCTCAGAAATAAAAAGGATTATAAAGAATTAAGATGAACAATTATATACCAACAAACCAGAAAACATGGATAAATTCCTAGAAATGCAGAACCTGGTAGAACTAAATCAAGAAGAGACACAAAGAATGAACAGACCAATAATGAGGAGACTGAATAAGTTATCAGAAATATCCTAACAAAGAACAGCTGAGACTAGATGGCTTCACTGGTATATTTTATTAAATGTTGAAAGAAAAGTTAATACTAGTCCTTAAAATCTTCCAAAACATAGAAGAGGGAATAATTCCAAACACTTTATGAGGCCAGCATTACCCTGACATCAAAGCCAGACATAGACGTTACAAAGGAACAAAAAAAAGAACCCTAACAGCCAATACCCCTGATGAACCCAGATATAAAAATCCTATATAAAATACTAGCAAAACCAAATTCAACAGCATATTAAAAGAATTATAAACCATGATCAAGTGGGTTTATCCCTAGAACACAAAGTGGGTTTAGCGTACATAAATCAGAAGCACCTGAGTAGCTCAGACAGTTAAGCCTCTGACTTGGTTCAGGTCATGATCTACGGTTCATGGGTTCAAATCCCACATAGGGATCTCTGCTGTCAGCACAAAGCCTGCTTTGGGTCCTGTCCCCCTCTCTCTGCCCTCCCCCCATCTCTCTCAAAAATAAAATAAACTTAAAAATTTTTAAAAATAACTTGTAAATCAGTAACTGTGATATACCACTTTAACAGAATGAAAGATAAAAAGAGTATGATTATCTCAACAGATGCAGAAAAATCACTTGACAAAATTCAACATCTATTTAGGACAAAAACTCTCAACAAATTATGTATAGAAGGGAAATACTTCAACACAATAAAGGCCATATGCAAAAAGCCTACAGCTATAGGGTGTCTGGGTGGCTCAGTCAGTTAAGCATCTGACTTCAGCTCAGGCCATGATCTTGAAGTTCATGTGTTCAAGCCCCCGCATCTGGCTCTGTGCTAACAGCTCAGAGCTCAGAGCCTACTTCAGATTCTGGGTCTTCCTCTCTCTCTACCCCCCACAATAAATAAACATTCATTTTAAAAAATAATTTAAACAAAGCCTACAGCTAATAATCATAATCAATGAAGAAACACGGAAAAGGTTTCTTCTAGTATCTGGTACAAGGCAAGGATGTCCACTCTTAACTACTTCTAGACAACACAATACTGGGTGTCCTAGTCAGAGTAATTAGGTAAGAAAAAGACATAAAATACATTCAAATAAAAAAAAAAGTTAAAGCATCTCTGCAGATGACTCATGTATGTAGAAAACCCTAAAGACAACAAAAACTGTTGGAACAAAATAAAATAAATTCAGAAAATTTGCAACATACCAGGGCAACATACAGAAATTAGTAGCTTTCCTATATGCAAACAAACAAATTAGGAAAACAATCCCACTTACAACTACAACTAAAAGAATAACATACTTAGGAATAAATGTAACCAGAGTCGTGAGACACTTGTACACTGAAGGTAATAAAACACTGATGAAGAAAAGTAAAGAAGACAGAGTTACATGGAAAGACATACCATTTTTATGGATTAATATTGTTAAAGTATCGGGGCGCCTGGGTGGCTCAGTTGGCTAAGCGTCCGACTTCGGCTCAGGTCATGATCTCACAGTTCGTGGGTTTGAGCCCCGCGTCGGGGTCTGTGCTGACAGCCAGCTCAGAGCCTGGAGCCTGCTTCAGTTTCTGTATCTCCCTTTCTCTCTGACCCTCCCCTGCTCACGGTGTCTCTCTCTCTCAGAAATAAATAAAATAATTTAAACAATTAAAAAAATAGTTAAAATATCAATATTACACAAAGTGATTGAAAGATTCAATATAATTGCTATCAAAATCCTAATGATATTCTTCACAGAAATAGAAAAAAATTAAAATCCATATAAAATCACCAAAAAAACCCACAAGTAACCAAAGAAATTTTGAGAAAAAAGAATGAAACTGGAAGCAAGTATTGCACTTCCTGATTTTAAAAGATATTACAAAGTTACAGTAATCAAAATGGTATGATACTGGGATAAAAAAGAGACTTACACACTAATGGAACAACATAGAGAACCCAGAAATATATCTGTGCATTTATAGGCAATCGATATTTGACAAGGGTGCAAAGAATGTATAATAAAAAAAGAACAGTATCTTCCCAATTGTGTTGGGAAAACTGTATGTCCACATGAAGAAGAATGAAATTGGACCCTTATCTCACACTATAAACAAAAAATTAACTCAATGTGTATTAAAGACTTAAACATTAAACCTGAAACCATAAAATTCCTAGAAGAAAACATAGAGGAAAAACTCCTTGACACTGATCATCTGCAATATATATTTTTTCCTGTATATATATATATATGTATATATATATATTTCCANGAAAGGTAACAATGGAAAAGAAAAAAATTATATATATATACATATATATTTGCAAACTATATATCTGATGTTCAGTTTCTATCTAAATTATATAAGAAAATCATAAAACTCAATGGCAAGAAAACAAATCACCTAATTAAAAAATGGATAAAGAATTTGAATAGACATTTCTTAAATGAAGACATACAAATGGCCAATGGGTCTATGAAAAAATTCTCAATGAGACTAATCATCAGTGAAATGCAAGTCAAAACCACAAGAGATGACACTTCACATTATTAGAATGAAAGACAAATGATAAATGCTGATAAGAATGTGGAGAAAACAGCACACTTCTGCATTGTTGGCAATGTAAACTACTATAACCACTATGGACAGGTGTATGGAGGTTTCTCAAAAATATTAGAAATAGAACTACCATGAGATCCAAAATCCCACGTCTGGGTATATATTCAAAATAAATAGAGTTAGTATCTTTAAGATATCTGCACTCCCATATTCACTGTAGCATTGTTAACAGTAGCAAAATATGGAAACTATTGAGTATCCAGTGACAGGTGAATGGGTAAAGAAGATATGGTATATACACACTGAAATATTGTTCAGCCTTTTAAAGAAGGAAATCCTGCCATTTATGACAATATGGATGTGCCTAGAGGGCATTGTGCTAAGTAAAATAGGCCAGGCACAGAAAGACAAATACTACATGACCTCACCTATATGTGGAATCTAACATTGTGAACTCATAGAAACTGAAGTAGAATGATAGTTCCCAGGTACAGGATGAATAAGCTCTGGAGATCTAATGGACAGCACTGTCATCACAGTTAATAATCTTTCTACAGTTGGCATCCTTCCCTACCCCACTACCACACAAAAAAATGACTAATTAGCTTGAGTGTAGTAATAAATTCACAATGTATACATTTATCAAAACAACATCTTGTGCACCTTAAATACATACAATTTTTATTTGACAAAAAACTAAAAATAAAAGAACCCTAAAAAGGATTCTTATTCTAATGGAAACTACTTAAAGCTATTAACTCCATATGTGAAAAGGAACATTAATTAACAAAATTATGTTAGAAATTATTTTTGGATGGGGAAATAAATAATGTTCACTGGTGTTTCAAATGCTTACAAATATATCCAGTTATTGTATCATAGAATAAAATATGTGAGACAGAAGTTACTTTAGAAATCATGTGGTTCCAATCTCTATATTACAGAAAAGAATTCTGAAGTAGAGAAAATAAATGGATCAATACCATGTTAATTAAATGGAGAATCAGGACTGTCTATGGAGTACTTAGCTGAGAGTATATGTTGTGGATTCAAACTTGTGTTTATATCCCATTTTGACCTCTCAAAATCTGTGGAATTAGGGCCAAGTTACTTAATTTATTGTGCTTTAGTTTCCTCATGTGTAAAAGGAAAATAATGATACTGACCTATTTGGGATCCTGTAAGGATGAAATATAATTTAAAAGTACTTAATGATATGCTATTATTTTTAAATATTCTGATAAAGAAATTGAATTAAATACAAATTCAGTTTCATGTTTTATTTTAACCAATCATCAAATGATAAATCAATTTAGGTTCAGCAAATTTTGATTAAGAGGCATCTGAAATAAACAGGGCTCTAAAATGTGTGTCTACTTTACATATTTTTTGTATTCTATTTTAATAAAATAACTCATGTAAATTTATTATGAAGAAATAGAGTTTTGTAGTTAATAAATTATTTTTCAGTCTTAACAGCTAATACTTGGAGGAATGGGTTATGATCCTGTCTTACCAGACTCTCAAATGTGGCATAATATATTACACAGCCACTGTATTAGAATGAAGACAGTCAAAAGATATCATGGTGATTATAGCTAGCTAGCTGTAATTTAAGCAAAGAGAAAGCCACTACAAAGGCATGATATTTAGAGCTAACACATTTCACCTGCTGCTTTGGATGGACTATAGACATCTACACTCTGCTACCCAAAATAACAGTCACCAAAGATAAAAAGAAAATTCAATTCTTCTTTACTACATAATTTTTATTATGCAGTGCCTAAGGAGATTCAAGTTTTTCCTATATAAATAATAAAACTGTCACAGAATTTAAAAAATCATAAAGGCCACTGGTTTTGAAGTATAAATACTGACTTTTATGCTGAACATAAAAGCAAATACCATTGAATCATTAATCTGAAAGGTATTTCAAAAGAACATTTAATCTACCTCTTGCCTCAAGAAAGAACTTCACCAAAACGCTTTCTATGAGATGCTAAATGCCTCTAGAGAAATATTTAATAAACTTTCCAAGTATTTCAAAATGTTATGCAACCCGAGAGAAGGCTACACAATATATATTGTATATGGAGCCTGGTCTATCAAATAAGTGTACAATTCTGGTTAACTGCCTCTTTTTTCTATAACTTAATTATTTTAATGTTTATTTTTGAAACATAGAGAGACAGAACTTGAGGCGGGGAGAGGCAGAGAGAGAGGGACACAGAATCCAAAGCAGGCTCCAGGCTCTCAGCTGTCAGCACAGAGCCTGACGTGGGGCTGAACCCACGAACTGTGAGATCATGACCTGAGCCGAAGTTGGATGCTTAACCCACTGAGCCACCCAGGTGCCCTTATAACTTAATTTTTATATCCAGCCCAAACCCACTACTATCAGTACATTTTCCTAGAGTTGTATTTCAAAGGCATTTGGGGTGTGGGTTGGAATCTGATCCTGGTCTACCAGTCTGAACAGGAATTTGCTGCATGCTCACTTTACTGATTATTATAACATTTTGGCTCCACGGTTCTGTTTTCATACTTGGCTACTTCACTTTCTGATCCTGTCAGAACAGAGACTGCACAGAGTCATCTTCTATCTGGGTCTTGCCTTCTCTCTGCTGCCAGTGTCAAAAATGAGTATCTCTTTTGTAGGCATGAATGGATCAGACAGTATTATCAGGATTGAACCCCTTTCCTTTCATATCTCAGATCTGTTTTACTCTAATTTGTATTCATGCACAGGCAAATTCTTTCCTCATTATCTTCCCTGATGTTATTGTGTTAGAGAAAATAATCTTTCACAGCCAATTTTTATTCCCCCAGCTTTACTGAGGTAAAATTGACAAATAAAAAGTATATATTTATGATATAAAATGTGATGTTTTCATTTATATATACATTGTAAAGTCATTACCACAACCAGGTTAATTAATATAGCCATCATTTCATATAGATTTGTTTTGTTTTGTTTTGTTTCAGATTTGTTTCAGCAGATTTAAGATCTGCTCTCTTAGCAAATTTAAAGTATACAATATAGTATTACTAACTGTAATAAACATTCTATATATTAGATCTCCAGAATTTATTCATCCTACATAACTGAAAATTTTTACCCTTGACCAATGTCTCCCCATTCCTCAGACCATGGCAACCATCATTCCACACTTAGTGTCTTTAAGATAAACTTTTTTCGATTCCACTTAAAAGTGATTTCATGTAATATTTGCCTTTCTGAACCTGGCTTATTTCAATTAGCATATGTCCCTCAGGTCCATCCATGTTGTTACAAATGGCATAACTTGGTTATTTTTAGGGCTATATAATATTCCATTGCGTGTGTGTGTGTGTGTGTGTGTGTGTGTGTGTATTCCTNCCAGCAATCCCATTTCTGGGGATATACCCAAAGAAAAGGAACCTATGATCTCAAGAAATATCTGCACTCCCATATTCTTTGCAACATTATTCACAATAGACAAGATATGGAATCAGTCTAGTTTCTATTGGTGGATGGATAAAGACAATGTGAAATGGATAAAATATGTAATGAAAATGAATAAAGAATATTGATATACATTGATATGAATACGAATATTCAGCCATAAAAATGAAGGACATTCTGCTATATGCAACCACATGATGGACCTTGAAGGGATTAAGTGAAATAAGACCAAGACAAATACTATAGATCTCATTTATATGTGAAATAAAAAAAACTCCAAAAAATACAAACAAATAAACAACAAAAAAACACCACCTCAGCTAAGATGTATGTGCTGCTTTCTTTCTAGCTTTTCGGTTCTGAAAGCCATTTGTCTGTTGGAATACTACTACTGACCATTTAAATAAAACTTTAACTCAACACTGTATATTATATAGGCCACTTTTAGTTAAATTTGTTGAAGACACTTCTTCAAATTTTATCATTTTCTTTGAAAGCTTATTTCTTTTAGCATTAACAATATTTATTTTCATTTTATCATTTTAAGGTTGGATTTTATAAATACAACTACAATAAATCTATAAAATATTTTAAACTTAACATCTGAACTGGAAAGTATGAACATTTATATGGGGAAAGAAAACCTAAAAGTGACAAAGTAAGTATTTACATTGTAACTGGGTTCAAATTTTTTGGCTATGAAAAATTTTATACCTAGGTTTTAAAGAAAATTGAAATTAACAAAGCTAATCAAATACCAATAATCTCAATGAATCTTAGAGAACAGAAGATAAATCAAGATATTAAATATAGAAAAATAACTGAGAAAATGTGGTAAAAGAGCCCTAATCTATAGCGAGGGGAATAAGGAACATCAAACCTACCTCAAGTCACAGATATCCCTTTCTATGAGAATTTCTGGTCTGGGAAGATACAAGCACAAAAGAGTTGCCAAGTTAGCCAAAGTTATTTTATTGCTAAATGTGGGTTTTGCTTGATTTCTCATTCCAGAAAACTCTTGCATACTGGGTTGGAATAAGACCTTCTCTATTTCTCCATCTCTCCTTCCCTGAGCTGAAATCTGAGTCCAGAATTGTTTTGTGCTCAAATGACCAAAAGACCAGCAAGTAAAATGCAAAGTAATAGTCACGCTGGGAAGACATTCTCTCATTCCCTGTCAGCAGAAGAAAGGAAATGAGGAGAGAGAAAAAATAGTTGTGTTTTTACCCTATAGGAATGATTTAAGAAATCTGTGGGGGATGACACAGAAGCAGTAGTGGCTTTTATGTTCATTGTAACTTAAATTTATGAAAGCACTGTAATATTTCAAGAAATAGAGAAGAACAAGAAAATATCAAGGCATAAGAATTGTGTGAGACTACAAGAGTTTGGATCTCAATAAAAACAAAAAAATCCAAAAATATTGAGAACTTACTCTGTATAGGGCTTGTCCTAAATTAGCAGTTTATAGGTATCTCATTTAATCCTCAAAGCAATCTGAGAGCAACTGATACTATTATTATCTGCTTTTATAGATGGAAAACCTCAGCATTTAAGCATTTATATGCTTAAACGTAACAGAGCATTTAAGCAGCAAGTATAGTAATAGACAGTTACCAAGTTAAAGATCAGAGAATTCAGTTAAATAAATGTGACTCCATCTGTTAACTATTAAGTTATATTGACTCCAAGTTAAAGTAATTTCCTGATGTAGATAAGGGAACCATGCATGGCTCATAGTGAAGTAGAGGATCTTCAAGATAGAGGTCACATTTGGTTTAGCATTATGGTCCCAGGAATAAAGGGACCAAAACAAAAGGAAATTAATACATATAAAGAAGAGGAAAAGGAAATGTTAGTAGAGTAATCATCCTAGTTCCACAAGTAGCCTTCTACTTTTGATGACTGAATGAATCCATCCACAATGTATATTCTCTGGACTGGCTCATCTTCTGTGTATCTTGTCTTCTTACACCATCTCAGTCTTAATCTATATATTTCCCATTACCTGGGCATTTCATCTTCTTCACAGGACAGGCTTTTCTCCTCTTTCCATACCTATGGTCTCTATCCTGTGTAGATTTCCTAAACTTCTACTTTCAGATCTGCCTACCTTTCTGCTGCCTTCTTGTTTAGCTTTATTTATTTCCTACTCCTTTAGAAGTGAATTATCAAGAGTGAAATTCACCCATTTCATAATTATAAGCCCTCTTCTGGGAGATTCTTTTCAATTAAGATCCAAATTTGGTTGAAGAGAAGATCTTACTAAGACATTCAAAAATATTCAAATCCTTTTTACTGAGCTGCTATGTTAAACCTTTTGGGATCATTGATTATCCTCCTTGACACAACAAACATCATGTGAACATAACCTCACTAAATCCTTATCATGGGCTTGGCCTCTAAGATTTTGATATTTTTTCTACTATAGAATCTTTACTTAGATTTCATAATTTCTATCATTTCTAAAGGTACATTCAGCTCTAGGAGAACAGGCTCCATGTTCACTGCACATATGCTACAGAGCAGTCAAAGTCCTCCCATTGTTCAGTGCTAACACCTTTTTGCAGGCACAGACTCCTGATAGTGATTTGTATTTTGGTGTTTTAATATTTTAGTTCATGCTTGTCTTTATATTCATCTCATGTACAGTTCCTATATAATGAACATGTCGCTTATTTCCATTTGTTCACTGAATATACTCTAAAGTAGAAATTCTTTCTTTCCTGGTTATGCCAAATTTGGGAGGATTTGTTTTGTTTTCCTCAGCATTTAATATAGTTTCGTGAGGCAGAGTACCTTACATTTTGCTCCAGAGAAATGCATTTTCTCCCACACTCAGCCCAGATGTGTTGGTCTAACACCTGACTTAGACTAAAGTGGTAGGTACCTTAGAGTCCATGTTTTACACGTACTGATTCTGGAATGAAAGAATGACTTATCTTAGTTCATCATTTTAGGAACTTATTTAATTTATTAAGGAATTATCCAAATCTTCTTCTCCTGGAATTATTGATGAGATTTGAGTGTCAATGTAACCATATATGATTTCATGATGGACATGGAGAGTGTGGACATAAATTAAGCCATAAATAAACATGCACCTGGAATCTGACTTAATCTTGGACTATAGAGACATCTGAGTTTAAAAAAAAATTCATTTTACTGTTTTCCTTATTAAGAAACACTCAATTTTTAAACTTTTTAAATATTTATTTTTGAGAGACAGAGAGAGACAGAGCATAAGTAGGGGAGGGCCAGAAAGAGAGGGAGACATAGAATCTAAAGCAGGCTCCAGGCTCTGAGATGTCATCACAGAGCCTGATATGGGGCTCAAACCCATGAACTGTGAGATCATAACCTGAATTGAAGTCAGACAATTAAATGAGCCACCTAGTTTCCCCAGGAAGCACTCAATTTTAATTAGCTTCTATTAGTGTCCTAATAGTTAACATTTACTAGCCTAAAAATAATTATAACTTTCGCTTTTGATTTTCTCCTAAATGTATACTCCTCTAAATACTGACTGTAAACAATGATATATGTTTATATACATATAATATATATATATAAAAAAAATATACAAGTTATTTTTTTCTAGTCATATTTTCTTTAAGGAACAAATCCCTGATTTCCTGTTTTAAGATAAAGCATTTCCTTTAACCCAAGGTACTATTACTATTCAATGTTTTCATTTTAAAAATGGAAATATTTTCATTTCATGAATGGTGTTATAACTTTTTTCTATGTCTGTCTCTGCCTTTCTTTCTCTTTCAATTCATCAATCTTTCTTCCTCTCTTTTGCTTTCTTTCTCACTCTACCACACTCACATTGACATTCACAACCAAAGATAACTACTCAATTATTTAAAATGAAATGACTGTCTTTTAATTGTGAATCATTTTTAGTCCGAATAATGTATTTATTCAAAACTGTTCGACATGCATGTCAATTTATATAGAAGCAAAAATATAAGTGGAATAAAATTACATTCTTTACTTCACATTTGGATGCAGAAAAATACTATGTTTTAGAAATAATTACTTTATAATTGATGTCAAATATAAGAATGGATCCTCATCCATAAAAATCAAACAATTCTTTTCAATGTGATTTATACTTGTTCCCGTTGCTGTAAAAAGGGAGAGAAAATGCTATTTAATCAACAGTTCAGTAAGAATCCTGGAGTGTATTTGTAACAAGTATGTCTCACTCAAGGCTAGGATCTAGGAAAATGGGGCAAGTTTTATGTCTTTTATTAAAATTCATCAATTGCTTTGTTAACTTCATTTCTAAAGTAACCAGGTGTCAAATAACCAAAACTTAATGGTGAAAATTAATTGTTCCAGTGGAAAAATCTTATAAAGTGATTATAGAATCTTCTTATAAGTGACCTTATAAAATCTTCTTATAAGAGACCTTATAAGAAGAATGTGCAATTATCTTCAAATAATCTCAAGAACTTCTTTACCAAGAGATTTAAATATTTATTTGCAATTGTATTTCTAATTTTTGTATGTTTCTATTAAACAAATTATCTGAAAATGGTAGACCAAGAATAAGCTGTAAGGATATTCTTAGAAGCATTGAATAAAATAACAAGACTTTTATCAAACAATATGTTCTGTTCCAGAAGCTTGGTAAGGTTAATTAAGTTTCATCCAAATAATAAAACACACTAAGTCGATGAAAAATATGGCTTATAAATAGTTATAGGCCTAAAAGATGTCTATTATTATCTTGTTAAATGTACAATGTTTAGATGTACTATTTACAAACTGAAAGCCAATTTTGCCATAAGCAATGTGTATCTGAGTGTGTGTCTGTATTTGTAAGAAAAAGACATTTACACACCAAGTTATCAACAACAATTTTTCCTAGATGAAGGTATTAAAGGTTACTTTTAATTCCTTTATTTTATTGACACTTATTTATTTCCTTCTCCAATCCACTTGTTTGAGGTGTAATAAAGGCTAAATAAATCACAGACTAGGTTTGGCCTCAATTGAACACCACAAACAGAACCTCAGAGTCTTATTTCAAAGGCACAAGAACCCTACTCAAAACTAAAATGTCCTTTACCTAGATTGGTTGTTGGTGCTTAAAATTATATCATTGATTTTTCATTCTTTTGAGCATGTGAAATCCCACATTAAACCTCAGAAGGGCAATGCTATTAATGAAGTAGAATATAGCATAAGGATTCAGGAATTAGGATCTCAGGAAACAGGCATGAAGTATGGAAATGAGAGAGACAGAGAAAAAGATAAACTTCATTTTCTACCAATTTTGCTTAGGCCTTGCAATGACAAAATCACCGCTAAAATTTACCTAGGGTCTATTTGTCAGAAAGCATCATAATATAGGCATGTTATCCATACAGATAACTTTTCAACTCAATTTAGGAATGAATAATTTATATTCTAAGCAAAGTTTAAAAGTATTATTCAATTGAAAGCTTCAATTTAAAGTACTGATTCTCAAAGATTTAAAAAGTGAATAAGACACTTGGCTGGGCAAATATCAAACCAATCAACTTTTCTTTATTGAAGACACAGTGAGATTGAAAGAGAAGACATTTCCTTATTGTAAGATAAGTACATATGCTCATCAAGGAAGGCCCGTGAGACAGACTGATCTTCAAAACATCAATCCTCATATCTATCAAATACACACACACACAAACACACACACTCCACTAAAATCAGCTTACCTTATCTAGAAGCACTTTGACACTGTAGACGTTCGACAGTATTTCTTGTGGTGAGGTAACACATTTGTAAATTGCAAATAAATAAAATGAACTGTTTATTTTTATTTATTTTAATTTTCCAACCATTCTTATATAAATAGGTTTTACCACTCAGTTCTAAAAAGTTCATTCAGATTCACTGTACACCATCTATATTTGCTGTATCTCTATATTATATTTAGATATGGACAGAGATGAGGGGGTTTTGACAGCAAATTCCATACTAAATAAAACCAAGTTCGAAATGTAAAATAGCAACGGGGTGTGTAAGTGTCCCAAAGTGTCTCATTAACATGGAAGATCTATAATTAGTAGACTGGAATGCCTGAGCTAAAGTGGGATTTATAAGACTATATATTTGATAACTTATGCTACAATTGAGTCAAAAATTTTTTAAAAATTCTCCATTTATATGGCAATAACTACATGTAAAATTAAATGTACATTAAATTTAATAACTACATGTCCATATGCAGGTGTAATGTCCCAGCCTGATTATTTTCAAGAAGATAATTCCCTTTGGAATAGAATTTCACATTTTCAACAATGGGCATACAATTAACAAATTAATGAATGTTGTGTTAGAATTGCTTATTTACTATTGCCAGTAGCTCCAGGAAAAAGGAAGAAAGGAAGGAAGGAGGAAAGGAGGAAGGGAAGGCAGAGGGGATTAAGGGGAAAAGAAAGAAAGAAAAGAAAGAAAGAAAGAAAGAAAGAAAGAAAGAAAGAAAGAAAGAAAGAAAGAAAGAAAGAAAGAAAGAAAGAAAGAAAAAAGAAAGAAAGAAAGAGAGAAAGAGAGAAAGAGAGAAAGAGGGAGCAAGGAAGGGAGAGAGGGCTCCCAAATATCACACTATTTAAGGAAATGCTTAATTTAAATAACTGAAATGTCCTTTTGCATAAAGGTAAACAGATTAATCAACCCAGTGAAGAAATGGGCAGAAGATATGAACAGACACTTCTCCAAAGAGGACATCCAGATGGCCAANTAAAAATAAAAAATAGGAAAAATAAGGACTACACCAAATTAAAAAGCTTTCACAGCAAAGGAAACTACATACATGAACTAATACAAAACAAAAAGTCAACCTGCTGAATGAGAGAACCTATTTGCAAATGTTACATCCAATAAGGAATTAATACCCAAAAAATGTAAATAACTTATACAACTTAACACCAAAAAAAACCCTAAATAGTCCAATTAGAAGTGGGCATAGGACCTGAATAAACATTTTTCCAAAGACATATAGTTGGCAAACAGACACATGACAAGATGCTCAACATTACTAATCATCAGGGAATCCAAGGTTTTTCTGTTTGTAAGAAACTCAGTTAGAGTCCTATGGAGGTAGCTGTTTGTAAGTTGAGTTAGAGTCCCAGGCCTCTATGTTTGAAAGGTACCTGTGGTGCTAGAACCAATTCAAATGTTGTCCAAAGTTCCTGAGATTGGGCTAAATCTTTGAAAAATACAATTATTTAAAGATGGTTGGTTTGCCAAAAGCAGCTGTGTCTTTTAAATACCAGCATTAAGTATAACAGGAACATACATTTTTATTCTACTTGGGTTTACTAATCAAATAAGTTTAAACATAGTTATCAGGGAAATAACTTAAGATGCTGGGTAGCTTCAATTGGTGTTATAGTATGTCTTCTTAAAAGAGGTTTCCAAAATCTTTTTGGTATCTTGCAACCTAAGTTAAGCAACCTAAGGAGTAAATATCCACTCAGATCTAAATCATTCCTAAAGAGATAAAACACTCTAGAATAAGAAAGAGATAAAATACTGAAACATTCCGTTATGAACATAAATTTAAGTTTATATATTTAGGCATCTTGTTTTTATATGGTACAGAACAGCTAAATATATTTGGGTCTGTTAATAAACATGAGAAATTGTACTATGAGAAAACTATACTATGAGCATTTATCTGTAGATGTGAAATGATATATCCATAAAATTAGTTACTCTGCTCATACAGAATATTGGTATGTAACAAACAAGTCACCATTGTCTACTTTCTGGTTTTCTTTGCAAAAGAGAGATCACTGTTAAAAATTATAACACATATAAATAAAACTACTGGAAATCAAAAAAGTGAAGAGAACGTTGCATAAAAAGTATGTATGTAGGATCTGTTTTTGACAGCAAAGAAGAGATTAATGGCTGCTTTTTACTGAAATTGGAAAGGGGAAAGTGTAGGAATAAACCTGAATGTATGTAAAAAAAGATGTAAAAGCTTTAATAAAAGTAATCATCTCATTTAGCTAAGCTGGCAAAGATCTGAATGAATTATTTTATAAGTTTTAACAAATGCACCTTGAGGGGCATCTGTGGCTCAGTCAATTAAGCGTCCAACTCTTGATTTTGGCTCAGTTCATGATCTCACTGTTCATGGGTTGGAGCCCCACATTACACGGCTCTGTGCTGACAACAAGGAGATTTCTCTGTCTCTGTCTCACTCTCTGCCCTCTCTGGCTCACACTCTCCTGCTCCCCTCTCAAGATAAATTTTTAAAAAAAAACATTTTTTTAAAAATGTACTGGAACAAAACTACAACAAAGTTTCAATGGATTACTGGTCTGCACCTAGATTGTAAAAGGTTTTTACCTTTTGAGTTATCTACCTAGAAAACCAAGATTCTGTGTTTTATCAGAATGGTTTTCTGAACTTCATGTTAATTTTTACCATGTTCTTGATTATTTAAGATAACCTAAGTATTGTTTCATAATAATCAGTAAGTCTGTTTAATCAAATGTTAAAATCTTTTTATATTTTTGACAATTTTGCCTTCCGAAAATCTAATATTAAATGAAATCTTCTTGTCCTTAAACTGACATTGAGATTACCCAGACGACGGCTCCTGAAAATCTAAGAGGATTTGTTCTTTCACCTTGTAAAAAAAAGGGATGAGATATTAATTCAGTTCATTTGATATATCAAAATACATTAAAAGCATTGTCCAATAAGAATAGTTAAATTTCTCTGGGATATATATATATATATATATATATATGAGTTAATATTGTTAATATAA
>NW_027532590.1:4400381-4490722 GCF_008692635.1 Crocuta crocuta
TATATGAGTTAATTTTGTTAATATAAGTATTTCATAAGGTATACGAGTTCCATAGAAATTTCTCAAAACTCTGACTATCCATGATATGTCTAGTATCACTTTATCGGTTATATATGGTTATCTTAAAGTGTTGTAGGTCATGGAAATAACCAAATTTCCTTATAAGATGCATTATAATAAACCTCCACCAGATCTTCAACAACGGCCATTTTCAGGTTTGCTGTTATTGCTGATGTTGCTACTGTCCTCCCCAGAAAGTTTTCATTTTGTTCTAATGCTTTTCTGAAAGTGTTTGAAAAAAATAATAAAACATTTACCTTTTTTTTCCCTGCCAGATCCCTTTAGAATTCAGACACTTATTGAGTATTATTATTTTCATGGAAATATAATTCTTTATATAACTTCAATAAGAATCTTATTGTTAAGAAGTCATAATTAGTAACACTGGTTCTATTACCAAGGCTTTGACTGGAATGTTATGTTTAAGAATGATACATAGAATCAGACATAAAAAGTTGACCAACAGCTTTAATGAACAAAGGTTGACTGATGGAGCCAATGCCTATGAAGTCCTCTCGAAAACCAAACAAACAAACAAAAAACTGGTGTTTGGCTTTCCGGGTCCTTGTCTTAAAGGTGACTAAAAAGGGTCACTTCCTGGAACCTCAGGATATCTTGGGAATTTGAGAAGAGAGTATATCACCCAAATAATACCACAAATGAAATTTGGTGAGGAGGTCTCTACTTGGCTTTCTGAACTTGAAACCCTTTTAAAAGTCTAATCTTAAGAATGCTAATGAAAACTTCCAGCAAAACAAACTTTAAAAAGGTCTATGTAGTCAATTACCATTATTACTGGACATATGTAAATAATCAGAACAAAACTAATGAAACAAGATTTATTTTGTAAACAGTAAGAGCCTCACTTTGGTTATAGATAGATATATAACCATATATAGATATATATTTTGACTATAGATAGAAGTTTCATGTTTCAGGAACTACAATACATCCTTGCCGGTTCTCAAATTTGGTTTCCTTCAGTATCTGTCTATAATTCTCAAATTAACATTTCCAATTCTTCTCCCACCCTTCCTAACTTGGAGTCACTGAGAACTAAAACTACCATTTGCCCAAAGTCTGATAACCTAAAGGTGGACAACTTGATATAAACTTCAAAAAAATAACTGTAAAAGCTCATATATAGACAACCTTCATGCCCATAGTTGTGTAGGCCACTCAAAAAGTTTACGGAAACATCTGATGTCATCACCAAAGATATTCACTGAAAACAAGGAAATATGTCAGATTGCCATTGTCATCCTCACTCTACTATCTAAAGATCGCTCCAAATCCAGTCTAGAAATCTTAACTGGATGCTCTCTGGCAGAAGCTATTCGAACTATTAACCTTTGTGTTTCTATTATTTTAATAGAAACTCCTCTCATTAACTGCTTGACTGATATACCATAAAACAAATAACTTATTTTACCAAGTCCCAATAAAAGTTCAGGTGGTTCTTGGTGAACAGCTGAATAGGAAACTGGGCTTATATGTGTATTCTTTACTTGAACAAGATGAATGACTGACAGAAGAGTCTCTCCATGACCAAACTGTAGGTAAGCTCTTTTGAGAAATTTTTCAAGTGATTTTTGGACCTCGATTTTTGTCTCTTTATTTTCCATTTTTTAAAAAATCCTCCTAAATTGGTTTAGAAAGAATCACCCACATTCTAGGTGATTGTCCAATCATGCTGGTCTGCCTTCAGTAAGAATTCTTTAAAGTTAGTTTGGCAAGAATCCCTTCCTTAATTCCTTTTTTTCCTTTTAAATGTTTTATTTATTTCTGAGAGAGAGAGAGAGAGAGAGACAGCGTGAACAGGGGAGGGCCAGAGAGAGAGGGAGACACAGAATCCGAAGCAGACTCCAGGCTCTGAACTGTCAGCACAGAGCCTGATGCAGGGCTCGAACCCAAGGACCATGAGATCATGACCTGAGCTGAAGTCAGACGCTTAGCCAATTGAGCCACCCAGGCGCCCCTCCTTATTACATTTGTTTCTTCCTCATGATTTTCCATCTACTGACTCCCACCTTGCTCCTTGGCTATCAATTCCCACTTTACCTCGTATTCAAAGCTGAGCCCACTCTCTTTCACCCACTACAAAACCCATTTGCAGTGGTCTCTACACTTATCACGGTGGTCTTGAATAAAGTCTGCCTTACCTTTCTTTAATGAGTGAATAAATATTTATTTAATACTAGTATGCAAATAAGTAGAGAGATTATAATTTCAAAAATATACTTCTTTGAGCTAAACTCTGGAAATACTTTCTGGGTTCTTTTTATGTTTTTACTTGCTCAAACACTGGTGAATAATAATTTTTTTAGCATGGCTACTCTTTCTTGTCCCATAACTTAAAAAAATTTTTTTAAAGTTTTATTTATTTCTGAGGGAGAGACAACACGAGCAAGGGAGGGTCAGAGAGAGAAGGAGACACAGAATCCAAAGACAGGCTCCAGGCTCTGAGCTGCCAGCACAGAACCCAACGTGGAGCTCGAACCTACGAACTGTGAGATCATGACCTAGCCGAAGTCAGACACTTAACTGACTGAGCCACCCAGACACCCACCATAACAGTTTTTTGTTTGATATTTTTACATTAGATATGGTGGATTTCATGTGAGTAGAGATATGGTAAATATTTTAATGTCAATAACTACGAGTTTATGATTTTAAAAAATATATTCTGAATGTTGCCTCTAACTCATGAACGTTGTTCAAGGAGAAGATAAGATTCCTGATGGATCCTATCTCACCAAATTGTAAAAGGCAGCTTGAATCTAGGAGGTTAATACTTACACTTTCCAAATAGTATTAAAAGAATACAGTTAACTTCAGAGCACTTAATGTTATAATTTATATACTGTAAAAATCCTTCTTCTTTGCTATTTTAAGAAGTGGTGATGAATTTAAGCTTAAGTAAAGGTGCAAGGAAAGAGTTGTAGAAAAGAATAACCCCTGTTTGATAAAACTTTTGGCATGTTTTACTTTGTAATTATTTAAATGTAGACAAAATTCTCTGTAATACCCTAGCCATCTCTAATGTAAGAGAGAGACAGTTGGATAGCAAATTAGCTGTTCTGTTGCAATATGGTCTGAGCAACCATGTAAACAAAGAAACCTGCTAATCAAAAGCAATTTCTCATGAAACAAAGACAGCAGCTAAATGAGAGCATCTGAGTCTAAAATAAGATTAACTTCAAAATGAAAACCCTTGCAGCTTCCTGTAGTAAAGCTAATGGGATAATATGAAAGCTTATAGCCATTTATAAGTGGAAATGTTAGTAGAAATGTTACATTTCACTTTGGCAAAATATTTTTACAAAACCCATAATTAACTTTCTCTCTAGTAAAAGTGCTTGATGCTTAATAATATATAAGAAAATTATAAAAATGGATCCATCAGGGGCCATAATAGAAGAGCAGATTAGAGCTAAATGCACCATAGAGTGAGGCTATCATGGTCTTCTTGGTGTGCCTTGCTTAGCCGCTATTTGTGCCTCAAAAGCAGAAGTGGAATGTGCTCAAGCCATTGGAACCTCTTTTCCTTCAGTTTAGGTTAAAACAGGACTAGCAGCAGACTGTCAGATGAGAAAAGGTAGAGGGTGGAAGAGTTCTGAGTGTGTGGGAGAATGAGAATGAGAATTGATGAAGAAGGAGTGAGTGACAGAAAACTGTGGGCATATATTGTGCTTAGTAAAGATTACACATTATTGAGTTTCTCAGAGCCACACTTTACTAGGCAAAAGTAGTAAAAATGGTTCTAAGATGAAGTTTCTTCAAAAGGAAGGATAGAAGTCAGTGCTACTTTAACCATGCAGCACAGAGAGGTAGCAAAAGGATTTCTAATGTCATAGAAGTAGACACCTACTGAAATAAGACAAAACCCAATTACACAAATAGTCTCAGGGTTTTTTATTTGTTTGCTATCAAAATGGTAAGTTACATCAACTGTTTTTAAAGGTATTTGTGTGTGTGTATAAAGTGTGTAGGAACATATATAATAAAATGCATAAAGAAGTATATTAATGGATATGTGATATACACATATATAATACAATGTATAGTGACATATATATGATGTATATATCTCTAGTATATAATTGCCATTATTAAGTATTAATCATTTGTTAATAACAGAATCAAATATATATTATATCCATAATTATGCATATAATTATATGTAGAACAGAACACAATACTGAGCTAAATTATGCACATATGTGTATATATAGATATGAATGCATGCTATAAATACAGAGTGAAAAATAGGTGGGTAGGTAGGAAAGAAGGGAGAAAGGAAGGAAGGAAGAGCCATTTTTCATAGTACGGGCATTTTTCATATATACAACAAAAGTTGAATAAATAAAGAAATAACAGCCAAAATTCATTCTTACTATTTAAGGAATTTTAGTTTTAAACTCAATCTCTTGTGGCGCCTAGGTGGCTCAGTCGGTTAAGCGTCTGACTTCGGCTCAGGTCATGATCTCACAGTTCGTGGGTTCGACCCCCGCGTCAGGCTCTGTGCTGGCACCTCAGAGCCTGGAGCCTGCTTCGGATTCTGTATCTCCCTCTCTCTCTCTGAACCTCCCTTGCTCACGCTGCCTCTCTCCCTCTCTCTCTCTCTCTCTCTCAGAAGAAAAAAACAAACAACATTAAACTCAATCTCTTGTGTTTAACCCCCTAATTAAGTATTCTCTCAGATCTGGAAAACATCCTTGTGCCTATGATTCCTTTTCTCTCTTATCAGAGATGATATAAATCTTGAAGGATCTTATATATAATTCTAGTATTACGGGAAAGGTATCAGTTCTAAGGATTTTTGCCCCTGACTCTTTGGTGTTGCTGGTCTTTCTCATCATTTGTGCCCTTAGTACAAATGATGCCGAGTGGATGCTTCAGAAGAGGCTGGTGGTCTCCTCCTACAGACGCAGCCTGGGAAAAGACCTCACTCTACAACTCATCTTCAGAAACTCTGATTCTTCCTCCCTAACCTGATCTGTCCACAGGGTAGCCTCTGGCCAAGATTTCCCTGCTTGTACCTCCATAAAAGATATACAGGTTCTTAATTCTTGACTACTTGTGGAATCTCTAGATATATTGTCTATAGGTAAATTTTTTTCTCATTTTATTGATCTGAGAATAACCATGACGAAGACAACATGAAATCTCTGTCTACACAGACCTGCTATGCAGTTACTCCTACTCTAATGGGATTCTGTTCTCCAAATGAGCTGTTTGTCCCATGTTGGCAAAGGGCAATCATGTAGGTTGCCTTTCTGTGAGGTTCCAGTAAGTAGAACAAAAATTTCTTTACTGAGATTCCCAATCTGAACTAGCTAGAGCTTTTAATCACATCCAACTTACATTTCACCCATAAAAGAGGAAACCACAATCAGGACCATCACTTCTGCCACAATTCTCAACTCTCTGTTTACAAATATCCCAAATCATTGCCCCTGCCAAGTAAAGTCCATTAGCTCCTATTTTTGTGTTAAGAACACTACTGTGTTATCACTAAGCAGTTTTTCCATTTATACCATTACTGTAATAAAGAGAATGCCTATAGACCACTGAGAAATACTCTTAGTTTGCAAAGCCTTTTTTTTTCAAAGCAAAAATAAACAAACAAAAACAAAAATAAAAACTAAGTAAGGCTGGAGAAAACATTCCGGAAAGATGGTAGTATAGAAGTATCAGGAATCATCCTCCCCACCTAGGCAACAATTGACTAGCAGAATCCATCCGATTTAATTATTTTGGAATTTATCAGTCTGTTGAGGGCTTGCAACTTCCAGGAGAAAGTCTGGATGACAATTTGGTCAACCTCAAGTCGTAGTTCAGCAGAAGGTATCCAGCTCCTAGGCCACATGATAGGAAGCCTACAAGCTTTCATAGAACAATTTTTATGCAGCTTGTGGGATGCAAGAGTGGACAATAAGAGTGGGATTCTGTTCTCCAAATCTTGAGGATCTGATTGTGATGATTGAGATGATTGTGATGATGGAGATACAGACAAAGAAGTGAGCAGCCATAGTTGCACCACCCTCCTTGCACACTATAGCAAGAACTTCCCTTTCTGGCAGCCTCTATGGGGTTGAAAATGCCAGTGCTCTTCCTACCCTTCCCTTTTTTTCTATTTTCCCTTCTAGGAGTGAGATATTAAAGATGAGTATATTCAAAATCATCTGAATATACAGAGGAAATTGCACATGCCCAGGCTTGCAAAAATTCTGAGAAGTTTACATTTACATCTCAGGCTGATCTTCAGCAGGCAGACAGCCTACAACAATCAAAAGCCAAAAAAGTTAAAAAATATAAATAAAAACTTAAAAATTCAAACAATTTTATATTGGAAACTGGGTAGAACCTGATTTCCAGTTACCACAGTATTAGATTCAAATATACAATTTTCTTTTTTTTTAATATTTTTATTTATTTATAGGAGAGAGAGAGACAGCATGAGCAGGGGAGGGTCAGAGAGAGAGGGAGACACAGACTCTGAAATAGGCTCCAGGCTCTCAACTGGCAGTCAGCACAGAGCCCGGCACAGGGCTTGAACCCACGAACCGCGAGATCATGACCTAAGCGAAAGTCGGACGCTTAACCGACTAAGCCACCTAGGCGCCCCTCAAATACACAATTTTCAATAAAGAGTCATTTAACAATGAGAATACTTGGAACTAAATAAATGCTTTTTGTTATATATCATTGAAATTGTGTGTGTGTGTGTGTGTGTGTGTGCTTACCGTGGTCAGTCTAGAATACCTGATCTCCATCTATTTTAAAGATGTGTTGGTGAATGTAACTCAGTGTAGCAGAGCCACCAAGCCCCGAAATATTTTCAATTTGCCAGTTTCCAGCAAATCTGGTGATGTCTGAGCAAACTAATGCTTATTGTTTTATGCCACTGATTAGTAGTTGTTTGTACATAGAATTATTGTGGCAAGACAGATTCACAAATATAAGAGAAAAATATCTTCTTTCTCTAAAGTGTCCATCTCTTAAAAATGAAAGTGACATGAGGGTGTTATGCTGAGTGAAATAAGTCAGGCAGAGAAGGACAAATACCATATGTTTGCACGTATAGGTGGATTAGGAGGAACTTAACGGAGGACCATGGGGGAGAAGAAGGGGAGAAATAGTGCGGGAGAGGGAGGGAGGCAAACCATGAGAGACTCGAATGCTGAGAACAAACTGAGGGTTGATGGGGGTGGAGGGAGGGGAAGGGAGACGATGGGCATGGAGGAGAGCACTTGTGGGGATGAGCACTGGGTGTTATATGGAAACCAACTTGACAATAAACTATTTTTAAAAAAATGAAAGTGACATGAATTTTAGATTACTTTGTTTTTACTATGGTTGAAAATATCAAGTAAAAACAACTGTACTGTGAAACCTAAAGTAAGTCATTTCTTCTCTCTTGATTTCACATGCTTTCTCTCTCAATGGACATCACAGGCTGAATGGTAGAAGGTACCTGGGCACAGAGAAAAAAATGTAGGATCTAAAATTCTTGCTTTAATTAACTTGCATTACTTTAGATCCGCATCTAAACATAATGACAGATTGGTATGATTCCAGAAGGCTCGTGTTAGAGAAATCTGAGAATAAGTAAGCATGTAGAATAAATAAAAGAAATGAATAAATAAAGATAGACTTAAGGAGTCTGTTAAGAGTTATACAGACCACTGATAAGCCTTAAGAACCAATGCAGTTGGGAGATCTGCAATCACTATATTTTGTTACATTTCTATCTGCAAACTACCACTGCCCATGGGCAGTAAAACCTACATGCATACTTTGGGCTCCAGTTGCCTTTCCCTAGGAAAATCCTACTTTATCTTTAGTACAAATATAACCTAAGGAATCCTTTATAGTAATGCTGATAAATACTATTATTATAGCATTATGTATTTTACCTTTATAGTATTATTCTCAATTAGATTAATTTTGTAGTCTTTACTTAAGTCTGCTTCTCTTGTTAGAAAATAAACTCCATGGGGAGCCTGGGTGGCTCAGTAGGTTAAGCATCTGACTTCGGCTGGAGTCATGATTTCATGGTTTGTGAGTTGGAGCCCCACATCAAACTCTGTGCTGACAGCTTAGACCCTGGAGTCTGCTTTGGATTGTGGGTCACCCTCTCACCATCTGAACTAATAAGTTGCCAGTATTACTCAATACCAAATTTTATTCAAACTTGAAAAAATCTTTTTAGGTCAGATAAATAGATATAAGTCATGCACATTACCAAGTCTCTATATCTTTCTCTAACTCCACATCATAGTTTTGGGATTTCATCCATGTCATGTTTTACTCTTTGTCTTAAAAATAACAACCCAACTGTTCACTAGAACTTAGAATGATAACAGGGTGACATTAATCTTTGGTCACCACGTGATGTCATTGTTAAAACACAAATATCCTTAAATGATTGACCTTTGAAACTCTACTACTTATCTCCTTCATACCTAATTTGTTGCACAGTTTAACCCGTTATTTATAATGAAACACATGAAGTGTTATTTATTTTATATGTCAGTGTTATCATGAGCTAAGAAATACTGCCTATGGCTGCTTGAATTCTGATAGTTCACCAAGAACATGCTTTCAGATTGAAGCAAAGAGAGAGATCATGAATTCACAGCCATCTGGAAGGTGACAAGGATTCCTCCAACACCTTCAAGGTGGTTGTTCAGGGGAGTAAGTATGCAGAAAGAAAAGGGCTTAAGGCATGAAACTTTGGTTGTAATTTTATACTCTAGCTCTACTCATAAACTTCCCTTCAAGTCCCAGTCAGAAAGCACTTAGAATTAGAAGGGTTTATGTGTTTAGTCCAGAGATTTCATTAAAATGTAACACTGAATATAGCAGTAACGTGAGATAAAGAGAGGCCCAGTTTCCTGAGGAATGAAGAATAATACTGGAAATTCTTTGGCAAAAAATTGCCTATAAAGCCCACAGATGTGCTCTGTGAACCAGAAGGGCAAACCAATATACTCAGATGACTTTTTAAAATAGAGAAAATGAATTCTAAGTGTTTAAAACTGGAAACAAGTGAGAAAAAATGGGAACAACTAATATTAATCCATCCTCTTACCAGAAATTGATTAACAATCATATTACTGGAAAAGAGACTCCTTCAGTATCTTACATGATTTTAATAACATAGACTTATTTTCTACAGTGAGAAATTGTTTCCTTAAATGACTATTTCTTAGTACTATACTTCATTATATGTTGAAAATTCTTAGGGTACAAAAAAATGCCCTCAACTCAATCCATTATTGTAATCAATAAGAAACTCATCACTTTTAAAATAACAGTAATTATTTTAATACTTTATACTGCTGGGTATTCTGTGGTTTCTGAAAACCACCAAAGTAATATTTTTCAACTTCAGTTGGTATGAAATAAGTTACTTTTGTTCTGAATGCAATTTCATAAAATTTTTATATGGGTAAGATATGCTATTCATATAAAACATAAGAATTTTTAAAATCATAATTAATTTTCTTTCAGCTCATCAGTGGCCCAAAAGGCATACACTGGGAGCAAACTAGGAGGAGTGGAAGAATGTAAATGAGGACTTTAGGCATATTCCAACTTGGATTTAACAAAGATGTTTATTTGAACTATATCAGGCTGAAATTAAAGAAAAAATTTTATCATTCATTCTAATGGGTACTACATCAGCAAGATATATTATTTTTCTACAAGAATTAATATATCAAAGACATAGGTAGGTAGGTAGGTAGGTAGATGATAAATAGATAGATAGATAGATAGATAAATAGATAGATAGATAGATGACAGATAGAAAAGATTTACTTGAACCATGGGAATGTAGCTGCTGCATTGAATCCAGCAGCATATAAAAGAATCATTCACAACAACCAAGTGGGATTTATTCCTGGGCTGGAAGTGTGGTTCAATTTTTACAAATAAATCATGTTATATCACATTAATAAAGAAAGGATAAGAACCGTATGATCCTCTCAATAGATGCAGAAAAATTTTTTGACAAAGTCAAATATCCATTCTTGATAAAAACTCTCAACAAAGTATGGATAGAGGGAACATACCTCAGCATTATAAAGACCATATACAAAAGACCACGGCTAGTATCATCCTCAATGGGGAAAAAATTAGATCTTTTCTCTGAGGTCAGGCAAAAACGACAGGGATGTCCACTCTCAACATTGTATTTAATATAGTAGTGGAAGTCCTAGCCTCAGCAATCAGACAAGAAAAAGAAATAAAAAGCAACCAAATCAGCAAGGAAGAAATCAAACTTTCACTATTTACAGATATGATACTCTATGTGGAAAACCCGAAAGACTCCACCAAAAATTATTAGAACTGATACACAAAGTAAGTAAAGTTGCCAGATAGAAAATCAGTGTACTGAAATTTGTTGCATTTCTATATACCAATAATAAAACAGCAGAAGGAGAAACTGAGGAATCAATCCCATTTACAATTGCACCCAAATCTGTAAGATACCTAGGCATAAATCTAACCAAACAAGTAAAAGGTCTATACTCTGAAACTATAAGACACTGATGAAAGAAATTAAAGAGGACACAAAAAAATGGAAGTCAATGCTCATGGACTGGAAAAACAAAGATTGTTGTAATGTCAATACCACCCAAAGTAATCTAAACATTCAATGCAGTCCCTATCAAAACACTGCCAGCTCAGAAATAAACAAACAAACAAAAACAATACCAGCATTTTTCATAGAGTTAGAACAAATATCCTAAAATTTATATGGAATCACCTAAGACCACTAATAGCCAAAGCAATCTTGAAAAAGAAAAGCAAATCTGGAGGCATCACAATTCCAGACTGCAAGCTACATTACAAAGCTGTGGGCATCAAGACAATATAGTACTAGCACAAAAACAGACATATAGATCAACATACCAGAATAGAAAACCCAGAAATGGACCCCCAACTATATGGCCAACTAATATTCAACAAAGCAATAAAGAACACCCAATGGAAAAAAAGACAGTCTGTCCACAAAATTGTGTTAGGAAAACTGTACAGCAATAAACAGAAGGATGAAACTGAACCACTTTCTCACACCGCACACAAAAATAAATTCAAAATGGATGAAAGATCGATTTGGAGACAGGAAACCATCAAAATCCTAGAGAAAAACACAGGCAACAACCTTCTGACATTAGCCATAGCAACTTCTTACTAGACATGTCTCTGGAGACAAGAGTAATAAAACCAAAAAGGAACTATTGGGACTTCACCAAGATAAAAAGCTTCTGCATTACAAAGGAAACAATCAATAAAACTAAAAAGCAATGATGGAATTGGAGAAGACATCTGCAAATTACATATCTGACGAAGGGTTAGTATTCAAACTCTATAAAGAATTTATCAAATTCAACACCCAAGAAACAAATAATCCAGTGAAGAAATGGCAGAAGACGTGAATCAATAATTTTCCAAAGGAGACATTCAGATGGCTAACAGACACACAAAAAGGTGCTCAACATCACTCATCATCAGGGAAATACAAATCAAAACCATGATGAGATACTACCTTACACCTGTCAGAATGGCTAAAATTAACAACAAAAGGAAACAGATGTTGACAAGGATACAAAGAAAGAGGAACTCTCTTCCACTGTTAGTGGGAATGCAAACTGGTGCATCCACTCTGGACAACAGCATGGAGGTTCCTCCAAAAGTTAGAAATAGAACTACCCTACAACCCAGCAATTGTACTACTAAGTATTTACCCAAAGGATACAAAAATACTTACTAGAGGAGGCACATGCACCCCAGTGTTTATTGCAGCCTGGTTGTAGAAAGAGCCCAAATATCTTTTGACTGAAGAATGGATAAAGATGATACGGTGTATATATGTATGTATGTATATATACATATGTTTTATAGCTGAGTTATATTCTATTGTACATATTCCATATATACAAAGACATGGATGGAGCTAGATTGTATTATGCTAAGCAAATTCAGTCAGAGAAAAACAAATAGCATATGAGTTCACTCATATGTGGAATTTAAGAAACAAAACAGATGGACATGGGGAAAGAAAGAAAAAGAGACGGAAGCAAACAGTTAGAGACTTAACTATAGAGAATCAACTGAGGGTTGCTGGAGGGGAGGTGGGGAGATGGACTAAATGGGGTGACGTGTCCTTAGAAGAGCAACTGTTATCATGAGCAGTAGGTGTTCTATACAAGTGATGAATCACTAAATTCTCATGAAACCAATATTACACTATATGTTAGCCAGCTAGAATTTAAATAGAAACGTGAAACATTGAAAAAAAAATAAAGACAAAGGAATGTAGGTGCTACAAAGTCAGTGTAAACAAAGGCTCGACTGGTGTATTCAATCTTCAACTAATTTAGGAACTTTCAAAATTTATAATTGCCTGTGTCTATCATAATGTCACGCTCATTGTGAGACAGTGGTTATTTCATTTTAGAAGAGATGCTATAGTCAGCTTTCATTGCCATAGAAATATAATAGTAACAATTAGATTTGTCCAACTCTAACTTAATCTCACTTCAATTGGTGGAAAAAAAAGTTCAGCTCAGAGTTTAAAAGTGGGGAATAAAAGAATACTTAGGAGAGAAATCAATACCTCAGGGAAGCCATTATAAAAACATAACATACATATATTTTTCTGTTGAATCTAGTGATTTTCTTTCTTTCTCTTCTAATTCTTCCCTAACCTATCACAAAAATTTAACGGATGTTATATACAATTAAGCATGTGCAAGGATTCTGAGATGTCATTGGCCTTTCATGATGGCAGGTGGAACAGAAATTAACATTCTGAAGCTCAAGCTCTTAAGAGTATCTTTGAGAATTCTTCTGCCTGGGAAGCACACAGCAGGGAGCCATCCTCTTTCCTACATCCTTATTCTCTAGTTCTCCTGCCAATAATGTTTCTATTCCTCCTCTAAAATCCTCAAGGAAGCCAAATTTATAAATTATCTTTTTCTGCATAATATTCTTGGCTCCCTAAAACTATAGTTTCCTGAATTTGGACTTTACTATACATGCCTTTTTATAGTGTTTGGACCCTCGTGTGTGTCTTTCTCTATCACTCACATACATGCACACATACACATTCATGCACACACGCTTGTGCGGGCACACACACACACACTCCTGGCTTTGACAAAAGAATCATCTAGCTTTGATTTGGCTCATTTATCTTTGACCCAAAGCTTCCCCTGTTGTCATTGTTTTCTTTTGTTTCCTCTTGTGCTATTACTAGATGGCTTTTCCTTCAAATTACAGCTAATTTCCAGGAATAGCATACACTGAGGCATGCACTATTTAATGATCCTCATTGTTATGGGAGGTAGAACAGGTTTTTGGGGTTTTGGTTTTTTTTGTCTTTTTGTTTTTTGTTTTATTATTTTTCAGTGAAAAGAAAGCTTAAAAGATTGTATTCTACTATGATCAAGTTAATTGTCTCCCACACAAGGAAAGGGGAGAAGGTGCTGGGATGGCCAACCACATGACAATGAAATTTGATGGTCATCATTGCCTAAACATAATATTGTGATGTTTTAGCCATATGGCTGAGGACTGGAAGCAGCTTTTTTACTGTGAGCTGAAGTGGGTCAACCAGGTGTAGTATGTGGAAGAAAAACAGGGACACCCTGAAGCACAGCTTCCAATAATGTGTCCCTGCTGGGAAATCAGAACATTAACTATAGAGCCCTGGCTACTGCAATCAGAGATAAAGTGGGTATTTTTGATCTATGGCTATAGGCTGATTGTGAGGAAAAAGAGCAGGATTTCAAAGACTGTCAGGTTCTATGAATACTGGCTGCAGTTTCAGATCTAAGAAAAATTTGTAGAGCTAATACTATACTTGGTTTAGCAATTTCTGGGCACAAAGGCCACTCTAATATTCAAAAGTAGAATCATAAAAATAAAAAATTAATATACATTTCTCACTTATATTCACTTGCTGATTTTTCAAATTAAGGAAAATAATTTAAAAATTTGCTGAAAAAATAAATCTATTTCTACTGCAATTCTATCAATTTGGCTGCATATCATATGTAAAGAGATTTTATATATATATATAAAAAGCAGGATTAAATTTTTTAAAAGTTGAATAGGAATAAAAAAATTTTAGCACTTAATATTTGATGTATCTGATAATAACTGACAGCGTTTAAAATGACTAGTATATCTTCATTGATTTAACTTTACCTAGTTTTATTGATTTGGCCATTAAACTTTTCTTCATCAATCCAACCATTTCTGAAAAATAAATCTTCAGTGTACCACAAAACCAGAAGTTCAAAGCATGCAATATAATATGGAGCACTTAAGTAGGAAAACTCTCATCTATTAAAAATTTTTTATGGCAAGTGCCTCCTATTTAAGATTTTTCCTAAATGACACACTAATATCCAAAGACGCACAGAAGCAGCACCCTACCTCAAGCCATACTGAAAGACGTCTTCAGGGCCATTAAGCACAGCTACTTTGCCTGGGTGAACTAGAATGCTATTTTGCTTTCTTTGAATTTTGAGCACTACTGGTTGACTTGAATCTCAATTAAGGACATGCACGTTTTAAGGAAACAAAATCAAACATCAAATCTCCATTTGTTTCACTAATTCTCAGAAATGTCCATATGCCAATATGACTAGTAGCTAATATACTTTTCTTTCAAAGTTAATTACAAATAACCAGCACACAAAAATATATTTTAGTGGAAGATACAGATAATGTAAATCAAATCAGGCTTTAACTGATTTTGTTTTCTGAGAGACAGAAAATGAAATAGCCTTATGGATACCAAAGTTCTGGACCTCATAACTAACATTATTTTTAAAAAATTAAGGCACTTGGACTCCAATAAATATCATAAAAACACTAGTATCAAGTAAATCATTCCTAGAAAATTTTAATTAAAGTATAACATATCTACATAAAAGTGCTCACTGAATTATCATGAAGTACAACTACTCATGTAACCAGGAACTACATCTAGAAAAAGAATATTTACGTATTTACATAGAGACCTCTCCCAGTAATCAACTCTTTTTTCCAAGACAACTACTCTCCAGACTTATAATTCATATATTAGTAGAACTTTTTTTTTCCATTTATACAGTCAGAATTGACTACATAATTTGAGAGACTCGGTGTAAAATGAGAAGGCTGGGTCACTTGTACAAAATGCATTAAGAATTTCAAGGTGGTAACATTAGAACGTTAAGCCAAATGTGGGCCCTGTGTACCTACACAGGTTACACACTGCTGAAGCCAACTCTGTATAAATCATATATATTTTTATATATGTATAGTTTTCTCCCTCTCATGTAATTTGTGAGATTCATCATTGTTGTTCTAAATTCTATGATTTTTTTTCTCCATTGGCATTAGAGCACAGCTTGCCACCACATGAAAATATTTTATTTATCTATCATCTCTTTATGGACATTTGGTTTTTTTTTTCCAAAATGAGTAATTATATATATACTCATACTGTTCAGTAATTAAAATTTTAAACAATTTGGGGATGTCTGGGTGGCTCAGTCAGTTGAGCATAGGACTCTTGGTTTCAGCTCAGGTCATGATCCCAGGGTTGTGGGAATGAGTATGGATCCTACTTAAGATTCTCTGTCTGTTTCTCTCTCTCTCTCTCTCTCTCTCTCTCTACCCCTCCCTCCCATGCACATTTTCTCTCTCTCACTCTAAAAAAAAAATTAAACAATTTAAACACTGTCAAGGTAATTAAGCTTAAAAGCTTAGATTGAGGTCTCTCTAATGCCTAAGCAACCTACATAAGCAAACCAAAACCTAAGCATGTAAATATGTCAAGGAAGAGAAATTGGAACCTAAAACAATCAGTCGCAAACAGCCAATGAGGCTTTCTGAAATAAAGAAACTACCTAAGCTATAGCCAATGAAATAAGTTCCTTGCTTCACTTCCAAATCTTCTCTATGAATGTCTTTCCCCTATTGCCTATCAGTGGAGTGCTCCTAGCTACTTCCAGTTTGGTGCTGCCAAATTCAAATCTATGTTTGGTCAAATAAACTCAAAGAAATTCTTATTTCTCAACCTACCTTTAACAATATTCTTGTGCATAGCTTTTGGTGGATATGTACACTCATTTCCATTGAACTTTTACTAAAAGAGTGAAATTTCTGTACCATAATGAGATTGTAAATAACATCGACTAAATTCATTTTAGTAGATATTGCCAAATAGATTTCCATAGCTATGAAATAAGCTTAAACTCTCATTAAAGCAGTTCTCTTCTGTTCTTAATTTGGCAATTTATTCTATAATAAATTATTTTATAAGTTTATTTTTATTTATTTTGAAAGATAGAGATTAAGCAGGAGAGGGGCAGAGAGCGAGAGCGAGAGCGAGAGAGAGAGGGTAACAAAATCCCAAGCAGGCTCTACACCTTCAGCACAGAGCCCAATGTGGGGCTCAAACTCACAAACCACGAGATCATGACCTGAGCTGAAATTATGAGTCAGATGCTTAATGCAAGTGCCCCTACTTTCAATTTTATTAACTGATGCTCTTACTGTTACTATTTTTCCCTTTTACGTTCTGAGATTAATTTGTTCTACTTTCCCATATGTTTTCAGACATAGAATGAGGTCATTGAATGTTATGTATTTTTAATATATTCATGGAAATAAAGCTCTACTTATAGCCCATAAGGTTTTATTATCATTTATAATCATTCAGTTATAAATTTTGTAATTTCTTTAATGGTTCATTGATCTGTGAATTATTTAGAATCTTGACTAATTTTAAGTTTAGTTATTTATTTTGAGAGACAAAGTGCACATTTCCACATGACCTGGGGAGGAACAGAGAGAGAGGGAGAAAGAATCCCTAGAAGGACCTACACTTGCAGTGCAGAGCCAGACGTGGGGCTCAAACCCATGAACTGTGAGATCATGACCTCAACCAAACCCAAGAGTTGGACTCTTAACCAACTTAGCCACTCAGGCACCCTGAATCTTGACTAATTTCTAGACAACTAAGGATTTCACATTTTATTTTACTCTCATCTAGGAATATACTCTAAGTGTTCCTTAAAATTTCTGAGGCTTTATTTATGGTGCAGTGTACAGTCAATTTTGGTAAATAATTTATGTGCATTTGAACACAATGTGCACTTCTGTAATGTTGGTTGAGTGTCTCCTGTTAATCTATTTGTCAGGCTTGCTAATTTTGTCCTTCATATTTTCTATATTCTCATTGATTTTTTATATTTCTTTGTTCTATGAGCTCTGAAGAAACCTTGTGGGGTGCGGAGAAGGTGCTCTACTTCTAGTAGCTTGTATTATCTTCTAAAGGGTAAAATACTTAATTATTAATTATTAAAAGGTTAAGTATATGTTAAAACAACTGTTTAAAACAATTGGAGAGGACGCAAGATAAGGGAGAAACTAGGAAGGATTCAATTTTGATGATGGAAATTTGTTGGATTCAATCCAACTTTATATCACCTTTTCCCCTTCAATCTCCATATTAGAGAGCACCTAGGAATCCAGAAGAAAGAAGAGCTTATTGATTTAGTGTATCCAATAACAAAATTCAGTAGTCCCAAAGAAGATATAAATTGAGAAAGTCCTGGAATATGAAGAGCTACAGAGGACTGTGCTTGACATCAGGATATAAACACACCTCAAACTATGACTGCCCCACGAACAGTGCTTAGTGCTGGGCTTGGTAAGTAAGATTCCCAATATCCCAATGGAAAGCAAGTGGTAGAAGGTTAAAAGAGCTAAGCTGATATTTCTGCTGACCCCCAGTAAAGAAGCAAGAGTTTGGAGTTTGAAGTTTGAATCTCACAAGTTAGAGAAACAAAGTAAACACTGTGAGCTTTCATTTAAAATTCCAAAAGGTCCATGCTTATAAGACTATGGTCCCAGAATTAAGGCACTCATTGAGAACCAAGACCAAAACTGAAACAGACTTATCTGACAAATCTCCACACAAAAAGGATCAGTTCTTAACCTACCTGTCTTCTGGAACAAAACTAAACACTGTTAAAAGACAAAACCCAGAGTCTTTATAACGTATAGTCACCAATGAAAACAATAAGGTTTTTTTATAAGTTTATTTGTTTATTTTTGAGAAAGAGAGAGAGAGAGAGCACAAGCAGGGGAGGAGCAGAGAGAAAGAGGGAGACACAGAATATGAAGTAGGCTCCAGGCTCTGAGCTGTCAGCATAGCACCCAACGTGGGGCTCAAACTAATGAACTGCGAGATCATGACCTGAGCCAAAGTCAGACACTTAACTGACTGAGCCACCCAGGCACCCCTACATCAAAAGTTTTTTAACACATGAAGATACAGGACAATGAAAACCACTGCTCAAGATCAAAGGAATAAAAACCAAAATAAGCCCAGAGATTACTCCAATATTGAAACATAAAAACTTTATATTAGTTGTTGCAAATACAATCAATGACATAAGTGAAACCACATTAAAATAACTGATTTGAAATCTTAGCATTGATATAAGTATAAAAAATAATTATGATGAAATTTTAGAAGGAAATACTACAATGTTTGAAATGAAATTCATTGGATAGGCTTAATAGATGAAAGAGGAAGGCAAGATAGTCAGTGAAACTGCAGACAGATTAATAGAAATTTATCCAATTTGAACCACAGGGAAAATATTTTTTTAAGTGGTTCTGTTTTTGTGCTCACTGCAGCAGCCCATATACTAAAACTGGAAAGACACAGAGATGATTACCATGGCCCCAGAGCAAGGAGTATGTACAAATTCATGAAATGCTCCATATTTTTAAATAAGAAAAGTAAATGAATAAACAAACAAAAAACAAACAAAGTAGTTCTGTGTTGACATGTGAGGTAACATTAAGGGGTCCAACATGCATGTAATAGAAACCAAGAAGTAACTCTTTATAAACAGATTGATGGTTTTTACTACAGAAATTTAATGGAGAGTGCTTGCTTTGAAATTGCTTTTTAGGGAAAAACTATGGTCTGTCTTAATTTATTATTGAAAAATATAAAAGCATACCAAAATAATAAAATAAGAACAACAACAACAAAAGCATTTGATTTATGGATTAGGTGGATTTGGAAGAATGTAAAACAATCATATGAGCCTCTTCTTCTTGGTAGTTTTTTAATAAAGAATAAAACTTAAGAGAATAAAAGTGGAAATGGCTTGGCTTCCTTTGAGAATAAATTTCTTTATTCATCATGACAACACATATGTTACCCAAGCCAGTTTTACAGTAAGTGAAGGAACGGTTTTAACCTCTTTCAGAAAGAAATGCAATGTCTTTACTTTGTTCTTTCTGTCATCTTTTGGATTATTAATAAAATTTGGTCACTGGTAAGATCCATGATTCAAGAAAATCTGTTTTGAGAGTTCAATCTTTGTGGTAACAGAGATACTTACCTTGAACATGAGTAATCATGAAAATCTAATATGATTCATATGGTGATTAGCAGAGGAGAAATTACAGGTTAAAGAAGTTAAGGATACATTTTAAAACTTCACATTTATGATTGTTTTTGATTGAAGAGACCAACAACATAATATATAGTACTTCATCCAGGGTGAGCTTTAAGAGATTATTTTCTAAGATAAATATAAAAATTAATGGCTGCTGCAACATGTATTTCAAAGGTCACTTTCCTCAATCATACCTGAATTGTCTTGCAGGCTTATGTAATCTGGCAGTTAGAATCCCCAAGTTAAATAATTTCTATTCACAACAATGCATATTACTTACATGTGCTTCTTCTAAGGATATCAAAATAGTTTATGAACATAATGTTCATAGCATCCCTGAGAGGCAAACAAACTTAAGTTGACTAACTATCATAATTAGAATTGAAATTCAAAGATATGCATTACAGTTCTGTATTTACAAAACCATCCCAAAGGAATACAGCAGTTACACATGGGAAAAAATTTATTGTACATTTTTTTTTGTTTGGAGTTTTACAATCTGTTGCCAGGCAACTGGATTTTTTGTACTTTGAAATTGCTCCTATGATAGTTGCTTTTAAAAATCAATGATTATATTGATTACAGCTCTACCATACAAATATCATCTTACATGCAGTTTTATACATATATAAATCTATAAACATGAGATTAAATATAAATATAAATGTATATATTTCTCCTTGGTAATCACGACAGTAATAGTCATTGGGAGTTTTAAATGAGCATTTTATTTCCAGTCATATAATTTTACATGTAAATTGAAAGACTGAGCAGAGTAAATGTGAGTATGAAATTTAACCTTTGCATTTGGAGTATTGTTAAAGGTTTTTTTTTCTTACTTAACTTCAATTGTGAAGGTTGGTATTTCTATTTTATAAGGTAACATAAAGATTAAGACACTTAATAACTAAGGTGAAGACATACCTTAGTATCTAAGCCAAGATAACTTTTAGAATAAAAGTAGGTGCTATTAACATACACCTCAGAGTAAAACCAGGACAGTAACCAAATGTAAATTGGGATATATGGTCATCCTTTTATAGTACTCACAGTATAACTAACGTATTTTTGTTCTCAAAAAGAAGTGCTTAAATATGTAACACTCATCTATCACCACAATTCTAAAGATTTTAAACATTAAAGTCTTCTTCACTAGATTCATAGTGAGTTTTCAGATCCAGTTAGTAATTGCTTGTAAATTTTCCTCTGTTAGTCAATTAGACATGTATCACATATACACTGCCAATTAATATACACAGGTAGCAATCGCTGTAATACCAGGGACTATTTAAGTGCTTTATATTAACTAATTTAATCTTTTCAGCAATCCAATTCTTAAGTACTATTACTAAGTCATTTTCCAGATGAGAAAACTAAGGTATTGAGTGACTGTTTGCTCAAGGTGCTACTGGACTAATCCATAATGTGAGCCTAGGCTTCTTATTTAACCAAAGGTCTTGCCTCTTCATTACCAGTACTATCTATCTATCCATCCATCCATCCATCCATCCATCCATCCATCCAACCATGATACAGCAAGGGCTCTGAAATTTTATTCTTCCCTAACAGTTTTTTTTTTTTTTACAATTTTTTTAAAGGTTTTATTTTTAAGCAATCTCTACACCCAACACAGGGCTCTAATTCACAACCTTGAGATCAAGAGTTACATGCTTCACTGACTGAGCCAGCAAGGTACCACTCAATTTTGTTTTTAGAAATAATAGACCATAGTACAAGTTTCAATCTGTGGTCTAATGCAGAAACATTTTATTTCATTAGAGTCAATGGCTACATAACTATTTTAGTATATTGAAGGAAATTTAAGGTATGTTTTAAAAATGTGTCTTCTAGAGTCTAACTTCCTGCTTTGATTCTTACCTCTGCCACTTATTAACTGCATACTTTTGAAAAAAAAATCACCTAACATGTCTATGTATTGGTATGTTTTTCTGTAAACATACAGAATAGGGGATACTCTTTCTACCTGTGTCATTGGCTTAACTACATGAGTAAAATGCTGAGAATAATGCTTAATAAACAAGTAATTTTCAATAAAAGTTAACTATTAATATTAGAAAATATTTTTGAAGTTTAATGTGTATTTACAAATATTTAAACTATGGTTATTACGTGTTATAGATTATATTAGATACCAGCTATTTATAAAGATTTATAAGATGTAATAAGATGTAATCCTTGTTTTAAAAGAAGTCATAGTCATAGTGTTAAATATTTAATGTTTTAGAATTAATGATTTTATAAGTTTATAGTTTTTATTGCTAAGCCATCCATAATGCTATTTTCATTGCCAAAACCCAGATCCTAAATTGCCTAATGACTGCCAGTGAAAATTATTTTGCCAAATAAAATTATAAGATGTTTCCTGAAATTCTAAAATGGTGGGAATACAGAGAGCCAACTCATAATACTTTTGTTTAAAAAAAAAAACTTTGAAAATATATGCAAACACAAAAACCCAATTTTTGCTCAAACCACATTGTTTGACCACTGTTAAAATATTTTTATACAGTCTTTTCCCTCATCTTTATAGTAGAATGTGTATACAGTTATAGACAAATATATATATGATATTCATATTAAATAAACAGTTCTTTTATTCTGCTTGCATTTAATACTGCATCATGAAATTTACCCTCTTTATTAAGTATTAGAATGTTGCCTAATAATCTATCAAATTGACATATTATAATGTATTAAATCTTATCTAATTTTAAATTTTCCTTATTTGTTTCTAGGACAAATAAGGCCAAGGTTAAAATGCCTGCATTTTGCATAGAACCTTGGTAAATTTCATAAAATTTATTTCTAGACTGAAAGTAAGATTTAAGTAATTTTAAAATTACACTAGGTATATATTGCCAAAACACTTTTTCCATATTGGCATTCCAATTTATAGTTTTTTTTTTCTTAAGTGAACAAGATGATCTTGAATTTGAGACACTTAAAATTTGGCACATACTATAAATTCATAAATGATACAGAGAAATTAGAAAGCAAATGTGACAAAATGTTAAAAATTATTGGATCTCAGAACGTTTTAATAGACCTTCATATACTCCTTGCAACTTCTCTCTCTTTTTTTTTAAATGTTTTATTTATTTCTAGGAGAGAGAGAGAGAGAGACAGCATGAGCAGTGGAGGGTCAGAAAGAGAGGGAGTCACAGACTGAAACAGGCTCCAGGCTCTGAGCTGGCAGTCAGCACAGAGCCCGACGCGGGGCTCGAACCCACGAACCGCGAGATCATGACCTAAGCGAAAGTCGGACGCTCAACCGACTAAGCCACCCAGGCGCCCCTCCTTGCAACTTTTCTGATAAAAGCCAACAAATATGCAAGAAAAACAATAGCATACATATATGCTGGTGTTAAAAACATATGCACAAATATCATACCTAACAAAAATAGCACAAAATATGAAAGGTGCAAGTAGTAGAATTATACTGCTGCAATTTCTTCAACAACCATTAAAATGAATACAAAGATACATAGGTAAAAAGCCAACAAAGGAGCAAGAATTAATTATAAAATAATAACAATTATAATACTAAAGGTGGCAAAGATGCATATATATAAAAAAAAATGTACTAGGTTAACAGAAAATCTAGATTAAATTGCCAGAGCTAAACTAAACTGTTTTAAAAAAAGTAGGTGAACTGTAAAAAGATCTAATACTTATGATTTAAGGCAGAGGCTTGGAAACTAGATACAAAGCAGGAACTAACTTTATGCTTGTAAAAGATAAGCACCTTAATTACTAAGGCAAAAATAAATAAATCAAATTAATCAATCAACCAATAAAATAAAGGAGAGGATGAAAGAAGTTTACAGTGGAAAAAGCAGTCCTGTGAAAGCTGGTGTGGATATTACCATCAGAAAAACTTAACAAGATATATTTCACTATCTTGAAAGATTTAATTCATAATGAAGGTTGTGTGTACGGGGTGCCTGGGTGGTTCCGTTGGCTGAGCACCTGACTCTTGATTTGACTAAGGTCATGATCCCATGGTTGTGGGATCAGGCCTCGCATGGGGCTCTGCACTGAGTGTGGAGCCTACTTAGGATTCTTTCTCCCTCTCCTTCTGCCCCTCTGCTCATCTCTCTGTCTCTGTCTCTCTCTCAAATAAAGAATGAAGATTGTGTGTACACGTCTTTCAAATATATGAAATAAAAACCAGACAGAAAGATAAGTCTGTAGTCACAGTGGGAAAATTTTTCATTTCTCAGTAATTGACAGAACAACTAAAACTCAGTTGGTTACGGTATAGAAGATCTAAACAAACTATGAACAAAACTCTTTTTTTAATATTTTATTTATTTCTGAGAGAGAGAGAGAGAGAGAGAGAGAGAGAGACAGCGTGAGCAGGGAAGGCTCAGAAAGAGGGAGATACAGAATCTGAAACAGGCTCCAGACTCTGAGCTAGCGGTCAGCACAGAGCCCGACACAGGGCTCAAACCCACAAACCATGAGATCATGATCTGAGCCGAGGTCTGGCGCTCAACCTACTGAGCCACCCAGGCGCCCCTGAACAAAACTCTTTTTAAAGATCTCTACATCTAATCCCTGTGGAATACACATTTTAAATATATATATATATATATATACACATTGCTTATTCATCAAGATAGAACATAAGGTAGATAATGGAAACATATTACACTGCAGAAGATCTAACTTCTAAAAGTATACTCAAAGCATTAATTAGAAACCAATAAATACAATATGAGAAAAAAATCTCAATATGTGCAATTTCAGTAAGATATTTCTTCCTAATCATTTCACAAAACATATAAAAATTACACTAGAAAGTACTGCCAATTGAAAAAAGATGAAAATACTGTATGAACATTTGTGTGACTTAGCAAAAGCAATGTTGAGAAAGAAAAGCTTTAACATCTTGGAAGATGAGAAAAGGTTTAAATATTGATGGTCTGAAACCAATAGTGATTGGTTTCAGTCCCAATATGTAAAGGGTTTGAAAGTTATCATTTTCAGTGTAACAACAAGAAAAAGCTACTCAAATGTAAACTATTTTATTTTTTGACCCATGAGCACTAAAGTTGCAGAAGAAACCACAACTCTGAAACTTCAAGACACAGGTATATCAAAAGAGCCACAGACAAGATGTGCTTACCTAGAGCAGAAGTTGCTTAAGTCATATACTAGGGGGACATTTAAATGATCATTTTGACAAACTGCTGGAAGTTGAGTGTGTACTAGTTTGAGTGAACAACTCCTGGGAGCAGAAGTCTTAGTGATTTAGCCCACACTTTCTCAAACTTTATCTCCAGGAATTCTGCCAGGTCTCATGGTAGAAACCTGAGAAAGATACCCACCAGACTCTGGCAAGGGAAGGAGAAAAGTGATTATTGTAAACTTCTTCTAGAGTATTCTCCATAACAAAGCATAGCCTTCAGGGGCATTGATCTTATTAGAGCCTGATCCCAGTGTGGAAGAGCAGTCCTTCTAGCCTATTTTGTATCAACAGTGGGCTGGATAGATAGGAAGAAATCTATACCAATGAAAAAAGTTTTAATGTCATAGTCTTGATGCACAGGACAACTAAGAGAATGATTTTATCATAAAACTATAGAAAGCTTTCCCTCCTCCACACCTGACCACAACATAAAAACCTTTGTATAAAAACAATGGTACCCAGCTGAAAGAGTTGTAACATGGAGTCTCTTTTAGGAAGAGTACCTACAAAAGCTCAAACTTAAAGAAAAGGATACAAATAAGGACATTAAAGCCCTGAAGGCTCTGAAGCATCTGAAACCTGCAACCACAGTAAATAGTAAACAGTACTCAACTTCTATCCAGGTGAACATAAACTGTCACACTGATGGCCTCACATCTCAGTTTTTGTTACCTGATACATCATGTTCAGCTTTCCTTGATAAATGAGACATTCCAAAACGTGAGAAAATGCAGTCTGAAGAGACAAAAGAAGAATAAGAATCAGATTCACCTATTACCAAGAGTTTGGAATTATAAGACATGGAATTTTAAACAACTATAATTGGTATGTTAAGGAATTTAATGGAAAAAATAGCACATAAGAATAAACAACATGCAAGCAGAGAGAGAGACACTCTAAAAAATAATCTAAAGTAAATAGTAAAAGTCAAAATATTGTAACAGAAATGAAGAATATCACTGATAGGCTCATATATAGAACAGATATGGCCAAAGAAAGAATGCATGAGCTTGAAAATGTCAGTAAAACTTCTCTAACAAAATTGAAAACATTACAATTTTAAAAATCCCAGAAAATCCAATAACTGTGGAATAATTTCAAAAGGTATTATACATGGATATTTTGCATATCAGAAGAAAAGAGAGTAAGTAACACAAGAAATATTTTTTTCTTTAAATAGTTTATTGTCAATTGGATTCCATATAACACCCAGTGCTCATCCCAACAAGTCCCCTCCTCCATGCCCATCACCCATTTTCCCCTCTCCCCAACCTCCATCAGCTCTCAGTTTGTTCTCAGCATCTCAGTCTCTCAGGGTTTGCCTCCCTCCCTCTCCCCAACTATTTTTTCCCTTCTTCTCCCCCAAGGTCCTCCGTTAAATTCCTCCTAATCCACCTATACATGCAAATATATGTTATCTGTCCTTCTCTGCCTGACTTATTTCACTCAGCATAACACCCTCAAGTTCCATCTATATTGCTACACATGGCCAGATTTCATTCTTTCCCATTGCCATGTGTATTCCATTGTATAGATAAACCACATCTTCTTGATCCATTCGTCCATTGATGGACACTTAGGCCCTTTCCATGTTTTGGCTATTGTTGAGAGTGCTGCTATAAACATTGGGGTACGTGTGTCCCTGTGCATCAGCACTCCTGTATATTTTGGGTACATTCCTAGCAATACTATTGCTGGGTCATAAGGGAGTTCTATTGTTAATTTTTTCAGGAACCTCCACACTGTTTTCCAGAGGGGCTGCAACTGTTTACATTCCCACCAATAGTGTAAGAGGGTGCCCGTTCCTTCACAATCTCACCAGCATCTAGAGTCTCCTGATTTGTTCTTTTTAGCCACTCTGACTGGCATGAGGTGGTTATCTCAGTGTGGTTTTGATTTGTATTTCCCTGATGAGGAAGGACACTGAGCATCATTTCATGTGTCTGTTGGCCATCTGGATGTCCTCTTTGGAGAAGTGTCTGTTCATGTCTTCTGCCCATTTAGTCACTGGATTGTTTGTTTTTTGGGTGTGGAGATTGGTGAGTTCCTTAGAGATTTTGGATACTAGCCCTTTATCTGATATGTCATTTGCAACTATCTTTTCCCATTCCGTCAATTGCTGGATTAGTTTTATTGATTGTTTTCTTTGCCCTGCAGAAGCTTTTTATCTTGATGAGGTCCCAATAGTTCATTTTTGCTCTTGATTCCTTTGCCTTTGGGGATATGTCAAGTAAGAAATTGCTGCGGTGGAGATCAAGGAGGTTGTTTCCTGCTTTCTCCTCTAGGGTTTTGATGGTTTCCTGTCTCACACTCAGGTCCTTTATCCATTTTGAGTATATTTTTGTGTATGGTGTGAGAAAACGATCCAGTTTCATTCTTCTGCATGTTGCTGCCCAGTTCTCCCAGCACCATCTGTTAAAAAGGCTGTCTTTTTTCCATTGGATACTCTTTCCTGCTTTGCCAAAGATTAGTTGGCCATACATTTGTGGATACAGTTCTGAGTTCTCTATTCTATTCTACTGGTCTATGTGTCTGTTTTTGTGCCACTACCATAATGTCATGATGATTACAGCTATGTAGTAGAGGCTAAAGTCTGGGATTGAGATGCTTCCCATTTTGGTTTTCAAAAGAAATACTTAAATTACTAATGGTCAAGAACTTCCCAAATTAATGAGATAGCCAACCACAGACCCAGGAATCTCAGAGAACAGCGGGATAAATAGCAACAAGAACGAAAACCTGTACCTAGGGATGTATTCAAATTGTAGAAAAACAAACATAAAAGAATATCCCAAATGAAGCCAGAGAAAAATACATCTTTAACTTTAAAGTAAGAAGGATAAGATTTACAGCAGACTTCTTATTAAAAAGTATGCAAGGAAGAAGATACTGGAATGAAATAGTTTAAGATGTTGAAGTTAAAAACACCAATCTAGAATTCTATAGCAGGTATCTTCCAAAAATGAGAAAATCATCACTTTATCAGAAAAACTAAAAATGAGGGAATATATGAATAGCAGACCTGCTGTGGAAGCAGTATTAAAAGAAGTTGTGCAAGGGGGAAAAAATGATGTAGGAAGAAATGGGGAAATGAAAGATACAAAGATTAGAAAGGAAGAAAAAACTGCCTTTATTTTCAGAGAACATTATTTCCTAATTAGACATACTAACAGAGGATAAATAAACATAGTCTTACCATAGAAACCAGAAATCGTACTCCTATGTATTTACCTAAGAGATTTAAAACTCATGTCCACACAAAATACTGTAGGTTAATATTTACAGAAGTTTATTCATAATTGCAAAAGATGAAAACAATAAACATACTCTTTAAAAGGTGAATGAATAACAAAGTGTGGTACATCACACAACAGAATATTATTCATTAATAAAAAGAAAGGACCAATAAGACACAAAAAGACATACTAGAGTCTTAAATGTATATTGCTAAGCTAAATAAGTGAGTCTGAAAATACACATACTGGATGATTCTAATTATACGATATTCTGGAAAAGGTAAAACTGTAAAGATGATACACATGTTCAGTGGTTATAAGATGTTCAGAGAGAAGGGTCAATAGGTGAAACATAGGGTTTTTTCTGGCTAATAGAACTTTTTGTATGATATGGGAATAGTATATGTTTTATACTATATATTTGTCAAAAATAATAAAACTTTACCAAAGAGTGAAGATTAATGTATACAAATTTTATAATCATTTCATAGGTTGGGGAAACCTCTGATGAAATGAAAAATGTGAGAAAATAATCTAACTTAATTGTATTAAGCAACTTCACTGAAGAGGGCAGGATAAAAATGGTCTGGGAATGAGAGGAGTCTGTAAGGCTAAGGCATAAGCAAGTGTACATAAGCATTCTCTAGTTAATACAGTTATTTCCCATGGAAATACAAATTAAATTAACAATTATAAATGTGTTATACTTGTATACTGGAACTGAAAAGTTAAAGAAATGTGTAATGGCTGGTAGAAGTCAGGTTTCTCACTTTTTGACGAGAAATAGATACCCAAGGTGAAGAGGCTACAATGATTCATATGTAGATTAGAGTTGGAGACATCAGAATAAACTCATGTGTTACATGTAGGAATATTTATAGATATGTGTATCTATACAGGTATGGATATGCACAAACATTTCCTTATGGCAAACTGGGGTGACATACAGAAGAAATAACACCTCAGCAGTAAGAAACATACCTAGCATCCAGATCTTAAAGTCTAACTTTCCAATTTAAAGAAAATCATAGGGACTATTGGATAAATGGCTGATTGTAGGACTGATATAGGAAATAAATAAAATAAGCCTGAGCATTTGTAGTACGAGAAAGGAAAGAAGTATTTTTAAAAATTTATGGAGAGGGGTGCCTTTTTGGCTCAGTTGGTTGAGCATTCCACTCTTGGTTTCAGTTCAGGTTACGGTGTCACAGCTCATTGGTTTGAGCCCTGCCTTGGGCTCTGTGATAATGGTGTGAAGCCTACTTGGGATTCTCTCTCTCTGCCTCTCTGCATCTCTCTCTCTCTCTCAAAATAAGTAAACATTAAAATTTTTTAAGTGATAAAAAATTATGGAGAAATGTTAAAGGGAAGAGGAGCCAACTAAAAGATCTCACTGACCAATAATGTAACCCCTGAGAAACCGAATAAAATAGCATTGAGTTTAAAAGCATAAAATAAATATCCATGAGTCCATACTGATATAAATGATTAAAATAAATAAACAGAGGGCAGCAGCTAAATCTCCCATGCAATAGAATTCCTAATAACATGTGTAGACACCCTTTCCTTAAGTAGATATTTCCTCAAGTAGATATTCCTTATGTAGATACTCTTTCCTCGAGTAGGTCCAGCATAACCCCCCATTCCTTAAGTGTGAGATTTTCATGAGTTTTTCCAAAGAAGGTATTATGTAAGGAGATAAAAGAGAATAATTTCATAGTGGAGAAGTCTGACTAACCTGACAAAACTAGGTGTTAAGCCAAGCTTAACACCAACAGTGATAGGTCATGTTATGATGGTGTATATCCTTGATGTGATGAAATTGGTACTTATCTCTATGGTTGTCCTCCCAAAAATACTAAGTCCCATCTAACTATCAGAAAGACATGAGACAAATCCAAATATAGAGATAGGAATACCTGATTAGTATTCTTAAAACATGTCATGAACATCAAAACCGAGAAAAGTCTAAGAAAGTGTCACAACAAAGAGAAGATCAATGAAATATGGTACCTAAATTTAATGTTGTACCTAAATGGGATCCTGGAACATAAAAAGAACAGTTAAAAAATAAGTGAATTTGAATAAGGTTATGTGAGATAATAGAAAATATACATATTAGTGTCTAACTCTGGTTTCTAGCACAGAACTCTGAAATCCTTTGGAATTTCCTAAGTGATAAGACCACAAGGAACATTTTTTTTAACCTCTTTGAATTTCCTGAGTAATAGAGTGTCTTCTGTTCTGATGAGGTGACTTTCTGTGGGCTCCTGGGTGGGGCTAGCCACTAGAAAGAAAAAAACATGACTGGAAGCTTGGAATTTCAGCCCTACCCCCTATTCTCTAAAGAGGAGACAGGGAATACAAATGGACTTAATAATTGATTATGCCTCTGTGCTGAGGCCTTCATAAGAATCTTAGTATGGTGCTCACAAAGTTTCCAGGTTGGAACCGGTGGAGGTGTTGGGAGAGTGTTACACCTGGAGATGGCACTGAAGTTCTATGCTCTTTTCTACATACCTTGACCTGGGTATCTCTTCCATCTGGATATTCATCTGCATCCTTTTTCATGTCCTTTTTTAATAAGCTGATGAAAAGTAAACTGTTCTTGAGTTGTGTGAGCCCTTCTAGCAAATTAATGGAGCCCAAGCAGGGAGTCTTGGGAGCCTCCAATCCATAGCCTACAGATCAGCAGCACAGTTAACAATTTGGAATTGGGATTGGCATTGGAGGGTGGGAAGCAGCTTTTGAGATTGAGACCTTTATCTGGTGGAACCTGATGCAGTTTCTAGGTAAGCAGCATCAAAATTGAGTTACATTGTAGGACACCCAGTGGTGTTACAGAATTGCTTGATGCAGGGAAAACCAAAACAAAACAAATCTCATATAAGTGTTTTGTGTGAAGTGTTGTAAGTGTGATAGTAGTGTGAGAGTAAAGATGAACCACAGCAGGAAAAGTGAGTTTTCTGGGTCAAATTAGCTAATACTAATATACAACCCAAAACATCAGTGGTAGAAGGTTCCATTTTCAGGGGCAGAAAAACAACTGATTAAAACCACATTAAGCAAGAGAAAGAAGACAATGAAGATTAGAAAACTCTAAGAAAATCATAACACAATAGAGATAATATAAAAAAACTAATATTTGATATTTCCAAGAGATGACTGTGGACTTTTAAATACAACAATTCACAAGAAAATCAAGAAAAAAATTTACCAATATAAAGAATGATAATGTAGATATTATAGATTCTCAACTTTATAATGTTAAAATGTGATCACATGAACATCATTTTGGCAAATAACTGGAAGAAATAGAAAATACAACTTACCAGTGTTGACCCTCAAAAGAAATAATCTGAACAGTCATAAATGTCTAAAGACACTGAATTAATATTTAAAAATCTTTTCATATAGAACACTCTACCAGTTTCCAGGTGAGTTCTATGTAATATTTGTGGAAGAAATAATACCAATACTGTACAAGCCTTTTCAGAAATGAAGAGGGTATGATTTTCAATTCATTTCTTGAAGCCACTATCATCTATTTCAAAACCAGGAAACAAGAACTTTATAAGAACATTACAAGATAATTACTTAAAAATATATTTATAAACAAGAATCTAAACATTATGAAAAAATATTGGCAAATAACATATAGCCCCATTAAAAAGGATAGCACACAATGGAACACCTGGCTGGTTCAGTCGGTAGAGCCTCTGATCTCCTCTCAGGTCATGATCTCACAGTTCGTGGGTTCAAGCCCCAGATCGGCCTTTCTGCTGTTAGTGTGGAGCCTGCAATGGATACTCTATACCCTTCTCTCTCTTCCCCTCACCAGTTGCTTTTTTGCTCTCTCTCAAAAATAAATAAAAACATTTTTTAAAAAAAGATAGCATATGGTAGGTTTATTGAAATAATGAATGATGTATTTAAAATTCAAAAGTCAAGCAATAACAGATCTTCAATTTTTCCTGGACTTTTATGACGTTAACACTTTTGAAGATCACTGATCAGCTATATTTGTTTCATATACCTTGTAACTTCTCAATGGTCAGTGGGCTTTTATTTAAGTATCTTAAAATGGTCCTTTTCTTCACTTCCTCAGACTTTATAACCAACTCACAACAGTAATTTTTAGATGCAAGAAGGAGACAAGAAAGAAACCCATATGATGTAATTAAGTTTTAATTTAAAAAACAATTTTTGCCAAACTTTAAGAAATACTTCTTTTTCCTTATATTATCTGCTATCATTTGATTGATCCATTTGTCCTAATGATTTCTCTAAGCTTTTAATATTTTTTAAATTTTATATTATATGTATTGACTTATCTTTATTACTTCTATTAACTAAAGATACAGTTTAGCACTAAGTCAACAAGAAACGGCAAGCAAAAAATATTCTCTTGTAAAACAAATTACTTTTCCCATTCCTCCCAAAGAATTCTATAAGGATGTGTTTCTTTCAGAGAAAAGGAAAAGGGAAAAAAAAGTAATCCCAAAACTCTACTGAGTACTAAATATCACACCATTCTGGTAACATCTTTACAATGTAATGGAATCTTATTGTCCTGTCATTCTAGTACTAGTTAGTACATTCTAATACTAGATTCACAGAATTTACTTTGCAGATATTCCTAATATGAGCAGATTTTCTTGTTTATCAAATTTCACTCTTTAAATTATCCTCATATAATTTTAATTCAAGAATGTTCATCTTTCCCTGAGAACTCTTTGTATTCTACATGTCAGTGGAAAAATAATTAATAATAATTATAAAAACCAAAATGACAATCCTGAAAAGACAAGATGTACTAAGTAATTATGGGACGGCTAAATAAGTTACCTCTCATATTATACAAGTATAGAAAAAGACACTCTCTAAAATAAAAAAAAAAAAAAAGGCATGACTAGAGATGCTTGGTTAGGGGGTGGAACAACTAAAAATCACTAAAAATGTATAAATATGCTACTGTTACCATAATATTATCTGTAAAAAAAACTCAGAAGATGAGAGTCTCCAAAATTTAATGAAAAAGCTGATGCGTGTTTTCAGAAAAGCTTCTCTTGCATCCAACTATTAAAACAAATCAGTATTCTCCTCAGATGCACTGCATTATGACTGTAGCTGTGCAAGAATCGACACGGCTTCAGAAAGACACAGATGCTGACAGGATTTAAAGGCAAAATAAAGTATAATTTTTTCACTTTATGTCATTCTTTAAGGAAAAATAAAACATTGGATTCCACCAAAATAACATTACTTTTTTTTTCTTTCTGTCAAAACCAGGCAGAATAAACATCACATTTGAAATACCTCTTGGTATATTAACCTTTTGCCCCTACATCACATGTACAAAATGTTCTATTTCAAATGAGTAGGGAGCTTGAAAACAAATGGTAGCTAAAAACATAATAATTGGCACTGATAGCTAAAATTGAGTGTTAGCAAAACTATCTTATTTAGTCTTTACCACAGTACTATACGGCCTTTTTTTCATTTTCTACATTTCAAGAAGTTAGGTAACAGTGATTTTACGTAAGTTGTGTTCCCAATATTACAAGGAATTAATGAGGACTTTGAATCTAATATTGTCTTTCTCTAAAACATGCATTCTTTACCTCTAAATTCAAGTTGCTTCTCTATTTCTAAGTGAAAAGTCTAGTTCTTCCTTTCTGCATAGGTACCATCCTTTAAAAAATGTTTTTAGGGGCACCTGGGTGGCTCAGTCGGTTAAGCGTCCGACTTCAGCTCAGGTCATGATCTCACAGTTCATGGCTTCGAGCCCCACGTCGGGCTCCATGCTGACAGCTAGCTCAGAGCCTGGAGCCTACTTCAGATTCTGTGTCTCCCTCTCTCTCTCTGGCCCTCCCCTGTTCATGCTGTCTCTCTTGCTCTCTCAGAAATAAATAAAACATAAATTTTAAAAAAATGTTTTTAGGGGTGCTTGGGTGGCTCAGTGGGTTAAGCATCCGACCTCAGCTCAGGTCATGATCTCACAGTCAGTGAGTTTGAGCCCCACATCAGGTTCTGTGCTGACAGCTCAGAGCCTGGAGCCTGCTTCAGATTCTGTGTCTCCCTCTCTCTCTGCTCCTCCCCTGCTCATGCTCTGTCTCTCTCTGTCTCTCAAAAATGAACTAATGTTTAAAAAAATTTTTTTAATGTTTTTAAAATATGTGCACTGTGTGGTAAAATAAGGGGCAGCGAAGCTTAGTTTGAACCACCAGAGATTTTTGAAACTGCTAAGAAAAAAAAAGTAGACAATAGATACAAACTGTGAAATGTCCTAAGATGACTACAAGTTCTCCTTGCCACTCAGAATGTGGCTGAACTGAGATTCTTAGTAACTAAAAAGGAGGTTTAGTGTCCTAAACACTAGATGAGTACTGTGGGCAGAGCACTGGTAGTTGGATGAAAGGAAAAAAAAAAAAAAAAAGAACACATGATTCTATATTTTCAAAAGTATCACACAATTAGCAAGTACTTCAATTTAAATGACAAAACTAAATGAAATATTTTATTTGTCCCTTCTGTTTTTACAAAACAATTCCTCTCTCTCCTTTCCTCTTGGCAAATTCCTTTATTCACTGATGAGCTGAAGCTCTTCTCTTTAGCTGGTGTGGAGGAAAAGAAAACCCAAATGAAAGTCAAACAGAAGTTGAATGCCATATTTACATAATGAAAATTACCATAACAGACTCTACATTGTACATTTCCCTAAACTCCATGTGCTCTACTGCTTTCCACTCTATGGAAAATGCTTTCCACTCTATGCTCCATGACTGCAAACTCTTGAGCTTCCCCTCTCCCTTATTAAATCCTGATTTCTAGAAAGGCAATTTTATGGGTGGAAGAGAGTCTCTTCAATGCCAACTGACTTCAGACCTTAGTTGTTTCTAAACAGAATATCAAATCTGATATGAAGTATTGTAAAAGGAAATCGAATTTATTTGGAAAACACCCCTTGCTATTTCATCTAATGTATCTGAATCATTTAAAAACTGTCCATAAATGACCTAAATAATCCAGAAAATCCCCAAGTGATTATAAGCAGAACAGTTTTAGTTTTGAAAGTCTATTGAGACCGTACATAGGATTAAATTCTGATATTTGCCTCTAAACAAAAGTCTGTGGCATTCACATGGTTAATAGACAATAGCAATTTAAAAAAAAAATGGAAAAATACAGAGAAAGCAGACTGGCTTCAAGGAGGTTGCAGGCTATTGAATCAGACTGACCTTAATAAGAGACCCAGGGAGCAGTTCACCTACTGATAAAGAAAATGAAATCTCCACTTAGTAAGGCTGACAGCTATCCCCTCACTTTGAGCTTTAACAAGTCGGCTGATATGCACGTGACGCACACTATGAAGAGGAGAGTTTGACTTCACAGAGAGATAGCCTGTCTAGAAAAACTGCTAGGAGAGACAGCAGTCAAGTAGTCAACATACTTACTATTTAAAGGAAATTTAGACAAAGTCTACTGAAGCCATGAATATATATTACAGCAGCTCATTATTCACATTTCAAATTATCTATAAGGGAGTGTCTTCACAGCACTGATGAAACTTTCAGCTACTTTTCACTGCTGAACTAACTTAGAGGTGAAGTAGAACTACTTAAAAAAATAGAAGCTTAGGTATAAGGGAAATAATTCATATGAAGTCATTACTTCTAAATGACTACATTTTTATAAGATATTTCTGGGAACAGTTAAGAAAGGATTACAGCTTGAACATGAACTTAATCTGATCCCAACAGAGAAAAACTGCTTTCTTAATTTCTTTTCCAACCTAAAAACAAAACACTTTATTCTGAAGGAAATAAGAGTGGGCAAGATTTTCTTTTTTATAGTTGTATCATTTTAGTAATCATGAAAAATGCTTCTATAGCAAAATTATTGAAGTAATCTAAAGGTCATTTTAAACAAAATGCCATAACTCAACTCATTTTGAAGCAAACTAACTTATAACGCACACAAATATATAGCTTATTTCTAAGCCCTCCTTTCTTTAGTTGTGAAATAAATTGAGAGAAGCAGCTCAGATTCTTTATTCCAAACTTTAAGTCTCAGAAGGTAACAACTATAACAAAATCGATTCTGAAAACATGTCCGATTTAAAAAAATTTAAATACAGGATATAGAAATAATTTAGATTTCCCTTAATAAAATAAATTAAAATCATTTTTAAATGTTTTGTGCCACAGCTTCATTGAGGCTTAATTGACATGCAATACTGCTACTTTTTAAATCTATAGTTTGATAAGTTTTGACATATATGAAACCTTTATCACAATTAACATAATGAATTGCCACCAAGTTTCTTTGCACCCTTTGTAATCTCTTGCTCTATTCTTTACCCCTTCCAACTAACAGCCCTCCAATACTTACACACCTAATCCTCAGGCAATCATGATCTGCTTTCTTTCATTATAAATTTGTTGTATTTTCTAGTATTTTTTAAAACAGTATCAAGTACATACTCTCTTTATGTGTGTGGGGGGGTAAAGTCTGGCTTATTTCTTTCGGCAAAAGTATTCTGACACTGATCCATGTTTCATGAGATAATAGTGCATTTTTTTAACTGCTGAGTAGTACTCAATTATATGTCTAGAAGACAGATCGTATATCCATTCACCTGGTAAGGGACATTTAGGTTGTTTCCCATTTTCGACTCCTGGCAATTAGTCTGCATTCATGTACAAGTCTTTGTATAGGCTACCTGCTTTTATTTCTTTGGGATAAATACCTAAAAGTGAAATGGCTGAGTCAAACAGAAGGTATATGTTTAACTATTTAAGAAATTTCTAAACTGTTTTCCAAGGCATTTGTACCATTTTACATTCTCATCAGCAGTGATAGAGTTCCACTTGTTTAGCATCTTTACCAATACTTGGTATTGCTAATCCTTTTTAATTTTAGCCATTCTTATAGGTGAGGTGGTATCACATTATGGTTCAGTTTGCATTTTTTCCTATTGAACAATCATGTTAAGTATATTTTCATGTACTTATTTGCCACTCACATATCTTCTTTGGTAAAATGCCTATTTACATTTTTTGCCCATCTTTAAGTTTTAATGTTTTTCCAACTTTATTGAAACATAATTGACATGATATTGTAGAAATTTAAAGCGTTCAATGTGATGATTTGATATACATATACATTATTACAAAATATTTACCACAATAATGGTTATTTAACACAGTCTTCACCTCACATAATTATGATTTTGTTTTTGTTGTTCTGATGAGAACATTAAAAAGCTCTATTTTGGGGGCACCTGGGTGGCTTGGTCAGTTAAGCATCTGATTTCAGCTCAGGTCATAATTTTGCAGTTTGTGAATTCAAGCCTGCATCAGGCTCTCTGCTGTCAGTACCAAGGTGACAAGCCTGCTCCAATCCTCTGTCCCTCCCTCTCTCTGCTCCCGTCCTGTGGGTTCTCATTCTCTCTCTCTTTCAAAATAAATAAATTTTAAAAAACGTTGTACTCTCATAGCAACTAACAATTATATAATACAATATTGTTAACTATAGCTGCCATGTGTCTTAGCCCCTGAAACTTAACTCATTATGTAACTCTAAGTTTGTATTTTTTGACCAACATTTCCTCATTCGTTCTACACCTCAGCTCCTGGCAACTACTCTGCATCTAAGAGCTCCATGTTTTTGATTCCACACAAAAATGAGATCATACAGTGTTTGTCTTTCTCTGTCTGACTTATTTCGCTTAGCATATAATGCCCTCTGGGTCCATGAATACTGCTGCAAATAGCAGGATTTCCCTTTTATGGCTGAATAATGTCAAATAGGTATGTGTGTATTACATTTTATTTATCCATTCATCTATCCATGCACATTTAGGATGTTTCCATGTCTTGTTTGCCTACTTTTTAAACTGCATAGTTTGTCTTCAATTACTGAGTTTTGAGTGTACTTTATATATAAGTCCTAGATAGAAATCTTTTATCAGATATATGATTTGTCATTATTTTCTTCCAGTCAGTGGCCTTTCAGTCTATTCTCTTAAAATGTCTTTCAAAGAGTAGAAGTTTCTTGATTTTCTTAAAGCCCAATTTATGATGTTACTTAATAAATTCTGCTTTTGGTGTTATATGCAAAGAAATTCTACTTAGCCCAATGTCGCAAAGATTTTTTTCTTATGTTTTCTTCTAGAAGTGTTATAGCTTTAGGTTTTGCATTTAGCACTATGATCCATTTTTGAATTGAATAGTGTGAAGTATGTGTATCACAGTTTGTTTTTGGCAGGCAGGTATCTATTTTTTCCAAATCCATTTACTGAAGACTATTCTTTCTTCACTGAATTACTGCTGTTTTGGTTGAGAATCAATTGACCATATATGTGTGGGACTATTTCTGGACTCTTGTATTTTGTTTACTCTATTTGTATATTCTTAATTGTCTTGAGTTCTGTGGCCTTACAATTTTAAAATTAGGTGCTTCAAAACCTCCAAACTAGTTCTAAACTTTCAAAATTGTTTTGGCTATTCTAGTTCATTTTCATTTCTATATGAATTATAAAATCATTTCACCAATTATACAAAAAGAGCCTGCTAGAATTCTGGCTGGAATTGCACTGAATCTGTAAATAAATCTGGGGAGGAGCATCAGAATAATATTGAGTCCTCTAAACCTCAATTTATTTAGGTCTTCTTTAATTTCTCTTAGCAATATTTGCAGAATGTGCTGTATAGAGGTTGCACATTTTTTATTTGACTCATCCCTATTTTTTAAAAATTTTTAAAAATGTTTTCTTTATTTCTGAGAGAGAGACAGCATGAGCAGGAGAGGGTCAGAGAGAGAGGGAGACATAGAATCTGAAGACAGGCTCCAGGCTCTAAGCTAGCTGTCAGCACAGAGCCCAAAGTGGGGCTCGAACTCACAAACTGTGATACCGTGACCTGAGCCAAAGTTGAACTCTTAACCGACTTAGCCACCCAGGTGCCCCTTTTGGACTCATCCCTATTTCACATTTTTCAAGTTATTGTAAATGGTATTATTTTTAATTTCTAACCATTGGTTACTAGCATATAGAAATATAATTTATTTCTGCACTTATCTTGTATTCTGTTAGTTCTAATAGCTTTTTTGTTGATTAAATAAGATTTGTGTACAGAATCATGTACACAGAATCATGTGCACAGAATCATGTCAGTTACAAATAAAGACAAGTATATTTCTTCCTTTTCATTCTCTCCTTAAACCTGAAAAAATGAAAGACTGAAAAGATTTAATGTAGGAGATACTGAAAAACGTGCATTATATATTTTTACAAACACACACATAGTGCTATAGACTGATATTTAGATGTTGAAACCTAAACACTCTTTGTGATGATTTTGGAGATGGAGACTTTGGGAGATAATAAGGTTTAGGTGAGGTCATGAGGGGTAGGGCCCTCATGATGGGATTAATACATTTGAAAAGACTAGAGGGGGCGCCTGGATGGCTCAGTTGTTAAGCGTCTGACTTCGGCTCAGGTCATGATCTCATGATTCGTGGGTTCGAGCCCCACATCAGGCTCTGTGCTGACAGCTAGCTTAGAGCCTGGAGATTACTTCAGATTCTGTGTCTCCCTCTCTCTCTGACCCTCCCCTGCTCACACTGTCTCCCTCTCTCTCTCTCAGAAATAAATAAAAAACTAAAAAAAACAAAAGAAAAGAAAAAAGAAAAGACTGGAGAGCTTGTTTCTCTCTTTGCTATGTAAGAACAGAGCAAGTAGGCAGCTGTTTATGATCTAGACAGAGACCTCTCACCTGACCATTCTGACACCCTGATCTTGGACTTCCCAGCTTCTAGAACTGTGATCAATTAATTTCTGTTGCTTAAGCTACACAAACATTTAATGCATTTGCCTGAGTAGATAAATACACTTACACATGTGTGTAAAACTATCCCTTTTGCAAATGGATTAAATATTTGTGTTCTCCTGAAATTCTATGTTGAAACCTCTTTTGGCATTCCCTAATTTCAACAATGTGTGTTCTCCATACACAATACAAAGCATTTCTCATGCACCAGCTGGATATCTGGAAATTTAACTCAATTCTGACACTATGTATATGGAGATAGCATGAGATTCCATAGATTAAGGGCTCAGTCCTACAAGACTACGTCTAATTTGCTACAGACTGGAGGTTCTAACCACCTTCTCCTTAGGTTCTTTAATTTGCCTGAGCAGCTCACAGAACTCAGGGAAACGCATTTCCTGGTTGATTAGAGAATACGATAAAGGATATAAATCAACAGGCAGATGAAGACCTACATATGTTGAAGCCCTAACTGTGAAGAAAGAACAGATATTTCTGAGAAATATATATTCCAATGACCAAATTATAACTTATATAAATATCATAATCTGAATGTCCAAATATATCTTTCTTATAAATCATTACATCATAGAATACAATCCCCAATGTTCTGACATTGGGAGGTGGAGCCTTTGGGAGGTGATTATGTCATGAATGGAAAGCCCTCATGAATTGGATCAGTGCGCTTATAAAGAGGCCTAGAGTGCTCCCTCGTGCCTCGGAGATGTGTGGAAACAGGGAAGGGACAGATGTTAAAGAAGCAGGAAATAAACTGTCATGGGACACAGCATCTGCTGGGGCTTTGATCTTCGACTTCCTGGCCTCCAGAAATGTGTGGAATGAATTTCAGTTGTTTGTAAGCCACCTGGCCATTGGCATTTTGTTATAGCAACCTAAATGGACCAAGACACCCTCCTACTTCTATCTCAAAATAGCACCCTGAAATTAGAGACACTAAGATCTAGTGTAATGAAGGAAGTATATTTCTAGACTAAATAGAGATGTTTCAGAATACTAAGAAGGTTAATATGATAGTTAACAGCGGGAGCTATACAAAATCACCAATTTTTATTTGGTGATTGTCATAATCAAGCACACAGTCCTTAGTATGTAATTTCCAAAATCTTGGTAATTTCAGGCTTATAGTTACCTCTTTAGCAAAGGAGTATTGACAGGGTCCTATGACTGATCTCTAAAATGTTCATGTTCTATTCAAAAGTATCAAAATCTAAAGATACAAATACTTAATGATTAATTCTAAATACCAAATATAATATAATTAAATACTGTTTAGAACAAGTCTAAAGAAAAAGTATTCAGAATTTATAGTATACATGTCATTTGAAAACTGTATTTTAAAACTAACTAGGCTCATAAAACATAACCATTCAGCAATACAATTCCCTTCTGCATTTTAGATAAATTATGTCTAATTTATCTAGTGGTAATGATGGATTCTGAAGCCAGACTACCTGGGTGTGTGAGTCAAGGACTCACTACTTACCAGATGTGTGACTTTGATCAAGTGTTACCTGTACATAAATTCTGATATTTGGAAATGGAGTATAATAACTGCACCTATCTCAAAAATTAATGGAATAAATATGCTAATGTGTTTATAGCACCTTATGGTCACATGTTGACAAAATGTTAGCTATTGTGGTATACTGTTCACTGCAGCAGGAAAAACAAATTTGAGTAACACCTGTCTATGAGTTTGCTAGTAAATATGCATTGGGGATGCATCTAGGATATCCAAGTGGCTACGTTTAAAGGCAGTTGCATATGCTACTTTATATCCCAGAAGTGGGATGTTAATTAAAGGTGGAGTTATGAAATCAACATAGTAACTATAGTCATAGAAGTGTAAGAATATTTTTATTAAATATGTGAAAGGCAAGGGGGGAAAGAAGGAAGCCTGGCTCAGAACATCAAGTAAAACAAAAATATAAGTGAAAGAATGAGGACAGTGGTCATGTAAGCATAATGTAGCAACCCAAAGAGTGATACTAAAGGATGAGAAACTTCTGAAACATTGTGAAATCATAATTTAAAATGTTGAGAAAAGTCCATAAAAGGTGAGGAATGAGAAATGGGTATTAAACTTGTTTGAAAATTAAGAAAAAAAAGAAAACCTTGGTGACTCGGTGACTTTGGGAAGAGCAGTTTCTATCAGGTAGGGATGTGGGATAGAAGGCAGATATATCTAGGCTGAGAAATGTATGGACAATGAGAAAATGAAGACTCAAGTCTAGGTAATTCCTTTGAGAAGTTTTGTTAAGCAAAATTAGTACAGCAGGGGGAATGGGAGTTAATGGAAAGAAATTATTTTCTATGTTTAATATATTTTAAACATTTAACATGTTTGTATATCTTTTTTTTAATGGGGAGTATATATGGCTTGTAAAGACGTAGAAGATAAATACACAGAAAAAAGAAAGAGGAATGGAGAAAAGTCTTTAAGGATGGAAGAGTGTTCTGCACAAATTACAAATAAAAAGATCACTCTCAGGCAGAAAATGGACTCTACATCTACTGTAACCAGAGAGGAGAAATGGATCGTTATGAATCATACCAAGTGATTTCAAACTGGTGTCTTCAGATTTCCCTGTGAGAAATACATACATACATACATACATACATACATACATACATATATAAATTAACACTTAGAATGAGGTCTAAGAAGTAGAATTAAAGATTTGAGGGTTAAAGTCAATGTAACATGGGAAAAACATGGCATGTTTATATCAAGGAAAACAATAATCTGTTCCAGTGATGGAACTTTACTTGGAACATGCCTGTCTTCCTTATAAATGATCAGGACACTTGGTCACAAATGTGAACATCTTCTAAGCAAACCAATTAATAATGGCCACATCTCTGAATAAAAAGGTCACTAAGGAGCCTTTCTCTGAGCAAACATAATACCAAAAGGTTCTACTCCCTCCACTGACAGATGGATGAACCTGTGCTTATGAACTGGCTACTTGCACTTCAGACTCCTCCTTGCCCCACTAGCTGGCTACCGTTGTGCACTGATCAAACTGCACAATAAAAATCCTCAAGAGACTCCATACTTCATTTTCCCTAGCTGGCTAAACATTCTCAGCTTCTAGAACCAGGCTTCAGCCTTGGTGACAATTCACCTTCTTGTCTGACTCATTTTTTATCCAGGTGGTTTTCTGTCAAAATCAATCTATTTTACTGGTCATCTGGTCACCAACTTCAATCTATTTTATGTGATAAATAATTCTTGGAATGGAGAGGTAGATTTCATGTTAACATAAGATTTTTCACTACTGACAGGAAACCAGTGTTAAAGATTTTCAATATGTCATCTCCCTTGTAATACAGCTAATAAAACAGTGCTTGACCGAATATATTTAATCATAGTTTAGTGGCTGACAGTTTTTGGTATCAACTTTAGATTCTTATTTCTCAGGGATACTCTCCCAATATTTCTTAATATTAGCCTTCATTTTTTAAAAGAATGATGAAAGGTGAGGTCTTCTAGCATAACTTGTAGATAAATAGTCATTTCACATTTTTCCTTTACTTTTATATACTTCTAAATAAGTACACTATAATGTGTAGAAAATAATAAATTTGTAGTCCAATTTCCTTTGCTCGTCTTCACTGAAAGTTAATGTATTCTTTTCTTATTTTCCTTTTTTAGTAATTTAAAGAAATTTAAAGGGTCTTATTTTGATTTTGATTTTGGCAGTAAGGCTTTAAGGTGGGAGAAGAAAATATATTATCTTTAAATATAATAAACCTACTAAAAATACTGAAAACAACTTTCAAAGCATATACTTTTTAAAGAATGTTAGAGGACTTTTTTAGCCAATATTGGAAAATGCCGTAAAGGAGAACATTACATATGTAAGTATACTTAACAGGTAAATACAAATTTAAGGAGTTTCAACATACACTGAGATGCTGATGGACTTTGGGGATGATTTTAGGCATATTCAATGTGAGAGATACCAGAAGCTGGAAAAAACAGATGATTTAGAGAAATTTGAGATTTTAAAAAACATGCAATATTTGGCTAACAATGAGATAATCAAGAAATTCACTGGAATACCAAACAATGCAAAGCAGAGTGGGCCATGAGAGGCTAGGAGAAGGCATTTTCCTGAACAGAATTTTCTTACAACTTAAATATGGCCCACTTGATTTTATAAGCCAGGGACATCCTTTCCTGTATTTTTTTTAAAAAAATGGAAATTGGCTTTAAGATTATTCCTAATAGGTCTGTGTCCAGCACACAGGCAAATTGAGTTCAGAGTTCAGCAGATTTAGGAAGGCACGGGAAGGAAAGTAAGCAGCAGGGATGTTAGCTAATTCAATTAAGGAAAATAATCAGATTTGTAGGCACTGTTTTCTTTCTTTAAAGTTTCTTTGTTGTTTTGTTTTGTTCTTACAATGGTGGAAACATATGGAATCTATGGTTTTAATATGGTAAATACTTTGGAGAAGCAATCTGTTATTAGCCAGTATGAGGCAGGGCCTAAATGATTAGGGTTTTTTCACAAAGACTGAAGATATCAATGAAAGACAGTTTTGATAGTCTCATTACAAATAAATCTAGGCCAGCTTGCCCAACTATATAGGTAATCTATGTAATGAACATTAACTGATAGCTTTTTAAATACTGTGTTTTCTTTTGTACTTTAGTATATTCAATCAAACATGCTATTCTGAATGCTTCATCTTTATTTTCTACAATAGAGCGTTGATTTGTGAATTCAGAAATAAACCTATACAGTTTTGGTCAATTGATTTCTGACAGAAATATCAGGAAAAAAAATGTTTTAATGTTTATTTATTTTTGAGAGAGAGAGAGACAGAGTGTGAGCAGGAGAGGGGCAGAGAGAGAGGAAGACACAGAATCTGAAGCAATCTCCAGGCTCCGAGCTGTCAGCACAGAGACTGACTGGGGCTTGAACTCACAACCCACAAGATCATTACCTAAGCTGAAATCAGACGCTCAACTAACTGAGCCATCCAGGCTCCATAAAACGTCAGGAAAATTTAATGGAGAAAGGATAGTCTTTTCAAGAAATGTTGCTGAGACAACTGTGTAACAACCTGCCAAATAAAGGTGTCCCCCTTCATTACACCATACACAAAACTAATTCAAAATAAAGTATAGACCATATGTAAGAGTTAGAACTAGAAAATTTTCAGGAGAAAATATAAGAATAAATCTTTGTGATCTTGGTTAGGCAAAACCTTCTTAAACACAGTAAGGAAAGGACAAATGACACAAGTAAAGTAGGTAAAATGGACATCAAATTTTTAAAACTTTTGTGCTGCAAACAATACTGTCAAGAAAGTGAAGGGCCATCTGTGTGGCTCAGTCAGTTAAGCACTTCAGCTCTAGTCATGATCTCACAGTTTGTGAGTTCAAGCTCCACCTCGGGGTCTGTGTGGACAGAGTGAAGCCTGGAGCCTGCTTTGACTTCTGTGTCTTCCTCCTTCTCTGCCCCGCCTCTGCCCCTGCTCACACTCTCAGTCTCTGTCTCATCTCTCACTCTCTCTCAAAAATAAGTAAGCATTAAAAAAATGTTTTTTTAAGAAAGTGAAAATACAAGCCATGGAACAGAAGAAAATATTTGTAAACCATATTCGACATTTATAAAAACTGACTTTTATCTAAAATACAAAAATACAATACTCCTATAACTGAAAAATAAAAAGACAACCTAATTTAAAATAGGCAAATAATATGAATAGTCATATCTTTAAAGATGATATACAAAGAGATAATAACTATGTGATATATACTCAACATATGTCATCAGGGAAATCTAAGTGAAAACAAGAAAGATATACCACATCCCACCCAGTAGGGTGAATAAAATAAAAAAGACAATAACAAGTTGACCTAACAGTTAATGATGATGTGTGGAAATTGAGACCCTCATACAATGTTGGTGGGGATATATAATTGTGCAGCCACTTTACAGTTTTTACAACAGAAATTTGGCAGTTTCTCAAGATGTTAAACAGAATTATCGTATTAACTGACAAACTCTGTGAAATAAATTAAAACATACATCCACACAGGGGCGCCTGGGTAGCTGAGCTGGTTAAACATCTGACTTCAGCTCAGGTCATGATCTCGCAGTTAGTGAGTTTGAGCCACGTTGGCTCCGTGCTGACAGTTCAGAACCTGGGTCCTGCTTCAGATTCTGGGTCTCTCTTTTTCTGCCCTGTCCCCTGCTCATGCTCACTCTCTCTCAAAATATAAACATTTTTTAAAAAATTTAGAAACACAAATATCCACACAAAAATTGGTACATAAATGTGTACTACAACACTGTTTACAACAGCTAAAAAGTGGAAAACAATCCAAATAAATACTCATCAACTTATAAAATGGATAAATAAACTGTAGTAGATCTTCATTGCACATGGAAGTTGCAATCAAATAAACTTATGATATAGATAGTCCCACAAAATAATTTCATATGTAATCAATATTCTTTCCATGTCAGGATTTTAAAAATTCCCCATGAAGCTGAATTACTCTGCTACATTATTTGGACATTTCTAATTTTTTAAAACATTATAAATCAATGAAACCAAGTATTGTGGCCTCTAGCTGTCATATATATGTATAAATTATTGCTAACTGCTCCCCTTATATTTAGATATTTTCAAGTGAGCTGAGCTAGGTAAAGATTTAAACCATCTTCAGTGAAGAAGAAATTGCTTTGGTTACATGACAGATTAGTGCAAGACGACACAAAAAAACTTAGGCAAATGAAAATGATCAAACAATACTTTTTGATAAAAAGTTAAAATATAAAATTTAATGTATATTGTGTCCTCTGTGACTGCTAAATACTGAGGCAAGATGTAAAGCAAATTCATAGTTGATCTTAAGTAATTTATCTAGAAATAAAGCCCATCTTTAAAACATTTTGCTGGGGTGTGCCTGGGTTGCCCCGTCGGTTGAGCATCCAGCTTTGGTTCAGGTCATGATCTCACGGTTCGTGGGTTCGAGACCTGCGTTGGGCTCTGTGCTGACAGCTAGCTCAGAGCCCAGAGCCTGTTTCAGATTCTGTATCTCCCTCTTTCTCTGACCCTTCCCTGCTCACGCTCTCTCTCTCTCTCTCTCTCTCAAAAATAAATAAAACATTTTAAAAAATTTAAACAGTTTGCTTATTTGACAAGCAATAAATCTATATTTTGCAAAAATTAACTATTTCCATGTTCCTCCTCAAATAGCGAACACTAAGCTAACATGACATTAAGATGTAATCTCATATGCAACCAAGAGAAAGAAAGCATAAATTCCATTAATACTCTATAAATTAGGTAATAGGTTGAGCACATTTTTATATTCAAATGAAAAATATAAATATGACTCTATAAATATCTCTTTGCATTCAACTTTAATTATAAAAGATGTAAATAATAACGTTATATGACAATTGGATATATCTGTTGCTTACATTTTATCATACTAATTAAAATCAGAATGATAGTTATTTAGAAAACAGTTGTAATCATGATAAATTTTTCTTTTCTGGTGTTCATCAGTAACAAGGCAAGTTAAATAATGAAAATATCAATAATTTTACATTGTTTAATACTCGTACAGTTTGAATCTCATTTAACCAATATGATTTAGTAAATATATTTACTGAGCAATTACTAAACAGAGGCTACAATAGTATGGAGGAAAATTGCATAAAACTAAGACCTTAAGGGGTTTATAATCTAATTGTAAGATGATCAGATTACACATATATATAAATGAAAAGAAAATTAATTGCCAAAGTAGTCCAAGTATATGCTGGTACAAAGATGGAAAAATCTACCCTGTTTACAAATGATAAAAAATAAATAACACATATTAAAGTAGTATTTGAAGTGATTCTGTCCATTTATTTGCTTATTTAAAATACAGAGGCAAAAAATTCAAGAAAGCATACTTTTATAGATAATGGCATATTCATTGTCATTTGATTCATAATGCTATCTAATACTCTCTCTAAAGTCAAAGAAAGCCATAATATATACCTGATGTCACAGGACTGAAAGACTTCTACTGAAAGATGAAAGATTCTGAGTTATTTAGAGCAAAGAAAACATGCTAACTGAGAAAAGGCATTAGGAGGTACCATTTCACAGCCTCTTTATGTTCAGCTTTTACCTATTTCCCCAAAGAGTGTGATCCCTGAATGAGGTTTTATGCCTTGACTGTTTTGTTCTCTTTTGACCTCTCTTCTATCCAAATTTCAACCCTCCTTTCTTTTTTTTTGGTGTTTTAACCATTTTACTTCAAAAGTACTCATTATAAATGATGTGTGTGACTTATTCATTAATGAATGGTATGTGACTTGGTCATAACAAATAATTTGTATATTAAATAATTTTAGCATTTTATAGAATTCCAACTTCATAAAATGTATTTTGCCTATACAAACACTCCTAAAGAAATCTGATTTAAACAACTATATTAAAATTTAAGAGGTTCTGCTTTCCTATCACAGTCTTTATTTCTTCATTTCTGACCTCACTTGTATTTTATATATTTTGAAAAAAATTTCCAGTCCTGGTAGGATTTATGTTGAATCAACAACACTCCATCCACTATGTGAACAAAGTTATACATTCAAGGTAAGATGCTACTGTTAGGTAGCAACCTATGCTGAAAAAAAAGAACACAACTAAGGTCTTAATGTGGCTGAAGATACCTAAGATAAAAGATATGTATCAATACCTTATGTAAGCATCATATATACATATATATGACAATATCTTATATACAACTCTAAAACAAATATTACTTTTCCTTTATCTTCAAATTATTCTTCCCAACAATTAATTCATTTTATGAATTTTTAGATAATGCCATGTATAACCTAACTTACTGAAATGTTAAATTCTGCAATGCAAAGAATACTTACCATCGTCCTGATGAAAACAAGGGGCCAGGCAACTGATATCTGTTACTACTGACAGAAAATTCAGGGGCTTCTGGGTGGCTCAGTCCATTACAGCATCCGACTACAGCTCAGGTCATGATCTCACAGTTCGGTTCCTGAGTTTGAGCCCTGTTGTCGGGCTCTGTGCTGACAACTCAGAGCCTCGAGTCTACTTTGGATTCTGTGTCTCCCTCTCTCTCTAACCCTCCCTGCTCCTATTTTGTCTTTCTTTCTCAAAAATAAATAAACATATAAAAAAATTAAAATAAAAAAGAAAATTCAGTTTTCCATTGTCTACGGTCCTATCTAATACAAGATCAGATTTTTGTCTGAATTACAAAAAATATCTGGAAATATTATTAAAAATCTGTATCAATTTACAGATTTGAATTAAAATATTAACTTGTGTATAAATTATGAATTGGAATTTCATGGATAGAAACATGTATTTGAATTAGCAGCAGCTTAAATGACTCATGGATCTTGTAAGACAACTATGCCTTCTGCATCTCAAAACACTAGTTTCATTTCTCAGGGGTGTAAATGAATGGAAGCAATGATACATCAGTGATGTTTTGATCATCTTTATTAAACTAGAGTAACAGATTTTATTTATTTTCTACTTTAAAGTTTATTGATTTATTTTGAAAGAGAGCAAGATGGGGGTAGGAGGAGAGAGAGAAGGAGAGAGAGAATCCCAAGCAGTCTCTGAGACGTCAGCACGGAGCCCGATTTGGGGCTCAAACTCATGAACCCATGAGGTTGTGACCTAGACTGAGACCAAGACTCAGACGCTTAACATATTGAGCAAACCAGGCACCCCTAGGGTAACAGATTTTAAATTTAATTAACTTAAAAACCAAAGTTTATTTTGTCCTTCAATATCCTGAGAATCATTTTGAGTACTAGAAATACAGAGAAATTTTCTATTTCTTAATAAACAGTTTTCCACACTGTGAGATATAATAAAAGTGCTCTATCTTCCATGAAGAAAATACTTTAATGAGGATAAAAGCAATATAAAACTGTATTCATAAATTCAATCTACAAATATTTGTACACACCAATTACAAACTAGGTATACAGTGGTGTATAACACAAGCAAATTTCCTTTCTAAAGGTGTTTCCTTAATAAAATAGATGTGTCACATCAGTCCAAAAAAATTCAGATACAGCAATTTAATAAAAACTAATCATACAGTATTTTTCCTAGCTTTATTGAGATATAATTGAAATATAACATTCTGTCAGCCAAAGGTATACATATTGATTAGATATACCACCATAACATTAACTAACATCTCCATCACATCACAAAATTATAATTTCTTTTTTTGTGGTGAGAATATTTAAGATCTACTCTCTTTAATAACTTTCAAGTGTATTTTTATAAACTATAATCACCATGTTTTACATTACATCACAGAATTAGTTCATCTTTAACTGGAAGTCTGTGCTTTTTGGCCAACATCTACCCATGTCCCCTATTCCCCAAACCCTGGTAACTACCATTCTAGTCTCCATTTTTGAGTTCAGCTTTTTTAGATTCCACATATAAGTGATACCATACTGTATTTGGTTTTCTATGTCTGGCTTACTTTATTTAGCAAAATGCCCTAAAGGTTTATCCATGTCAGAAATGGCTGGATTCCCCTTGTTCTTGGTGAGGAAGCAAAAGGCAAGCTGAGGGCAAAGCACAAGTCAACACCCTGCCACTCCACTACCCAGGTGGGATACGTATGACATTCCTCAGGCACTGCTGGCCGTCCAAGCCAAAGGAAAGAGAAAAACAAGTGGTTAACTGATATAGATCACTCATGCAGGACATGAGTTTGCAACTGCCTTAATGATTTACAAGAAAAAAGGAAATTTTATCAATACCTAGACCCCCAGAAACCTATAGACAATTCCTGAAGCCCTAACATCACTCTCCCTTTCATAGGATAGAAAATCTTATATAATCAGCCACTCCTCACAACCCCAGTACAGCTCTTTCTGCCCACAAGTCTTGCCCTTGTGCTATAATAAAAACACTTTTTTTTGCACCCAAAACATCTCAAGAATTTTTTCTTGGCTGCTGGCTCTGAACTCCACTACTTCAAATTACTTCATGGCTGAATAATATTCCATTGTGTATACATATACTCCACATAGGTTTTATGCATTCATCCACCGATGGACCTGGAGGTTGTTTCCGTACCTTGGTATTGTGAATAACACTGCAATGAAAATGAGAGTGTAAACATCACTCTGAAATACACTTCCATTTCCTTTGGATTTTACTCAGAAGTGGCATTGTTAGACTATATGGTAATTCTATGTTTAATTTTTTGAGGAATCCCTATACTGTCCCATAGTAGCTGCCCCAATTTATATTCTCATCAACAGTGCATAAGGGTGCCCTTATCTCCACATCCTCACTAACTGGTTATCTCTTGTCTTGTTTGATAGCCATTCTAACAGATGTGAGGCACCTCACTGTGGTTTTGGCTTGCATTTCTCTGATGCTTGGTGATACTGAGAACCTTTCCATCTAACTGTTGGCCATTAGTACATCTTTTAAAAAAATTATTCCTCCTCTACACTTTTTAAAATCAGACTGGTTTTTGCTACTGACTTGTATGAGTTCCATATGTATTTTGGATATGAATCCCTTATGGGACATATGGTTTAAAAATATATTCTCCCATTCTGTAGGTTTCCTTTTTATTTTGTTGATAGCTTCCTTCTCTACAGAAGCTTTTCAGTTTAATGTAGTCCTTCTTGTTTATTTTTGTTGTTGTTGCATTTGCTTTTGGTGTCAAATCAAAAATAATCATTTCTAAGATTCATGTCTAAGAGCTTACCCACTGTTTTCTTCCAGAAGTTTTATGATTTTAGGTCTTACATTCACATCTTTAATCGACTTTGGATTTATTTTTGTGTACAATGTATAATAGCGTCCAGTTTCATTTGTTCACTTGTGGTTGTGCAATTTCTCAACACCATTTATTTAAGAGACTATCCATTCTCCATTGTATCTTATGGCTACTTTACATAAATTAACCATATATGTGTTGGTTTATTTCTGGGTTCTTTATTCTGTTCCACTGATCTGTGTGATTTTATACAATGCTAGATTGTTCTGATTGCTACAACTTTGCAGTACACTTGGAAATCACAGAGCATGATGCTCCCAGTTTTGTTCTTTCTCAGGGCCATTTTTGCTATTTGGGTACATTTATGGACCCATTCAAATTTTAGGATTATTTGTTCTATTTCTGTAAAAAATGCCATCTGGCAAAGATTGCATTGAACCTATAGACTGCTTTGGGTAGTGTGGGCATTTTAACAATATTGCCTCCATTTATGAGCATGAAAATACCCTTCCATTAATTTTTGTCTTCTTCAGTATATTTCATCAATGTCTTAATGTTCAGCACACAGGTCTTCCAATTCAGTTAAATTTTAAATTATTGGTTATTTTAAATTTTGATGCTATTGTAAATGGAATTGTTCTCTGAATTTCTCCTTCTGACAGATGATTGTTAGTACATAGAAAAGCAACAGCCTTTTGTATATTGATTTTGTATCCTGCAACTTTACTGAATTTATGGGTTACTGACTTTAAGGTTTTCTATATATAATACCATGTCATCTGTAAACAGAAACAATTTTACTTATTCCCTTCAGATTTGAATGTCTTTTATTTATTTTTCTTGCCTAACTAATCTGGTTAGGACTTCTAATACTATGTTGGAATGAAAGCAGAGAGAATGGACATCCTTGTCTTCTTCCTGATCTTAGAGGAAGAGCTTTCAGCTTTTCACCATGGAGTATGATGTCACCTGTGAACTTGGCCATACATGGCCTTTACTGTGTTGAGATACATTCCTTCTATCCCAAGTTTTTGAGAGTTTTAATCATGAAGGTTGGCTTCATGATTATCATTGAATATTGGCTAATAAAATAATTTAATTAGAGATAACTCATCTGTTATTGATTTAAGACCTGCCAGTGGCACTATTTACTAACGTGGGTGACTGCGGGACTGGTAGGTTAGAGAATAATTAAGTTATGCTTAGGCCATGTTAATTTTAAGATGCCTATTATGTATCAAATTAGAAATCACAAATATACAGTTAGATAAATTCTTTAAAGTTCTTTAAAAAAAACAAGGATAGCATACATATATTGGAAATAATCTCCTCTAATGCTGGTATGAAATTCCTCACAGTGGTGTTCGTTCTGAATATATTTCAATATAAAATATTAGACTAAATGTATTTTTGAAAGAATTAGCTGGAAAACCACTTGTTTTTTTTCTTTAATTTTAAACTGTATTTTTGCCATACCAGTGGCTTTCAGCATAATACAACTCAAAATAGAAACACATTCTAAATCTCCCCCCAAATATAATTGGTACCTATTAAATAAAACACATGATTATTAAAATTGTTTTATATAGGAATGTGAGGACATAAAAAATTATGACACAATGGATAGGTAAGCCTTAATATTTTCATACCAGTCAAGTCCATATACACTTTAATGCTTTCTTAGATTTTGATTCTATTTGAAATGACAGAATTTTGAGTCTCCAATTGGCATAGATTTTATTACTGTAAATTCTACTGGAAGTAATAATTCTTGTTATAAAATACAGTCATGTTCCTTTAAATAGGACCAGAAATCTAATGACTAAATTGTATAAAGGTTTTTTACTGCTTCCAAATATTATATCTCATTTCTGCTCTGCATTTTAAATGTGGCTTCCAAAGCATGATGGAATATGCACAGTATGAAAATAATGTGGATATGATGATTGCCTTGCCTGCTAAATATGGTCCATTTATAGTCTCACAATTCAATGCATTTTCCATGGAATTTACTGTGTTATAACTCAGCATTAAGCTCTCAAATCTTATCAAGTATCACCATAAAAATCATCCATATGAAAATCATTTTTCATGGTCTGTAATACCATTATTTTCTTCAATAACAGAAAATGTATGAAAATATCAATTTTCTTTTCTTCTTGTAATCTCTGAAATACTCAGAAAGAAAAAGCAAACAAATACAATCCAATAATTTAAAATTTGCTAAGTAGCTTTCATATTTGCACTCTGAATTTCACTATCTTAGGTTTTATTCATTTGTTTACTCTTAATGCTATAGGCTTATCAAGGAGGCTAACTATGTGGAGATACATATCAATACTTTTTTGATACTCATATTTCTCGAAAAGTTCCAAGGGAACTTCCATTTCTGGAAAATTCTCTATAAAGTTGTTGTCATGTAATTCAGGGTGGGAAACGATTTACTGTTAATGTCACTTTTTTGACCACAAAATTGCTTTTTCCAGTTCAGCCTGGAAATATGGTCTAAAGTCATAAGAAAATGACTTACTAATGGAAGTCATTTAAATAGTTTAAGTGTAGAATCTTTATTTTAGCAGGGAAAACTTTTTATGTTACTAAGAACAGAATTAAACTGGACGTATAAACATTCTAAGTTGGAATGTGTCTAGAGATAAATCCATCTGAGCAATCTGCTCTGGCCATCAAAACAACTAGGAACTGCACACATTTGGTGTTAGCTGACGTTGCTTATAAAATCCCCTCTCTCCAATACTATCTGTAGCCTTTGTAGGATTTTGGAATTCAACATAAATATTGCTTTCTATATTTGGTGTTTTTAGGGATCCATATCAAAGTGCCTGAGAATAAATAAAGACAAAAAATAAGATAAAGAATGAAAAGCTATATTACGATGATTTATTGAAGTCAACTCTGAAGCCAACTGGTGCTTAATTCCTGTTCAGGAACTTCAGACAGTAAGATACTTCTCCGAATTATCAACCTAGGGATTGCCCTTGACAGGTATTTATCCACCTCAGCTTCTTCTCTCTTGCTGAGATTTTCCTCCAGAGGTGTTAACTCAAGCATACATGTACAAAACAAAAGTGCAGAAGAGAGGTCACAGTTTCTTTAAAAGACTAAGTAATGAAGGATTTGTGAAATAATCTGGCTGCAAATTGTCCTAAGGCATTAATATTCATCATCTCCATGTTCTATCACTTATTCTAAAGTTTCCTCACTCATGCATATATAAAAGGACTCCTGCAGGTTTCTTTACCATATGAGAAACATCAGTAGAAAAGGTGAAGTTACAAGTGGCATATGCTCAAAGTGATATGCTTAGAAACTATCCTCTGCAGCCATATCTGAAATTAGAGGTACAGTCAAAAGATATATGTGAGAGAACTAGAGGCATTCAATTAATTAGGAATGGCCTTTTGTGGTTGCATTTATAATTTATCAAGGTTTTCCAGATTGCTTGGTTAATAGAGTAGTACTGTTTCTTATTCAGCAGGTTACCCTTAGTGTCTTCTAGTTTGGGGAACTTAATAGACAGTCAGTTAAGCCTTGGAAGAACACACAAGTAAAGATATCTTCCTAGATATCTACAATATCCTTCTCTTATATTCTGTGTCCTTCTATTCCTGGCCATTTTATTTAATAGATTCCAGTCAATCCTCTTCCTTTTATCACCTTATAGTACACTCCTGGCCATGCTGTTTGGATTTGCCACCAAATCTAAATACCAGGTTTCAATAAAAAAAAATAGAATCATATACACAGAATTGGATCATGTCCACCCTTCTGTAAAATAATCTACATGCTCCTTATTCTTTAAGGTATGAAATATGACAATTCTGTATGATAAATGAGCTTACCACCATCTGGGGATAATCTATAACATCCCTTCAAATCATATTCCAACACCTTATGTTCTAGCACTGCAAAACAAGCAAACCCTTTTTGAAAACATCATATATTTTTACACTTCTCTTGCTGTTGCTCACTGCCTAGGATGTTTTTCCCTCTCTTCTAAGTGTGAAAAACACTACTAAAGAATCTAGGTTAAAAGTTATTTTGTGATGTGTTCTCTTCATCATTCATGCCACTGGTATTATATTGGTCTCATATTACATATTATCATACAGGTCTCATATAAGTCTCTTCTGTGGTACTCACATGCCATTTTTCCACAAGCCTGAGAACTTCTTGAGGCCAGAACAAATTTTTCCTGATATCCTTAATATATGCTAACTAATAGGAAAAATGTATTTTTTAGTTAAAAAGGAAGGAAAGGAGGAAAGAAGTGGGTAAGCAAGGAAGCCAGGGAGGGAGGATGGAAGGAGAGAAAAAATGAAAAACTGTACTCCATAAACTTCCCCATAGACACTCCTTGGTCACAGACACAATTTGTGGCAATATGTGGCTACCTTATTCACACACATTTTTAAATCTTTCCATTTTTTTCATAAAAGCAGGTCCTAGAAAACATTCTTTTGGCCTCAAAGGTAAAGACAGTCATCCTCTGCATTTTCAAAATTCTCCACACAACAGGAACACAAACATATGGTTAGCACTAGAAACTGCAGCCTCCATCCCATGACAGGAATTAATGGAGCCACAGATAGCTGGGAACTAAGGCTCACTGTGTACACTGAAGGAATGCCATGGCCAGAATTTTTGCTTTTAATCTTCTGAGCATTGCTCTGAGCACTACACCACTGTGGAGATCTGGTATAAGAATGACAAGAACACTTGTTGGTTTAGCCTTTTGTCTGTGCTATAATCATCTCTCTCTCTCTCTCTCTCTCCCTCTCTCTCACACACACACACAGACACACACACACACACATACATACACAGCCCCTACACACATCAGCTCTCATACATTTTGTTAAGAATGGATGCTTAAAGAGAAAGATGTGTTCTACCACATGGTGGTCCTATGGCATCTGGATTCAAACATGCTCTTTCTTAACTTCCTCTCTGCTCTGATCTCTAAATGGTCCCTTATCCTAGACTGAGTTTTGAAGTACTTCTTTTATGGATTTGTAGGACTTCTGGTTCTATTTGGACTGATCTCAGACTGAAAATTGGATCCATATAATTTTCTGACTGAATTTTTGGGGTGTGTTCTTTGCCTGTCTCTCTTGGTTTGCCTACTCAGACTGTGCAAGTGTCCTCTCTCTCTGAATTAACCTAAGATTTCAGGTAACAACTTCTAGATCTCACCAATACCACTACCACCATCCAAACTGGCCATCCTCAGATATTTGGAAATTTGATCTTCCTCCTATAAAGCCTTATACACAAATGATGATGGAGTCTTATTATTTCAACCTTCTAAATATTCAGCAACTCTGTGATCCACTGTAACTGCCTTTATTAAAGGACTTTTAAAAAAAGAAATTTAGTTTACCTGGTGCTTGGCAAATGTAAGAAATCAAATGTGGGAATTAGTGTAGGAATTCCCTGAGTTTGCACCAATGGGTTAACAAGGCTTTGAATGGAAAGTGACCACAGGATGAAAGTGTCTAAGAATAGGCCAATAGGTAAACAGGGCTAAAGACCACTTCAGCAGGGTGAAACTGCCAGGAGCTAATTAGCAAAAAAAAAAAAAAAAAAAAAAAAAAAAAAAGATAAGGAAAGAAAAAAGTGCCTTGTTGACCTTGAGGTAGCATGCTGTATCTGTCTTAGCCCCTGGGCAAGTTAGGACAAACAGACATAGGCATCTGCTCAATGCTGGGATTTTGTTTTGTATTGACTCAAACCACTAACATTCCATGTCTTCTAAACCCCTTTCTCTCACACACTTAAGTTAATGGTCACTGTTCCATTGTCTCTGCATGTCCATCACATTTGTAAGCCTTCTGACCCTAATAAATACAGAGCAAGGACCCTTACTTGGGGCTCTGGTCTCCTCCTGGATATTAGCTTCTCTCGTATTTAATTCTGTGTCCTCTCTCTTGCTGGACAAGAGAGAACCCCAGACTCAAAGTCTGAGACAATCAATAACTGTTTCACAAAGAATTGATTAATAACACTAAAGCAGAGTACTTTATGTTCATGACACCAGAGTTACCACACTCTAATCCACACACCACCTTTTTGCCAGAGTTAGTTCCAAAAGGTAAAAGAACATCATTTTTCCATGTTCCTATTTTCAATAAATTGAAATCCAAACTCCTCTGCCGGACATCTGGGGTTACTTGTCATCTGAGCACTGTTTATATTTTGCTTTGTCTTTTGAAGGCTCCATATAGTTGCAATTGCTCTTTTTTCTTTCAGGGATTCCTGTTACCCAGTGAAATTGTATTTCATTCTTTAAGACTAGTGATTGCCTCAAATACAACTTATTTTAAGGTTAAAGAAAACATATTTTCTATAGAAGCACTCATTATAACGCATTGTCTCCTAACTAACGTAAGCTAATTGAATTAATGACTGCCTTTTTATCTAATAATCAGCATAGCACCTGGTACACTGCAAGTATTCAAAATGCTGAACATAAGTTGTATCCATATTTCTCTTCTTTATGTTATGGTTTTCATTTGTCCTCTCAGACAACCCTATCCCAAACTTACAAATATGCCATATTCTCTACTGTGTCTCTTTGCTTGCTTCTAGCTTAGCATATCATACTTCAGGGTTACAACAACCTAGACTTCAAAGGCTAAGATTTGAGATTTCTCAAGTTTGCACAAACCTTCTCTTTCATTCCTATTGTCTAGTTCTGCATTGGCATGAGTTTGGACACTGGAAGGGAGACTGGTTTCCTTTCACAGATCTTCAAAAGCATAACTGTGAACATCTTTTCAGTGTCATATCATTTTACATGTATACAATATAAAAAGTCGAGAGAAAAGAACATATCTCTTGTTACTTATTCACAATTGAGATAATTTCCAGTTTACAAACAGAATAATATCTTTAAAAAATTTTTTAATGTTTATTAATTTTGGGGAGAGACAGACAGACAGACAATAAGTGGGGGAGGAGTAGAGAGAGAAGGAGACACAGAATCTGAAGCAGGCTCCAGGCTCTGAGCAGTCAGCACAGAGCCCAAAGGAGGGCTTGAACTCATGAACTGCAAGATCATGACCTGAGCTGAAGTCAGACACTTAACCAACTGAGCCACCCAGGTGCCCCAGAATCATAGCTTTTTTAAACAACCTAGGACAATGCTTGGAAATCCTTATTTTACTCCTTCATATAAAGAATAAAGTATAAAGAGTTTTTCAGACTAGGCCACTATAGGGTATATATATATACATATATATATATATATATATATGTATATATATANAACCAGAGTAAACTAGCCATTAGCCTTTGCACAGATAATTCTCGAAGGAAAGGAAATAATATTATTTAGGGAACCTCCAACTTGTGCCATACAACACATGTATATATCACAGGCATGATCATTCAGCTAAAGGGTAAAGCCATTTGTTGAGTTACTCATGTTAGGTGCAGGAAAAAAAATAATAAAAATAAAGAGACTACATACCAACCAAGGAAAAACACAGTCTTCACAATACTCCTTTGGGACAAGTAATATTATATCCTCACAGAAAATAAATGACATCCCTGAGGCCAGAAAGGTCATGACAGAAACTCACATGTTGGTGTCAACAATCCTGTGTTTTGCAAGTCATTTTCCTGCACCCTAGAGAAACATGCAAACGTGAACTGCTCTGGTTTATCCAATAGGAATCTTCTGAGAGAAAATAAGACAAAATTTATCTTAAATACATAGGTAACAGGAAGTAGTGTAAGTTTTGTTCAAATATGCAGTGTGGGCTTGTGAAAAATAGCTAATAGGTTAATTAGCAGTGAAGATTCTGAAGAAAATATATGAAGTTTATTTTGACTTAAAAGTACATCAATTTTCCTGTTTGAGAATGATTTTGGGGACAGTGAGTTTTACTTTGAAAGAAAGAAATCACAAGACATGCCATGGTAGACTCTTTTAGTACTCTTGGAGAAAAAAAAAGGGTAAAAGATGGTTTCGAGGGAAGTGATAAAAGAAATGATATACAAAACATCCACTCTTTCTAAGTATCACAAAATGAAGATATTCCGCAGGAAAACTGAAAAGCTGAACCTCAAGGGAACCTCCTTTCTTATAACCAAAATATGAAGCTTTTTCAGGAATACTAAAGATCCAAGAATTTAGGGGAAAATAGAGCATAAACTTTCCTTTGGAAAAATTCTCTCATCACCTACAATCTTTTATCTTTCTCCTATAATATGCAGGCATTATCTGTCCTCCTTAGTTTCTCCCAGGAGTCTCCTCCTCAATGATTTTAGTGACAGCCTCTCCCCTGGAGTCAGAACAATCTCTGAACTACTTCTCTTTCATATTCACCCTATACACTGCATTTAGATCTGTCTTCTAAATCTTTTACACACATCAAATGATACTTGAGGATCTTATAACTATTTTCACTTGAACAAGTAACTTTTCTTTTGCTAGATATAGATTAGTACCACAATTAAATCCAATTTCATGCTTAGGGTTATTATTTACAAACAAAGTGGAATGGAAAAACAAAATGGAGGGTGGCAGATTTTTTTCTTTACTGCTATTAAACAATAGTTGAAGAAAACAAGAGAACTGATTAAGAGGATATATATTATAGTCTTAAATGCTTTCCAGGGGAGGTGTTCTCTTTTCTATCTTATTATTTCCAACACAATCATTTTCTTTCTCTCTGCTTCCACATATGCTCAGATATTCAAATTTAAAAAGTATTTAAAAGTAACTTGAAATCATTTCAAAGCTATTTTTCTCCATTTCTGATCCTTCGCTGCTAAGTCTTTCAGAATGATAGTTATCATTTCAGCTTGTCTGTCCTTTACTTTAAAATTTGTTTATTTTTCATTTTTGTCATTGAAATATGTAGTTCAAAACATCCTAAAAGTTAAAAATCATCAAAACCTTACCCCACAACTTCCACCTGCAAAGTACACTATCCATAGTCAACCACTTTACATTGTCTGGATGTTTCTCCTGTTATTTACTTCTTAATTCTATATAATAAATACTACTTGTTTTTCTAATATTATACAGTACCTAATATCTTCCAAGTATTAAAGAGAGAAATTTGATTCTTTTATATCATTTTTCCCTTTTCCTCAAAACACATGATCTCTCTGTTCTACTCCTCGGGTTAGTTTTAAAATTATGGTTAAATCAAATTTCAATATTTTCATTATTTTGCCAGTATATGTTATTCCATAACAACTTATATTGTGTAACATGATTTCATTTTCCTTCTTGCCCATCATCTTTTTTCTGAAGTTGCCAATTGCTTCACCTTTAACTTAGTTTTTTGTTTGTTTTGTTTTGTTTTACTCAAATGCCAATCAATAATCACAGGACTCACCTAATATGGGTCAGGCACAGAAAGTAATTGATTCAGTGCTTTTTTTCTCCTTAGAGTAATCTTGAGGAACCCTTTACCTTCTTATTCCAATGGTATGACTTGCCTTTCTCTCATTTTGCACATTCTCTTCACTGTTAAGAGTAGGAATCTCTTGATTTCTCTCTTTGTCATCTCTCCTTTTCCTAGATCCTATGTCGGTCTTCTCTATCTTCCCTTCCCTTCCCCTCTGCCTTCCTTATTATTATTAACTCTCATTTTGGGATCACATTCTATGGTAGCTTCCTTATATAGCAAGGGTAACTTTTGAAACACCATGTTCCTACCTAAAAAACATAACTGAAATTTTAGCTTGATATATAATTTTCCTAAAAATTTAATGGAATTCCCATAACTTCTTCTATATTTTAATATTTTTGTTGTGAAACCTAATGTCATTTTGATTTCTGATCCCTTTCTTCATGAACATAAATTATCAAAACAGACTTTATCTTTCTCTCATTTTATTTTGGGCTCTTCAATCAGTGATTTTGCTAAAGTACATATTTAATATGTCACTCTCTAGTTGTCAGAATCATCTGTTCTTAGATAAAAGTGTACACTCCTTGGCATTTCTGACATCATTATTTATATTCTATCTTACCAGCCTCATCTCTTCCCACTCAAATCTTATACTTCATACCCTGAAATAATATCTATCTTATTTCAGCTAACTGAATATATGTTTTCTTTCACATTTTGATTTTTGTATATGTAAACCCTCATCCTACAATACTTTCTGATTCACTCTTACCTTTAACTTCTATTCATCCTTCAGGTTCTAATAAATATTTGGTTCCTCAAACTTGTGACAGCTTACCACATACATCTTTAAACTAGAAACTAGCACACTGAATTGTATTTTTCTGTTTATGTCTGTTTTGTTTTTCTAGTAAGTTAACAAATTCTTTAGATAAAGACTGACTCATTTGTCATTTTCTTCCAAGTTTCAAGAAATGTTTGGATGTGGGAAATAATTTCTTCTCTTCTTTTAAAATATTTTAATTAAATGGATTCATACCTTTATTCCAAAAGCCCCTCCCCAATTTTGCATGGTTATCATTTCCTTAAATTTTTATCATTTTCTTATTAAATGTACACTCACAACGTACAGCTCTTTGAGCTAAACATACATATATTATATTTTGTCTTGTACTAAACTTACTACTGAGTACACATAATTAATTAATTATCAAACATGAATTTTTTCAGCATAAAATCTTGCACCTACTAGTTACACAATGAGTTTAAGAATTAATAGGAAGGGATAAATAAGATATTTCTCATTTTTTGGCCACCAAATTTTACCATTGACTTGGGACAATTGGTGGAGATCGATGTAAAAAGCTTTAGAGTAACTAGCAGTGGCACTCTGAAGTTGTCTACACATATATAGGACATTAATAAGTCAGGTGTGTGAAACTCAGTGAAAGCCAATAGTAGCAAATTTGTCTGTTGAAGATATTTCATTTAAAATTTTCTTCAGATGATTTCTTATCAAACTACAAAGATAAAAAAAGCAGCTTACTATCCATCTTGGATAAACAGATACCATAAAAAGCAACAACAGAGGAATACAGTATTTTTGTTCAGTAAGACATCTAGCAAATAACATTCCATCTGTGATCTAATTGTCAAGAAACTATGAGATATAAGACTTCTAAAGCACACTGCCAAAGTGTTTCTTAACAACTGAGAACAAGAAAAAAAAAGAATAAATTCTCCCCATTTTCAAAAGCACTAGTTATTTCTTAATTATTAAGAAAAGAAAGAAAAATAGATGAATTAAAATTTAATTCAGATTTTGTGTCCTAAGACTGAACTTCTCTTGTTGAAAAGTATTAGGACTCTCTTTAAAACTTACAATGTTTTGCTTAAAAAGAAAAAAAAAAGCTCTTTCTCAACATGCAGGTAATGGATAATTTATCTCTATGAATTGTCTAAGGTCTGTGACACCTAAAACAATTAGTAGAAACTTGTAACACTTCAATATAACTTTATTATCCTTGAAAGTACATTAGGTTGTGAGTTGAAAATAATGAGCTTCTTGGAAAAATGTATTTGTTTTACTGTTGTAGGACTGAAAACAGGAGAAAACCCTTGAGAAGCTACATATCATGCTAATAGAGGTTACAGTTGTAGACACTAGATCCCGACTAAGAGGGTTCTTATCTGAGATTCACAGACATCGGGGTTAGTCATTAACCTCCCTGCATCACATTCTCTATAGCCTATAAAATAAAGATATACCACTACCTCACAGGACTTTTTGCAGGGTTAGATGGGGAGGAGACACAGTTCAGATGGTAGCAATGATCGTTTTGGTACATGGCCATGCTTGCGAATAGAGGCCATCAGGTGGACTGTGGACCTCAACAGAATGGTTTAGACCCAACGTTTAAGCTGTTTATTTAAACAGTTAATTATTTCAGAGGGAATCATGATCAACATGCATCCCACTATATTCTGATGCTTGGTTTTTGTTTTAAGGACAAAATGATAAACTTTTATACAACCTATGTAGAGGTCTCTAAGAAATGTACCTTTTCAGGTTAAGAACTACTAAGACAAGGCTCTCTTCTCATCTCAGAACCAACATAATAAGAGCAAAGGCATTTATATTTTCATAATACCAGTGAATCTATCACAGAGAAAAGTACTTCTTGCATGCTCTGTTGGTAGGTTAAGAAAAATTAATACTTTCTCTCTAAAAACATAATATACTCCTCAGGTTTCCAGATGAATATATAAAAATACATTTTATTCACAAAAAAATTGAACTTGTATATACCAGCAATAATATTATAGTTTATATTTTATAGCTGTTTTTCTAAGTACCTTATATTTTATATTCATTGACCAGTAAACCATTATTTAACATTTTATATGAAAATTATATGCCAAAATTCTAATAAAATAAAAATGAATTATTTTATTTTAAAGGATAAAATACATACACTATAATTTCATTCCATTTGCTTCTTTATCTTTTTCTTATAAAAGTTCTTTTACGAGACTTAACAAAGATACATAGAATACAGCAAGAGAACTAATTAGCAGACAAAATATTTTGCTGAAAATTTTGACTTCGTACATATCCTTCCCTCATCCTGGTATACTCTTTGCCCTACTCTTATCTTTAACTTCAGTTTCTACTTGAGGCTTGGTAACTTGCCTTGTAACAGGCACCACAAACATGTCTAAACTAGAAACTAACTCTCTTGATGGAAGCCTACCACGTTCTCAATTAAAACTATATACATATAAACAAAACTCACAACATAATGGAAAACTAAATTTCTAATAAAATATCCTTTCAGAATTCAGAGGGAGTTTCCAGTAATTATAATTAGCAACAGTGTGGAGCTGTTTTGAAAATGGAGAAATGCATCAATATCTTCCTTATGGCATGCCCAAGTTTTAAGTAGAAATGAAGGCTCCTTGCTTGGTCTGCATCAAATAAAAAAGTAACAGCCATCTCTTTTTCAGAATGTTGCCACTGTTTAAGGTAGACAGATGCACTCCTCTTTCAGCCCTCATTTTCATGATAATACACTGAGTTACACATTATAAAGAAAGGCATATTGTTTCAAATAAATACAATTTTTGGGTGGGCAGAAACAAGAAGAAATCTGTTGGCAACGCATACTACGAATTGTAATTTTGTAGACATTCCATTAGTTAAGAGTGATGACGAACCAGGATGTTGGTGAAAAAACCTTATACTTTCCTTTTCTGGAATAAAAGCAATACTGTACTGCATAAGACAAAAGCCTACCAGACTTGGGGGTTTACTGCAGTATGTTAGCCACCACTGTAGCTATAAATTTCAGAAAAAGATTCAATTGTCACCCAAATGTCATTCAGGAAAGCTACTAGAATTAAAAAGTGATCATACTATACATGCCAAAATTATGGCCAATATACTAATCAACTTGATTCCTATATACTAGGAGCAAACAATCTTAAATTTAAACATGCAATTTATAGCAACCTCAAAACCGTGATATACTTGGCAATAAATTAACATAATATTTTTTAAAACTGCACACTGAAAATACCAAATCATTGTGAAGAGGAATTAAAAACCTAAAAAAAGAAAAGAATGAGAACTATCTTTCATGTATTGAAAGACAATATTTTAAAGATATTTACTCTTGGGGCACCTAGGTGGCTCAATTGGTTAAGCCTCTAATTTTGGCTCAGGTCATAATCTCAGGGTTTGTAAATTCCAGCCCCTCATCACACTGTCCTAACAGCACAGAGCCTGGAGCCTGCTTCATATTCTGTCTCCATCTCTCCAGCCCACCCTACCCCCACCCCACCACTCTGGCCTCTCCTCTCTCCTCCCCTCTCTCCTCTCTCCTCTCTCTCTCCTCTCTCTCTCTCTCTCTCTCTCAAACATTAAAAAATTTTTTTAAGAAAAGATATTTACTATTTAGGGGTTCCTGAGTAGCTGAAGTCTGACTTTAGCTCAGGTCATGATCTCAGCATTTGTGAGTTCCAGACCCCATCTAGCTCTCTACTGTCAGCATAGAGCCCACCTCAGATCTTCTGTGCCTCTCTGTCTCTTTGCCCATCCTTCGCACATGCATGCTATCTCTCTCTTAAAATAAATAGATATTTATTCTTTAAATTGCTCTATAGATTCAATGCAATCACAATCATATTTCTATCTGAATATTCTGTGGAGACTGGCCAGTTGATTCTCCAATTTACATGGAAATCCAAAGGAATGAGACCAGCCACTAAAATTTTGAAAATAAAGAGCAAATATCTAATACTTAAACTAATTTCAAGACTTTAAAAAGCTACAATCCGCAAAACAATGTAGTATGGATATGAACAGACATTTACATCTAAGGAGTAGAACAGGGTCCAGAAATCTATCCCCACACATTTTCAACTGATTTTCAACAGAATCAAATTAATCAATACAGAAAAAATATTCTTTTCAATGAATAGTTCTGGAGTATCTGGGTGCTCAGTTTAGGATGGACTGCAGGTTTCTCACAGTCCAGATGCGCTGGCAGAAGGGCCACAGAAGTGTGGCTGTGCTCTTCTCACGGCCTCCTATGAGTACAGGGTATTGACCTTCCCATCTTGATCAACTGTTCTGAGTAGTATCTGCCTGAACTTCTTCACTGTAAAGTTGTACATGGTTGCCTTTAATAAATACCTTTGGGGCAGGTACTTTAAAGCTATGCAAATATTCCATTTCTCATCACACTTTTTCCAATTTATTTTAACATCCATCCACCTTGCCTGTATCATATATTACTGCAGTGTTTTCCTTATGGCGATTTTCTTATTAACCTCATTACTTCTATATTTAATAATTAGAATTTTACTTTAGGGAAGAGAGATTCTTTCTTCCCCATCTTTATTTATGTAAAGATAGCTAAATAGTGTTTATCTTATTTTATAAGTCATAATCTAATATTATAATTATTAATTTTTTTATCTTATTATTACAGCTTTGGCCACTGAAAACTCTTCGAGGTTGACTCCTGTATCTTTTTAACATGTCCCTATCATTTCTGAGCACTTTCTTACTTGCCAGCACCATAAGATGTTCCAGGTTCATCTTGGACTTGCCCTGACCTAGAACTAAAACTAAGCATTACTTCAAAGAATCAAGGCACTTACCTGGATAATGTTGTTTATAAATACAACCAGGGTCCTAGATTTATTTATTGTTTCTGAGGTGTCATGGCATTAAGTCTCAGCAGATAAAGCTAGGACATATATGTATGTATGCTAACACATATTTATTTATACATCTATTTTATCTTGGTAACTAACATTTATATATTAAAAAATACAAAATTATATTCATACCAGTACTTCCAGTACGAATCTAACTCCACAGGGTTTATTCTAATCTTCTATTCTTCCACTTGTTCCCTGGCAGTGAAAAAACTGGCTGTCATGATCCACAATACATGTTCTTAATAATTTAATCCTAGTGCACACATAAACAGGTTTCAGATAAGTTCACATTTCTGTGAAAATCATATTTACTAACTACAGTACATATTGTTTTGGGTCCATTTTTCTCTGACTTTACAATACACAGTAAAAATATTTTCCAACATTAGTAAAGTTAGTTCCTTCCTGCCCAACCCTTTGAATATAATTACGTTTTTCATTTATAAGACAGATTTATGCGTTACTGAGTTCATTCCATTTGGGTTTCCTCCATAAACTGGTTGATTTTCATTATTTACTTTGGAATATATGACACAATGCCATGGCTGCAGCAACCAGAGACATAAAAAAGAAACTCCAAGAAGTGTCTCTCCCTTCTCATGTCTATTATCTCATTCTTTTTTCTCCACTATATCCATCCATTCCCACCAACTCTCTCTAAGTAATTAACTTTTAACATTTCTGATATTTTTCTTGCATTCTTCTGCAAAATTCTCTCAGTACTAATTTGTAGTTTTCAGTGTGCAGATCTTGTGTTTCTTGTGTCAAACTTTTATTTCTAAGTATTTTATGCTATTGTAAAGAAGATTTAAAAATTTATGTTTGGATTTTTTTTGTTTATAATAGAGAAATACAATTGATATTTTATATAACAGTCTGTATTTTTATAAATATACATGATCTTGATAAAACCCCCTAAAATTCTAGTAGCTATTTTATAGATGCCTTAGGAGCGTCTACTTTCATAATTATACAATTTCTCCTTCCCAATGTCTTATCCTTTTTTGATTTACTGCACAACCTAAGATTTCTAGTAAATCACCCATAGAATCAGTATGGGTGCAAACGAAATCTCTAGATTGTGTTTTGTTCTTTTAAATATTACTGGTTTTAGTAAACAACTATCTTGCCTGGATTTCAAATGTAAAATATCTATCCCCATAATGTACAACTACAGATATGCTTACTCTGTTTTTTGGTTTTTTGTTTAAGCCTGGCACTCCTAGATGTCTCCCCTGTGCCTATATTGTTTAGCAGCCAGTAATTTGGGCAGTGTTTATACAAAATATTAATATCAATAAGGCTTCGAACATCTGGCTTCTGAGTTGATTGTGGGTTGTGGGTCACATTCAATAGTTCAACATGTTTGCAAATTTCCTCAGGCTTCCAATTTTCTGTATGTTAACAGGGGTCTCCAACATATATCCAGTTATTAGTTAGCCAGAGATATGTAGAGAATTTATTAACTCACTTTCTATGGCCCTCTCACTTCCAAAATAATATTTTAGCTGGTCTATCAGACACACTAAAGTGAGTCTATCCCCTCTAGCCAGAAGGAGGGCATGTTTCTGAACTCAAGCTGGGAGTAAGGTAGCAAGATGAGAAATCATCAAGACAAGAAAGCCACAAATTTCCCACTAGCAGTTTTCATGTGTAAGTGCTTTTCAACTTCTTGTCACCTTTGGTTGATTTCTAGTGCACTGATTTGTTTTTAATTGAATCCCGTTTTGGGGTGCCTGGGTGGCTCAGTTGGTTAAGTGTCCAACATCAGCTCAGGTTATGATCTCGTGGTCTGTGAGTTCAAGCCCCTCGATGGGCTCTGTGCTGACAGCTCAGAGACTGAAGCCTTCTTCTGATTCTGTGTCTCCCTCTCTCTCGGCTCCTCCCCTGCTCACGCTCTTTGTCCCTCTGTCTCAGAAATAAATAAACATTAAAAAAATTTTTTTTTAATTGTGTCGTTTTACACTTGTTTGGAGGGATTTGCTCCACTTCCTCACACTTCCACTATTTTATTAAAAGAATTGCGTTCATTAATAGATACCATTAAGAGAATAAAGAAAAGATACATGCAACATATCCAACCAAGGACTTATTAAAATGTAGTTCTGCCTAATGTGGTGGGACCACAATAAAGAGAACAGTTACAACATTACAGCCCCACTCATGATGTCTCTGAAGAATAATGGAGGACAGAAACCCTATCTGTGTGCAGAAATTCGACAAATAATCTGGTGGTAAGGTTAAATTTGCTTTTAAGACAAAATGACTAGAAGTACATATTTATATTGGTTCACTTTCTAGGCAGTAACTATATTAGTCAGGGTTCTCTAGAATAACAGAACTAATAAAATTGTGTGTGTGTGTGTGTAAACACACAGATACATATATAGAGAGAGAGGGAGAGAAACTTTAAACAATTGGCTCACTAGGTTATGTAAGTCCAACATAAGGAAGGAGAGTGGACAGGCTGGATTCCCAGAAAGATTTAATTTTGCAGAATTGAGGGAAGGTCAGTTTTTGTTCTATAAAGGCCTTCAATTCATTGGATGAGGCTCACCCACCCATGTTACAAAGGGTAATTACTCTCCTCAAAACCCTACTTAACCTATTTAAATGTTAATCTTATCCAAAAAAAAAAACAAAAACAAAAAACCTCCCTCACAGAACCATCCAAAATAATGTTTTTCCAAATATCTGGGCACTATGACCTAGACAAATTGATGCACAAAATTAACTATCACCATAAGAGACATGTAAGTAACATAACTCAAAATTTGGTAACAAGTAGGTCTGAAGAAGAGGTATTTTGCTAGATTTTTAAGAAAGAGTAGCAAAGTATTTATGTCCACATAAATATATTCAAACTGGCAAGCCTGCAGAGGTAGCTGCTGATAATCTAATAAACAAAATGAGCCCCTAATATAGCAGCATAGGCAAACAGCAGCAGCAAGTTTATTAAATTAAAATTCTTCATAAACAGAAGGAGAAATGTTTATCCTCAGTGGAATAAACATCTTCTGTAGTTTTAGGGGGTTTCCAAAGTCCTCTTTAGAACCACTTGCTTAAATGCTTCTGACTGATGTCATTGGTAGCTGGTCCATTAGCAAAGGTTGTGTAAACCTCTCTTTTCCTGTATTAAAGTCCTTATACCTATAATAAATGGCCCCACCTTTGATTTTTTTCTCTTACATGTCTTTTTCCTGTACTTTTATTTTTGATATAATATTTATTAACCCAAGAGACACAGACAGCACATGCCTGTGAGTGGGGGGAGGGACAAAGAAAGAGAGAGAGAGAGAAAGAGAAGGAGAGAGAATCCCAAGCAGGCTCCTCACTGTCAGCCCAGAGCCTGACTCAGAGTTTGATCTCATAAACCGCTAGATCATCATGACCTGAGCTGAAATCAAGAGTCTGATGCTTAACCGCCTGAGCCACTCAGGTGCCCTCCTACACTTTTCTTAAACTTACTGCATTGAAGGCATCTCTGCCAAATGAAGAGAATGTGAAAGGAGGGTGACATATCTGGTTCTCTCTGTAAGCCATCAATATCCACAGTCTTCTAAAGAATTTTGGTCAAGATCTCAAAGATTTCTAAATAATACTCTAATTTTTTGAAAATTTTAGGCTTTTCTCTTAATTACAGAGGAATTAGGTGAAGAACTTTAAAAAATTGTTTTTAAAAAGCTTCATGCAACTGTATGACTCATTTTACAATCATTCTCTTTTTCACCAGACACAAATATTTGTTTTTGCCATACAGCTAGATAGTGGTTTGCAACTAGGGGTAATTTCGCCCTCCAGAGGAACAATCAGCAATGTCTAGAAATAGTTTTAATTGTCAGAATTAACGATAAAAGGGTTGTGCTACCAGCATATAGTGTGTGGAGGACACAGATGCTATTAAACATCATACAGTGCAGAGGACAGCCCCACGACAAAGCATTCTCCTGTCCAAAATGTCAATAGTGCTTATGATGAGAAATCATGACCTAGATTCTTACAGGGATGATATAATTATTCCTAAGTTAGAGATCATTAAACTAAGGCTCAATGATGTTAACTTATGATCTATAGTTATACAACCACTAAGTAAAATAATCAGACTTTTGTTCTTTTCACTACATGGATTACTTCCAAACCTACTATTAAGGAAGATTGTTTTTATCAGCTGCTAAGTGAGAAAATTTTAGAAATGCCAGACTTCACACTGTATTTAAAGTGCAAAGCATAAGATACAACTTGTGCTGCAACCTTTGAAAACTACATGTCATCTTGCCCGTAAAAAATGCTTTCTTGCCAGTGATGCAGAAAAATTTTCATTTTCAGATCTATTTTTTCTGCACAAAATTATCTACTGTTCATTGTAGGAATATCCTGCATAAGGAAAGGAATGTATTTTGTGACACAATTTTATCTTAGGAAACTAAATTTTATATCATTCCCATGTGTCCTACAATTAATAATAGTCATTTTGTGATGATCATTCTAACATAGTTAACAGGTCTATACATATTTTCTAGATGCTCCATATATCTTCTTGTAATGAGCTGAATTGTGTCTCCCCAAATTTCATATGGTGAAGTCCTTAACCCCTAGTACCTCATAATGTGACTGCATTTGGAGATAGGTCATTAAAGAGATAATTAACTTATATTGAGGTCATTAGGGTGGGCCCTGAACCAATTCAACCGATGTCAAAGAGGTTGGGACACAGAGACACAGAGGAAAGTCTACGTGAGGAGATAGAAAGAAGACTGCTGTCTACTAAAGGAGAGAGGCCTCAGAAGAAACCAACCCTGCTGAAGCCTTGATCTATGACTTCTAGCCTCCAGAACTACGAGAAATACATTTCTATTGCTTAAACCACCTATTCTGTGATCTTTATTATGGCAAACCTAGCAAACTAGTCCACTCCCTAACAACACATCACAAATCCATGTATACTTTGGATGCAATACACAACAATTAGCACATTCTCAAATACTCCTACAAAATTCTCCTCACTCTCATAATCATTGTCTCCTGTTCACAAAACCCCAGCATATTGTCTGTTGCCAACTAACATCGGTAAGAAGTGAATGGAAAATGCCAAAATGAATAACCATCATTGGGTTTAATATTGCAGATTTTTCAGACATGTTTCTGTGCTAGTTGATCCTTAGGTCAAAGACAAACAGATGTTTAAATGAAGGTGGAAAGATTAATTTTTCCTAATAATTAGCAATAATAAGTATAAAAGCTCAAAGAAAAATGACTCTGACTCAAGACAGTCTCTGGAAACTCCACCCTCTAAGTGGCAAATGGTTACTGATACTTGTTTTACTAAAAATATCTTTTATCAGTACCTTTGTCTTTTAAGACTTATTAGAAGAGTGAAATGGACTTTTGAACTGTTACAGACTAGGATAACCTCTGGGCTATTAGTAAGAAAAAGTATCTTTTTGTTTTACAAATACTTTTTTTTAAACATTAATTCCTAAAATTGAATTTATAACACAGCATCTTATGCCTAATTCATTTACTATATCTAGTACTTTTTGTAAACAAATTAAAAAGTTTAGACAAAGTAACTTCCAGTCACATGGGATGTCTAAAATGTTATTTTAACTCTGAATAAACCAACTGATCACTTTAGAATGACAAATATCAGTCACATGAATTTTCTTGGTATGTTTTAGGTTAGAGCTTATGTGCTTTCTATACAAATAAGTTTCCTGAGTATGAGTAATATACCGGCTCATGATTGTAAAATGAGTCAAACTATTACAAAATGAAATTAGAAAGCTATGAAATGTAATTTAGAATAATATGAAAAACAATCACTTAATCTGGCACTCACTAAAACCTGGCATAAGAAAAAATTAATACTGGACAAAACTCATAGTATATCTATAAACTAATTTTATTTCAGAGGCTTATGAATGCCCAAAGTCTTTATGCGACACCCTTCAAAAATTGTCTAAGTTTTCCACAATCTCTTGCTATTTTCACAAGTTTATTTTAAACTCTTATTCAATATACATTCAGTATCTGCCAACAATTTCTCTTCTCTTAAAAAGGGTAATTCCACGGGGTTTTAGATAGTATTAACATTCAACACTCTCCTGTATTCTTTTTAGTTATTTCCTTCTCCTAAGATGCAAAATTCAGGCCTTCCCAGTGCCAGCTTGATCCCTATCAAAGTTAGATTTAAAACTTATGCCTTCCACAACAACAAACATATCCATCCCTATTTTCACAATTTCAGTCACTGTTTGCCTGTTACATTTTCCACTTCTATAACTTCTCTATTGCCTCTCAAATTTCTTCTCATTTTTATAACTAATGCCACAAGACACTTAAGACCAAGTTTTCTCTCATAAATCAAACACAATCTAACATTTTTATGAGAGAGAGAGAGAGGGAGACAGAGAGAGAGGAAGAGAGAATCTTAAGCAGGCTTAACACCCAGCATGGAGCCCAATACAGAATTCGATCTTACCACCATGAGATCATGACCTGAGCTGAAATCAAGAGTCAGACACTTAATCAAGACTGAGCCACCCATTTGTCCCATCTAACACTAAATTTCATACATTAGTAATATCAGAAATAATTTTGAACTCAAATCATCCATGCCATGAAGAGAATAAAAATGGCATAAATTCTCCATTACAAATATTAACATAAAAGTATAAAAACGTAACCATGCCAACTACCATAATTATAGCATTTATACTATAAGTATTTCAGAATTTCACTCATCTGATTATTTAATTCTTAGTACCTAAAAATACTTTAAAGCTTATTAAAAACAAATGAAAAAGCTACTTGTTTCAGCTTATACAGTATTAAGAAGGAATAAGCATTGTTTGCATCTTGACAAGAAGGAAAAAACTAGAGATACACAAATTAACAATTTTTATTTAACCAATCAGGAAACTGGAGTTGCAGGGAAAATAATAAAGAATCCATGTACAGCGTGGCTAGTGATTTCCAAGTAGTAAGTCTATTTGCATCAAGAATCAACTTGAAAGTGAGCCCTTCTTCAGAGCCACCCCAGAGAACAAATCCAGACTGGAGGGGCTTCTGGCCTAAAGCTCAGTGACTGGCGAGTACAATCATGTGGCCTCCTACGAGTCTACCTGCAGCCAAATGAACACTCTCCACCAAAGGCCACAGGCCAATCTGCCACTTCTCCCTGACCTTACTCCATGCCATCTGTGAGACTATGTTCCAGAACATCTGTGAGACCTGCATGATCGAGACGAGCTGGAACAGTGTCAGCATGGAGCTAGCCTTTCCCAAGGGACCTGTCAGCTATCCAAGCACATCTCTTTCCTGTATCAGGGAATAGATCTATCTTATCAATTCCTACATAGGCAAGGAGATGGTCCAGCACTTCATGGTGCTCACATTTGCCACCAGGATCTTTGACCCCATTGGAACTAGAGAAACATAACTCTTACCTTCAAGGAGTCTTCTGGCACTGAGGGCCACAGGGGACTACTTCGATGAATTTGGCATCATTCTTCCAGTGATGCAGAATCACCTCCAGTGATGCAGAAGCACAGACACTGTATGTGGCAGCCATGAAGAATCCTGCCACCACCAACTCAGAGGTCCTCCACAATGAGAAAGTCAAAGTGTGAAAGTGTATCTCAGAAGTACTGGAAAACAGTGTGGTCCTGTCAAAGTGTGTGGGAACCCCAAGGAGAGGTGAGGCCATCACCATTTCCACCTTGCCAATGGAGAGAACAAAGAGGTAGGACGGGGTGCCCTTCTCCCACTCTGGCAGAGTCCTCGACGAACACAAGGCTGAAGGGCGGCTGCAGTTCTGAAAGGTGGCCGACAACAGCTTCCAGCTGCAATGCAGGCCCAGGGAGGCCACACACATCAAAACGACGACGAAAAGGCCGAGCAAGTTCTTTCAACCCCGAGAAGTAGGAGCAGCTGACTCAGGAACGGGAAGCTCCCGGGTGCAAGTGAGCTCTCATCCCGAACCAAGTCTGTGAGGCCCGGATGCACTTTACGTGCGCCCGAGGGCTGGCGAGTCTTTACGCCACTGCTGCACAAGGTCGCAAAAGCAGCCCTCCCTCCCCCATCGCCTTATGGCAACCCAGGCCCTGCAACCACAGGCAGATGGACGAGCTGAGGAAAACAATGGGTTTTCAGTACGCCGACACCTCCAGGTAAGTTCATGTGCACAAGCTTCCCTGCCCCTTCGTTGTACTTGTGTGCCTGACCCTTCCTACCTTCCTACTTCCCAACCCCACTTTGACTTCTCAAAGACCTCAGGACCATAGGTCTCAGCCTCACATACGCAGCGCCTAGCCAACCCTGCCTGCCCCTTGCAGCTGCTGCCCGAGTCTTGTTACGTTCCTCAACTACTGAGCGCTGAGATTTGCGCCAAGACTGTCCCCTGCCGGCTCAGCCTGAGCCAAGCTTCTTCCACAGGACTGAGCCCCAATGGAAGGAAAGAGAAGAGAAGCCCTTCCTTCTATCCCAGGCTTCTCAGTCTAGAACAGGATGAAAGAGGGAGGGAGAGGGAGGAACAGTGGGTGGGCCGCGGTGGGGCAGTGGCCTGCTCACATCACTGTTGGCTGCAGGCAAGCTCCTCAGAAGGCGCGGGAAGGGGTGAGAGCATCCACGTGAAGGCGCTTACCAAAGGCCGTGAGAAGACTCCTGGAGCCACCACAGCCTCAGTACCACGTGATATTCCTGGTCACTAGTTGGAAGACATATTCATTGAACGTGCTGTCAAGCAATCCCTGTGTCTGAGGCCGCCTGGATATCCCTCTGCCCCAGCAGCTCCCTGCCACCCCTCTAGCCCTCCACTCTGTGGCCACTTCCACCTCATCCTGAATACAGGTGGCACCCTTGCTCCTGGAAAAGCAGAAGCAATAGCTGGAATGCCCCATCTCAATCCTTGACATTAAATCCACACACTGGGGGGAGGGGGGACTTTTTTTCCTTAAAAGAAAAATAGTTTCAAATAAGACTTATGTGACTGTAAGATGTAACTTTTAGATAGGAATCTATGTTGGTTTGTAACAGGATCTCCCAAAGTGTAATCTGAAGCCAGCCCCTGTACCCAGCAGAGAGAGACCTAAGAAACAGGCAGGTCAGTTCCTAGTTAGTAGGTGGCAGTTATAATAAGCAAAGGGAAATTATGTAGGAGGCTTGTCTTGGGTGACAGCAAGCAGATCCTTGCACCTGTCCACCAAATCTTAATTTATATAAAGGACTTATCTGGATTCAGTTACGTATATAATGCAGGTATTCTACACACCACATCTCTCTCTTAAGGCTGTGTCCTTGGAGCAGCCTCTGGGAGTGGGAAAGGCAAGTAGAACTCACATCCCAAGATCAGAGGAGAAAATTAGGAGCCTTGGAGTGTCTGGGTCCAGCTCATTGGTCAAATGAAAGTCACATTTTTTTCAATGACCGTCCCCAACAATCTGCAGGAAAAAACCAGGACCTGAGCATTTGTTTATCTTGAGTGTATGTCACCAGATACCATATTCATCCATAATAAGTGTTGGATAGAGTGGTGCCTGGGTGGCTCAGTCGGTTAAGTATCCAGCTTCAGCTGGGGAGTCATGATTTCACAGTTGGGGAGTTCAAGTCCTGTGTCAGGCTCAATGCTGACAGCTCAGAGCCTGGAGCCTGCTTCAGATTCTGTATCTACCTCTCTCTCTCTCTGCCCCTCCCCTACTTGTCCTCTGTCTCTCTCTGTCTCACAAAAGTAAATAAAAACATCTAAAATAAAAGTTTTGGATAGAAAAAATTTTAACAAATTGCTAAGTATGAATGTGGAGTAGCATAAAGGTGTAAAACCCTTAAGAGCATGAAGATACAGGGGAGTAAGCACCCTCTTGCTTTTTTCCAGGACCTCTACCACTCACTCATGAGGAAGATGTAAAGAATCCAAGACAGTTCCCTGTGGTGCTCTCTGGGAGAGGATAGAAGGCCCTGCAGAATCTTCACACAGAACAACTTTATAGATCACAAACCTTAATCTGCAGGGAGTAAATGAACAAAACAAAATACATAAAAACTGTAAACATAGAATACTCATGGAAACCCATTGCTGCTGGGAGAGATAAATAAGGGGAAAATATCTATTCCTGGGGAAGAGCGGGGATATTAGACCCAGCCTTGCATTTGTTTGGAGTAGAGACAAAATTACCTGGGGGAGAAGGGTGCTCCTAGACTTTCACCCATTTGCATAGTGCCTACCCAAGACTGAGGTTTTTCATGTGAAAGTGTCCTCACTACCACAGTAATAAGAATCAAGTAAAAATAAGAATTAAAACAGCTAAAATTTCTGCAAGAGCTCCTTTTGCAGAGATACACAAAGGGAAGACCTAACATGTAGGGAAGAGACCCAAAGGAATGTAGAGAGCATTAACTGAGATAAATCCTCTGATATATTATCCCATGTCATTACACAAGATATCACTACAAAAATGTAATGTATCACTGGGGGGCACTGAGGGTGACCACAGAAACAAATATTTAAATCTCAGCCATTTCCTGACTAGATTAACACAATCCTCACATTAAAGACAGCTGAAGAAAGAATGAACTCATCTTGAAGTAGGATAGTAGTTATCTCAGTATTTACCATTTTGCAAAACATGTTGAATTTCAAAAAGAACAATGTTATAAGGCATATAAAAGGCAAAAACACAATATAAGCAAGAATCAAGTACAACACAGATGTTTAAACACTTAGGGAATTTAAAATAACTATGATTAATATATTGAAGGCACCAATTTCAAAGGTAAGCGTATGCATGAGGAGATAGTTAATTTCATCAACTGGAAGGAAACTGTATGAAAGAAGCAAATGGAAATTCTAGAAATCAAAAACAATGAGGTGGAGATTAAGATGTGATTTCTGATGGGTTCGTCAAAAGATTCAATATGGGTGAGAAAACAATAGAATTGAAGATATACCACTGAAAATTATCCAAACTGAAATGCAACAAAAAATAAGTCAATAAAACAGAACAAATTATCTAGAGTTCCAGGACAATTAACAAACTAACATAGATGTGATCAGAATTCTAAAAGAGAAATGAGAAAAGATGGGGTGGAAGATTTTTTTGAGGAGATAATGGTCAGATCTTTCCAAAATCAAGACCACAAGCTACTGATCTAAGAAGACTGAAGACACAGAAATGGGAAGGAAAAAAAAATGTACCATATAGGCATAACATATGCAAACTTCTAAAAATGAAGACAAATAAAAAAGGAGACAAAAATGATGCATTATGTACAGAAGAATAAATATAATACAATAAACATCACAAACCACATAAGTCAGAAAACAATGGAATGACATATTTATATTGCCAGGGTAAAAAAAAAAAATCTGTTCACACCTTAATTCTGTATCCAGCAATTTTATTCTTCAAAACAAAGGGGAAAAACCCAGGAATTCACTGTCAGCAAATGAGCTCTAAAATAAAAGCTAAAGAAAACTCTTTAGTCAAAAAATATATAAAGATCTGTATTTGTAGCATTTAAAGAACTCTTAAAAACATAAAAGAGCTCCAAAAGTGAATGGTCAAAGTTCAGAACACAGTCTTTAATAAAATATGTGTGACAAACATATGAAAAGATGTCCAACATCAATCATTAAGGAAATGAGAGTTAAAAACACAAAATACTACTCTAAATCTATTACGATAGCTAAAATAAAAATAAAAGCTATGCAAATGGAGAAAAATCTGAGAATAATCAAATATCATAGAAGATGCAGCGCAATGGAACTCTCATTCACTGCTGCTTAGATGCAAAATGTTATGGTCACTTTGAAAATCAGTTGGACAGTTTTTCAAAAAGTTGGAAAGCCATTTGCCATTTGAACCAATTATATCACTTCTAGCTATTTACCCAAGCAAATCGAATACTTATGTTCAAACAAAAGCCTCTATATTAAAGTTTGTAGATTTATTCAAAATTGCCAGAAACTGGAAACAACTCATTTCGCCTTCAGCAGGGAAATAGTCTTTGTCTATTCATACAATATAATACTGCACAGAATAGAAAGAAGTGAACTGTTGTTTCATGCATCAACATGGATGAATTTTAAAAGTATTTTCAAAGATCCAAAAGCCTGCATATTGTATGATTACATCAATATGTGATTATGGAAAACAAAACCATTGGGACAAAATACCTATCAAGAGTTGGGAAAGGAGAAGTATGTGACTAAAAAGGGGTAGACCAATGGATATTTAGGCCAATGGAACTGTTTAGTGGTACAAATAGCATATGTATATGTTAAAACCCATAGGATTGTACATCTCAAAGAGTAAACTTTAAAAACAAGCAAACTACCGTAATAACAGTAAAGACATCAACCAAGATATTAGGAAAACCAGGATGAAATAATGTAGTCCCAACAAACTAATTTAACTGTATTATAATTAATTGTTACATACCTCACTTAAAGGCATGAGGAGGAAAAGAGTAGAACTAAATAACTTCAGAAAACAGTGTTTTGATCAGATTATTTTATGATACTATAATGATGAATACGAATCATATATTTGTCCAGACCCATAGAATGTGAACTTTACAGTTCCAAGAGTGAACCCTAGGGCAAACTATAGACTTTGAATGGTTACAACATGTCAATGTAGATTCACAATTGTAATAAAGGTATCAGTCTTGGGCGATGTTAATAATGGGGGAAGTTATGCATGTGTGGAAAAGAGGGTATTTGAGAAATCTCTGTACCTTCTCAATTTTGCTGTAAACCTGAAAGTGCTCTAAAAACATGAAGTCTTTAAGAACATAAAAAAGATAAATGTAAAAGTTTAGTGAGTGCTTTAAACATCCTTAAAAACTTCAAGTCACAATTTTACAAGCTTTTCTTATAATCGAGTGGTTATATTTATTTGTGCCTCCTGAGAAAAATTGTAGAAAACTCAGTTAGTAACAGGGTCATCCTTACATGTGATTCTTTGACTCTCATCTCTAATACTGTGAGGTCCTGAATTTTTTTTTTTTACACCTTATCACTGACATCCTCTCCCCAGACACTTTGAGACTGCTGATAATAAGAAGTATGCAACATATATGCCCCAACATGACTCAATGCTATCACTGATAATTGTCTTTTATCTTCCCAAGAGAGCCCCCCCATGCCTATGTGACCTAGAACACACAAAAGACCCAGCAGTTAGAGCCCTATTGAGGTTTATATTTGATATAGCATTGAAAATTTATATATGAATAAATATCATTTAGATATTAAAATATCCATCTATATTAGGCATTTATTTAATCATTATTAAGTGAGATTAGATAGGTTGAGTTTTACTACTGTTTCTAAACCGTTAGTATTAAACAGTATAACATGGAAAGGTTATTTAGACAATTTTCTAGGCCCCATTCCCAGAGATTCTAATTCAGCCCTTTGGGATGTGACCCATGGGTTTGCATTTCTAACAAGCTCATGGGTTATGACAGTACTGGTGGCCCAAATACCACAATTTGAGCTACGAATCCAAAACAGCTCATATACTTCCGTTAAGCTCTTTTAAATAATCTGGCATAAGAGATTTCTATATTTCTTTTTTCTTATTCATAGAAGTCATCTAAACACAGGAAAAGACTGTACAGGTCTAAGTATACAGGTGTACTTCTAGGCCAATTGTAGATAAAACTTGTTTATGTGAGAATGTAAAACAATGATCATCATAATACTAAAATTAATATAAAACATTTAAAAATTGTGTCTTTATGAGAGCAGTATAAATAAGATACCTGCATGATACATAATTATATATATACAGAGTCTCATTTTCATTAATATTTCATTGCCATTTTGAAGCAAAGCTTCCATGAATAGCATTTATTACTAAATGAAAAGGAAAAGGTAAATTCAAAACAATATAGTTGTGAAGCAGAAATAAAGGTAGTGTTCAAATTGAAAGTCCAGTGATATACAGAAAATGAAATGTCAAATATTTATATTATCTTCTGTTTATAGATAGCCTATGTATATAGAATACAAATTAATGTATATTATCTTACTACCAACAATATTATCATATTCTCTGCACATATTTGAAAAATTGCATGGAAACAGATATTCTACTGTTACTATAGGGCTTATTAGAACAATTTGCAATCTATGTTGTGGGGAAAAAATAATTCCCTTGAGACAGAAGTTAAAAAAATAGTGATTTTCCTTTCTTAATCATGATGGCAGTAGAGTCACTTGAAAAATATTTGAAGCAGTGTGGCCATCCATACAGATCACTAATGTAGCCCATTGTTATTTTGGACTATTTTTTACTGACTACAAGCTGGTACTCCCTTCCTGAATCTGACAAGCAAAGGACAAGTTAATGTTCTGGAGTGAACACAGATTTAATGCAGCATGATGTCATGTTTGTGTGCATTAATAATTCAACTTTACATTAGAATTTGTCACATACCATAGACTATTTTGCATTCAACAGTGCACACAAACTGATTTACCCACAGGCTTGATTTCACTCTTTAAGCTGGTAGTCCAAAAAGAGGAGCTATGATCCTCAGATACAGAATATATGTGTCAAAATGCTGAGATGAAAATGAGCAGAGCATTCACTCTTTGCAGCTATTCATAATCTAAACTATAAAAAATAAATAAAATAATAAAAATAAAATATACCAATAATATTTATTTCAGAGCAATCATTTTCTTTTGACTACTATTTTGAATTCTAATAGAATGACCTTTTTTTGTACAGGTTTAGAGATTGTGNGAGATACAGAATCTGAAACAGGCTCCAAGCTATGAGCTGGCTGTCAGTACAGAGCCCTGGCTGTCAGTACAGAGCCCAATGCGGGCCTCGAACCCACAAACTGTGAGATCATGAACTGAGCCAAAGTCAGACACAACCACCTGAGCCACCCAGGTACCCCCACCTGCTCTTTCTAAAGCACTATCGTTGGGATNGAGATTGTGTCCTTCCAAAAATTAAACCCATTCTTATTTTACTCTACTATACAATGAATAACCATCTGCTCTTTTTTTTAATTTTATTTATTTTTTTTTAAATGTTTTATTTATTTCTGAGAGAGAGAGAGCATGAACAGGGGAGGGTTAGAGAGAGAGAGGGGAGATACAGAATCTGAAACAGGCTCCAAGCTATGAGCTGGCTGTCAGTACAGAGCCCTGGCTGTCAGTACAGAGCCCAATGCGGGCCTCGAACCCACAAACTGTGAGATCATGAACTGAGCCAAAGTCAGACACAACCACCTGAGCCACCCAGGTACCCCCACCTGCTCTTTCTAAAGCACTATCGTTGGGATAGCCTAGACAAGGATAAGGAGAATTGGAATTCCCTCCAAAATGATAAGGACCATATTGTAGATTTATGAAGGATATAAAAAGACACTTTATAAAACTCAGTAATAAGTATATTTAAAAGGTTCAACTCTATTTCAATATTTTATACTTAAATATATAGGATGTATAACTCACCAGTCTAGAAGTGGGCAAGTGTTCAACACTGGTTTTCAAAATGAAGTGACAAATCCCATCTTAGGTCTTCAAGGACAAGAATAAATTGACAGAAATTATGGAGGTAGGAGTGCACAGTGTGAAAATTCTAAACAGTGGGGACAGCTACCTATAAAAGGAATTATATAATGTATGCCATTTGCTATTTTAGGTATATAATAAAGAAAAGTAATGAAATAGAATTTCTGATGAGAATTGGATTGAGTGTCAGAACATGAAAAATAAAGATTAGGAATATCAAAGAAATAACTAAAACAACTCAGATTCAATTTCATGCCCCCATAACTACAAGATCAGGACTATCAAAGAAATAACTAAAACAACTCAGATTCAATTCCATGCCCCATAACTACAAGATCAAGATCACTTAACATTAACATTTCAGTTTTTCCATATGTTAAATATGATGATAAATACCTATTTAATAGGGTTAGTATGTAAATTCTGTTACCATTGCTGGCATATAATGGTATAGGTATATATCAATACTATCGTGATATTGAAAGTAAATGTTAAGCTAAAACAAACAGTGATCTGATGAAAGGATATTTATTAATTCAAATAGCTTCTAGCTCACGATTAGTTTCCAAATTAGTAACATCCAATTTTCTAAAATATGTACAAACCAACAAGGAGAAGGAAATACAATGGATGGATGTTACTTTAATACATACTATTCATAGTGATTAGTATCAATGAAATGGCATATTTTAAGCTCAGTATATCATTTACTAAATTTTTCAGTTTGGCATGACAGTCTAAATATTGTATCTGAGGGAAATAGTTTTCCTTGTTTAAATGAATAGATACATGTACTTAAAGACTAATGTAAAATGCTGTGCAATGATAAAGCTTTAGTATGTATTTATTGAACAGATAAATGGGCTCCTGAGAAATTGGGAAGACTATATAAACATATTTAGAAATAATAGCACAAAGAACAATTAGTTGAAGATTCAAAAACACAAATCTTCCTCTTCATCTTTCTCTTTCTCTTATTTGCTCTCCTATCTTTCTTTCTCGAGAAATTTGAGCATAAAACTATTAGGTGCAGCAGAGCAAGAAAGGTAGCCACTGTGGGTAGAGTTTGGGGAGGGAGGTGGACCAGAGCTCAGAGTGGAGAGCTGGAGGAGAGCACAGGAGGCCAGGCTAGGGAAGTTACAACAAAAGGAAGAGCAGAGCATATAGATACAGAGGAGTAGGCTGACATTGGATATCAGAGTCTGACAAGTAGAGGTCATGACATTTAGACTCAGAGCCAAAAGAGGTAAGCTGGGCAATCATGTACGAGGCTGAATCAGTAAGGGATACTCAATAAGAGGGAGTAAGTAGAGTGAGGAAGGCATTCACATAGGAGGCAAACAGAGCCAATAACAGTGAAGAAAGTAACTGTGAACGTGGGCTACCAGGGCATAATCATGGTTATGCATGCATGGAGTCATCTCTGTATTGGGTGTTAGAGACCAAACAAATCTCAGGGTGGTTTTCATAGAGAGAGGCACTCTATTGTGGGATGACAGAGCTTTAGAGGGCTGAGAACATTCTGACATGGAGAGCTTAAAACCACATGCAGTGAGGAAAACTGCTTTGGAGGAGAAACTCAGAAAAAGGAAAAACTAGAATGAACCTTGTACTTTGTATCTAAATGGAATATTTCACTGTAAATTCATGGCTTTTAATATACAGAGATAGATGTAGTAATAAATCTAGATGTTAACATGGACATATATAGGTGTATATGAATGCATACATGTACAGCCTAATTATGTTCACTGAGATGGCTTGGGACATAGAATAAAAATGAGCACATCTTGTACCTTGGTTTCCACTTAACATCTGTTCCCAAAACAAAAACAAAACAAGCTACTCAGAGAAATTGTTGGTACATGGACTGAGGCAAAGAAAGTAAAAAAGAACACGGAATATCTTCTGCCAGATAGGGCAATGCTTAACAAAGAACAAAAATGTTATAAAAGAACACAAAATAATAGAATTTCCCTGCCCAAATATGAAACAATTTGAACACCAAAATAAGTTACAATTGTAATAAAAAATAACCCGGCATATAAATTAGGAAATCATAACCACATATAGACATGAATAAATTGTTGAAAGAATTGAAATTTTAACGAAGTATGGAGAACTACATAATTTCAATGCGTCTCCCAGGAAAAAAAGCTTATTAATTGTGATGGTGTGGCATACTGTATCCTGGAGAAGTCTGGCAGACAAAAATACCTTAATAATGTTAGCAAGAGGAAGTTAATCAGTCACAGAAAATTTTGATATACTGTTCCTCTCATATTCCTGTCTAAAAAACTTGAATTTAGTCACGATGAAACAGGCAAATGTGATTTGAAGAACATTTTTAAAAATCGCCTGTAATCTTCAAAATATCGAGGTCATGAAAACCAAGAAAAGCCTGAGGAATCCACCCAGACTGAATTAAAGTGAAGAGACAAGCCAGCAAAGTGCGCTATAATCCTCAGTTGGAATCTTTTCCTCATAAGGCATTACTGACACACAAGTTCATTTTAGGATCAGATGATATTCATGTTAATTAACCAACGTTGACAATGTATTTAGTTATACAGGAAAATGTCCCTGTTTGTAAGAAATACATACTGAATTAAGGAAGAAGATAAGACATCAGATCAGCAAATACTTTTAAATGCTTCAAAAGAGACTTATTTTTACTAGACTTTCAAGTTTCTCAAAGTTTGAGATTGTTTAAAGTAAGAAAAATTGAAAGAAGATGGACAGCAAACAAGTTCCCTTTACTTCTTGAGTAAAACTATTATTTTTACAATTGACTTTGTGGAGATTCAAATGGAAATATGAACAAAATGTACAAATGGAATTATGTACAAAAGTACACATTAATTTATACATATTTTTTCAATCTTTTTCTATCTTGATCAAGTCAGGCCAACCAATATAAAATAGTCAAGTAGTTGATAAATTGATGCTGACTTTTCTTTGCTCTGATTTTCCTAAACAGACTTCATATTCAAGTAAGTTTCTTTTTTAATTTAAAGTATTTCCTTTATAACTAGGATTTTTTTCATAAAACTAACCTTTATGCATATCTTTCCTCATTCAATTTACAGGTAACAGCTTTCTAAAGAGCACCTATGTAAATAAACAAACACACACACACATATGTGTTCATATATATGCACATATACCTTACACATTCATCAGTGCCCACAAATATATAATATAATAAAAATAATTGCATGCATATACATGTATGTGTATTTTTTATACATGTACATATATTTCCCAAAAAGGGTTATAATACACATATTTTTTCTGAAACTTTATCCAGGTAATCACACACATATTTCCCACACTATTTTCTCTCAGATGTTTAATACTTTCTTATACATATGTAATCAATACAGCTGAAATTACTGGTTTCTTTACAAATTATAATGTAATATATATGTTGCCATGAATATGTTAGTATATATATACATATATACACACATATATATAAAGTCACTATGAAACTGATATTCAGAAAGTTGTGCTTATAAAATTCATAAGCACAGGCAAAGAGAAACCCGATTTACTAGCATCCTCACCATTGTTGTTAATATTTTAAGTATTTGACAAACTAATATTTGAGAAATATTATCCATTATTGTCGTTTTCATTTCTTTACTTATGATAAGCCTGGACCTCAGAAATTTTCATTTTTTTATAGTTGGGCATTATTTAGGGATCCTTTTAATTCTTGGTTCTGAGAGTTTGAAAAAAAATGCTTTTTAAGCTATTTAGCATAAGGGCACATTTCTATGTCACCTTTATCAGATGCCATGACCATTGAGCAATGTTATTATCAACCAAATTGAAATATTAATGAAAGTAGATCAGTGTATTGTTTCCGTGTAAAAACAATCAACTACCCTTGACATATGTATGGAACTCTTTCTTCAGTCAGTCAACAGTCAACACATACCCACTGAGAGCATAACAGAGGTCAGACTCTAGTCTGGATATTGGGAATATAGCAGTTAACAAAACAGACAAAAATATTGCACTCACGGATTGTATTCCATTGAACAAACTATAAATTGGTTGTCTCAAAATCTAGTAATAACACATCATAATGCTTATAAATGCAATTTTCATAAAAGGGAAACATTAAGGCTATCGAGGATATTGAATCTGAAAGTCTGTAAGGACTGAAATTCTCCCTGTTGGAGGGTGCTTAGGCGAACACTGGTTAAGACACTGTCAATTTGATGCAGATACTTTCTTAAATATGATACCATCTTTTATTTTACAGCCTACTATTGCCTAGTTAGAAGCTTCTATTTCATTCTTTGTCACTTTATAAACTTCTAATAAGATGTATTATGTGCTGGCTTTGATTTTGCAATTTCTAGGCAGAAAGTCAGAAAGGAGTTACACTTCCAGGTGTTAGGAAGATGTCCCTGTTTCCTCCATGTATCAGGTTTGGAAATACATTAATTAATATATTATATTAAATAGCAATATCTATTAATTTAATCCTAAATGTAATTTTTCTGACATTTTGAAATTAATTTTTTCCTGACTACTAAATTTTTCTGCACATCAAATATTTCCATTTTAGTGCATTCACATTTAACAATGTGCAGTCATCCTCCACAAATTGATTTTTTTAAGATGGCATGAAGTCAATAAATAAAATGCCACTGAGCTTAATAATTTTCCATTTCTTGCTAGCTAGAATAACTGTCAGTTAAACATCATATTTCCACAATTATAACTGCTATAACTAAAGTTTATTGTCAGACTATAATTTTTTAGTAGATTCTATTTCATAACATTTGATCACACCTATATATTTCCTTCCAACAACAGAATGCAAAGGATTAAACAAATTTTATTTCAAAAATAACTTAGAGTTTAGAGATATTTTCATATTTAAAAAATTATGTTTATTTATTTTGAGAGTGGGGGAAGAGGCAGACAGACAGGGAAAGACAGAGAATCCCAAGCAGAGCCCGACACGGAGCTCAAACTCACAACTGTGAGACCATGACCTGATCTGAACAAGAATCAAATGCTTAACTGACTAAGCCACCCAGGCACCCTGAGATATTTTCATATTTTTAACAAAATTTATGAAATGTAAATCTGGGGGGCAGTATAATAATCACAATAAATGAAGTTTGGGAATTTGAAGTTTGAAGATTACTTAATTACATGGAGAAAGTTACCTACATATAAAATTAATATGATACAGAAAATCAAATAATTTTGTTATGTATTTTAAAATCCATAATTAATTTTATGATTTCCTCAAAATAAGCACTAAATGTAAATGCATTAAGATATAAATAAAAAATACCAAAGGATACTGGGGATGCAGATAGTTTTAATATTCTACTAAAATGATAGTAATTCTTTCTTGAATACGAGGTCTGGGCTAGATACTTCCCATGAATTTTAGAGACAAGATATAATTTAAATTTAATCACATAACTGCTTAAAATATTAAATTACATAGCGCACTCTATGTATGATTTATTGTTTAAAAACAACCCAATGAAGTAGTATTTCTCTACAAATAGAAATTGGAGAGTGAGGATTTTTACTCATAAAGTCTTTCTCCTGAGTCTACCCTAGTATCTACTGCTTAGTATTGACCCTGTTGCTTATTATAGTTTTACAAATGGAAAAATTTAGTACTAAAATGAAGTTGAGCAATAAATTAGAAGTAACACATTTCAGGGGCGCCTGAGTGGCTCAGTCACTTAAGCATCAGATTCTTGGTTTCAGCTCAGGTCATGATCTTGCCATTCCATGAGTTTGAGCCTTGCCTCCAGCTCTGTGCTGGCAGCTCAGAGTCTGCTTGGAGATTCTCTCTGTCTCCCTTTCTCTCTCTCTCTCTCTCTCTCTCTGTTTCTCTCTCTCTCTCTCTTTCTCTCTTTCTTTCTCTGCCCTTNGAGTTTGAGCCTTGCCTCCAGCTCTGTGCTGGCAGCTCAGAGTCTGCTTGGAGATTCTCTCTATCTCCCTTTCTCTCTCTCTCTCTCTCTCTCTGTTTCTCTCTCTCTCTCTCTTTCTCTCTTTCTTTCTCTGCCCTTCCCCTACTTGTGCTGTCTCTGTCTCTCTCAAAATAAATAAACTTAAAAAAATGTAACACATTTTTTGCTTGAATAATTGACAGTCATGCAGCAAAAACTTGAGTCAGTTCATGACACTGCATCAATAGAAATAATAGAAAATTCAGATGTGTTTTAGTCAAAAGTTAATTCAGTGAATATCATCCTGTCAAAATGTAAGACAAATACAGAACAGTTTACTTTATTGACTAGAAACAGTGAAGAAAAAGCAAATAGTCAATAGTGTCTGAAAACCTGAACAGTTCTCAGAATTCAGTTGCTCAATACATGTTAATTAATTTTTAAAAATAGCTTTTCGTGAAATGATTTTTATCCAGTTTCTAAAGTGTGATTTGTACACACTCCCACACATTCATAGAACAGATCATGGTGAAAAGAGAGATCTCCAAATAATTATAAATAAGGCAGTAAATGTTAGTAACTTAATGGAGGTACAGATAGAAATGCACAGTGAATGAAAAGAGATTACAAGAGCTGTGCTAAGATAAATGAAAGGTGTTTCGTGGTTGATAAAGTCAATCTTTGATACTTGGAGATCTGTAAAGAGAACAGAATAGCAGTTACTGAGCAGTAAGTTAACAGGGCATTATTTAGAGGATCCATATACGTATGCATGTGTACACACACAAAATCAAACCAGCTTAATTTCAAAAGAGGGAGCACTGAAAAAAGTTTGAAAAATAGATACATCAAATTGTGATGGACCTACAACAGACTAAGCATTTATACTTTATTTATTGGAAAACAGGCAGCCATTGAAGGTACCTGAAAACAATAATACTCTTGGGATTGAATTTATCTGTGAGTAGCAGACAATTCTAAAATGAGTTTTGATAGCAGGTTAATTCTCTCTCAGTAAAGAAGTATTGAGGTGGTCAATTCAGGGAAGAGTTGATGTTGTATGATGTCAAGGTCCCAGACCTTTTCTGTCTTCTTGTACTGTCATGCTTGGATTTCATCTCCAAGGTGACCTCATGATCTTATAGTCTTCTGGCAGTCTGTAGTCCAGTCAGAAGGGAGTAGGAAGCAAGATATGTCTTCTCACTAGATTTATACATACCACTTCCACTTACATTCCATTAGCCAGAATGTAATCAGCCACATGTGCATGCAAAGGAGGCTTGGAAATGTATTCATTTTTCTGGGTGGCCATGTGCCAAGCTAAATATCAAGTAAGGGTTTTATTACTAAGTAGAAAAGGAAGAGCACAATATTGAGAGCAATTAATATGCTTTCTAACAGTTGATCTATGATCTGAATTTAAAATTAGCTGGATTATATATTTTTTTAGTTGGATAGGATACATTTGGGAGAATTGTTTGAGAGACCTTACGTATTCAAAATGAGAGAAAATATAAAGCTGGGCTGTAAATGTGATAACACAATATTTTAAGAGTTATGGATAGAGCGGAAAAATTTGATGGTAGAAAGTAATATACATAGTCAACATAGCAGAAATCAGCCTTTAAAAAAGAAGTTGAAGAGGAACCCGAATAGTGCTATGTTTCAAAAACCAAGAAAAAATTTTGAAAAAGAATAATCAGCTGTATCCAGTAAGGCAACAATTACCAAATGCATGTGGTTTAGATGAAAATACTAGAATTGACAGTTAAGAATACTGGTAACATTCAAGAATCTTCATAGCACATGGCAAGAACATATTTCATAATATTTATACTTTAAATTTTGAGAAAAGAAGGTAGAATAATTGTTTTCATTATTCTTATAAAGGGAATAAATGCTTCCTTTCCCTTCTCCCACCTTCTCTCTGTCTCTGTTTCTCTATTTTCTCTGCTTTATTGAGGTATACTTTTATAAAATTTGATAAAAATATTTTTTGAAGAGTAGAACCCGTAACATACTATAAAACTCACCAATTTTAAGGGTATGGCTTGTTGAATCTCATATATATTTACCTCAA
>NW_027532590.1:4490799-4563373 GCF_008692635.1 Crocuta crocuta
TAGTAAACTCATATCAGCATAATCAAGCTATAGTACATTTTCACCACCTCAAAAATTCTTACCTTAACAACAGAATATAACTCCCATCTCTCAGCAATGCCCCCAGTAAAACACTGATTTGCTTTCTGATACTGTAATATCGCATTTCTTGATCTGTATATCTGTGGAAACATCACAGGCCCTTTCTATATAGATTCTGCCTCATGGAAACTTTTGCAGTTCATTCATCTTGTGAATGAAATAACTATTTCATTATTATTATTAAGTTTTATTAATTATTATATAATTATATATTTATAAACATATAAATATATAAAATTATTATTAAGTAATATTAATTTAATTAATAAAAAATTAACTACATTTATTTTCATTGCTCAGCAGTGTTGCATTTTATAAAATTATTCACGCATTCACTTAATGATGGACATTTGGTTTGTTTTCATTCTGGGACTATTTTAATAAAGCTGATACAAATGCTAACTTTCAGCTGTTTTTATAGATATATCTGTTCAATTCTTTGGGATAAATGCCCAAGAGAGAAATGTGTAAGAGTGTTTGGCCCATATTTTCATCAGTAATTGGTAAAGAGTCTTATTTTTCAGCCATTATATTGGGTGTATAATGTCTTATTATAGCATTAATATGCATTTTCTCTAATATGATAAAAATATTATGCCTCTTTTCATGTGTTTTTTCAGTTATTAGTATATCTTCCTTGATAAAATTCAAATATTTTTTACCATTTTTAGTGGAGTGATTTCTTTTTCTATTGAATTTTAATTGTTCAATGTATTTTTGGATACAAATTCTCAGATATATGTTTGACAAATATTTAATTAGGGCTTTATCCTACTCTTCAATGGTTTTAATTTTCTTAACAATGACTTTCATAAAACGGAAGTCGTGACCTTGATAAACTTACTTATTCCAGTAGAATTGTTATACATTCCTTATGATTTATTACATAGAAAATCGACATGTCCAAACAAGCAAAACTCTTTAATTTATGTGCTTTGTATTTATCTTAATTGCCTTTAAAAATACAAGTATTTTTTACTGTGATTTGGAACTTAAGTGAAGAAAATTTATTCTTTCACCATGAAGTGTAGTATAAGCTATTCATCAGTTGTCATTTTTCAAATAGAAGATTTCTTCTTTACTTAACTCACTGAAAATGTTTGCCATAAATGAATATTAAGTTTTGTCAATTTATTTTTGCATCTTCTGATAAAATCAAAATATTCTTCTAATCTATTAACATAATGCATTACATTGATTGATTTTCAAATATTAAATCAATCTCATATGCATGCAATTAACCCACCTAAGTTATGATGCATTATTCATTTTACATGTAGCTGCATATAGTTTGCCAATATTTTATTAAGGTTTGTGTTTCCATGTTCATGAGAAGTCTTTTTATTTTCTTGTAAATTCTTGTCTGGTTTTGGTATCTAAATAATGAGTTGGGATCAGCTATAATCTATTTTTTCATCTTTAATTTGTTGGACTATTGTGTTTGTCAATAACATTTTTTCTTTTTTAAATATTTGGTGGAATTTGCCAGTGAAAATAACTGTCATGAAGCTTTCTTTTGAGAATGTTTTTAATTAGAATTTTGTTTGTCAATAGATATAGGCCTCTTCAAGTCATGTATTACTTCTGGAGTGAGCTGTGGTAGTTTATTAGACTTCATCTAAGTCATTCATAACTTAGTTTGTAAATAGAGTTGCTCATAATGTCTATGGGATCTGCCATGATACTCTCTTTTTCATTCCTGCTGTTGGGAATTTCTGTCTTCTCTTATTTTATCTTGATGAGTCTAGCTAGAGATTTTTAAAATTTAATCATCTTTTCAAATAAGAGGCTTTTGTCTTCACTGATTTTACTATTTTTAAAAATGATTTTTGTTTCATTATTTTTCTGTCTTCATTATTTTCTCCTTTGGTTATTTACATTTTTTCTTTTATTAGTTTTTACTTTTTTTCAGATAAAGCAGGTATCATTGACTTTAGAATGTTCTTCCCTTGTAACATGAGTGTTCATTTCTCCACAGTTGTCTTTAAGTACTGCCTTAACTACACGTAACAAATTTTATATTTGTTGTTTCATTTTTCCTCAGTTAAAAATGTTTTTCAATTTTTCTTTTGATAGATGTCTCACATTGTGGGTTTTATATTGTTGCATGCTGCATTTTGTTGAATTGTGTAAAATACTTTTGAATTTTGATTGGCATATCCATATGCAGTTTGAGGATCATTTTGTCCATTAAAACTTTTGATAAACTTTTTCTATGGCAGATCCAGAATAGTCTTTACTCTAGGGTCACTTTGGTCTCTCTACAAAGGTATGACCTTTATGAGGACTCTACCCAACCCCTATGTGTTACAGGTCTCCAGTTTTAGGAACCTAACTTCCAGCCCCTTTTGGCCTACAACTTTTCAGTGGTTCTATCCTGTGATTTCACATATGCACCTGTCATCGTCAAAGACCCGGGAAGGCCTCTACAAATCTCCAGTGCACTTGCTTTCTCTACCTCCCTCACTATGTACCTTTCTCCTCTCTAGTCCTCATGTTGGGAATTCTGACAGGTCCAGCCTCTTCAAACTAATTTCCATCTGTTTCTTTCAACAAGCCCCCCAGGCTGTTGTAAATTTCTATCCCTGAATTCTAACTTGGAGACTGACACTGACAAAATAATAAGGCACACTTCATTGTTTCCTTTTTGTCAGGGATTCCAGCCCCTCACTGCCTACTGTCCAATGTCTGAAAACCCTTGCTTAAGTTTTTTGTTTTGTTTTGTTTTCTACATTTTCTTGTAATGAAACGGCATGTTTATACAAGTTAATCCTTAATGGACAGAAGTAGAAGTCATACACTCTCTCCATCATTCTGTCGCTTTCTCTCTCTTGCTTTCTCATCATTTGAGTGGCAAGAGGACATTTTTTTTAAATTTTTTTAATGTTTTATTTATTTATTTATATGAGAGAGAGAGAGAAACAGCGCGAGCAGGGGAGGGTCAGAGAGAGCTGGAGACAGAATCTGAAACAGGCTCCTGAGCTCCTAGCTCTCTGAGCTAGCTGTCAGCACATAGCCTGACGCGAGGTTCGAACCCATGAACCGTGAGATCATGACCTGAGCCGAAGTCAGAAGCTCAACCGACTGAGCCACCCAGGCGCCCTACGAGGGGACATTTATAGGCAGGGGAAAAATGGTTTAGTTGATCATAGCCCTAAGATGAAAGTGCATAATGCAATTGGTACAGTGATCTCCAAAAAGGAGAATTGGAAGAGGATGAGATAGTAAATTATTAACTGTAATATCTTTAGGACTCATTACGTAAAAGGTCAGCTAATGTAATACACATCAGCTAGTTTTCAAACAGGTCACTGAGGAAAAGACAAACTTATTTGCAAGTCACTAGAAAATTCTTCATAGATAAAAGTATGACTTTATGTTGTAAATATATATACATATATATATTTGAATTAAGAGAAAAAAAAGTTTTGTGAAAGCAGGGGTATCAGCAAGTGAGCAAGTGATTATGATGAATCTTTTCCATTTCCTTCCAGTAATTAGTGTTTAAGCCTCCTAATTTCAATGAGTTTCTCAAGCCAATTCCACTGGCATCAGCAGCCTCTGTCTCAGTCTAAAATGCGAAAGGCTATGTTGCAATAAATAGATTTGTGCATTACTGCATAATGCCAACTTTATTAGCAGTTTGGCTTTCATGGAGTGTGATGTATTAATCACATTCCACAAGTGTACAAGACTGTCAGTTGTTTCCCTGTGCTGATTGCTAAGCCTTTAGTGCCAAAGTCACTGACTGAGTAAGCTGAACAATAAATCCATGAGGGTTTATTATTATTAAAGGCTCAAAACAGAGAAACAACACAAAGACTATCAGTAGCAGAAAGTGGTGGATATTCACAGATGTCATATAAATGTTATGTAAAACATTAAAATTTCATTGATTATTCAGATATTAATATATGTTATTGTAGACTCATGAAAATAATGTACTTCCGTTGAGAAATACAGAGTTTTATAACTCAATAAATTTTTAAATTTGTGTTTGGACAATTAAAGCAAACTCATGAGTAAAAGTTGTTTAAAACACAAAATCAAACAAGGGTGAGTCAGAGTGAGTCTTCCAACTAGAGAATGATATAGATTACTTCACTGAATCTTTTAGAAGTGTGACAAAGAAGCAGAAACTTATGCAAAGAAGATAAAATGTTTAAGTGTTTTTATTCACACACTTTCCTGATCCTTTGAAAGATTTGGAGCTGTATATTGATAACCATTTTGCATTAATAAAAAAAAGTAAAAAAAAAATGTAGAGGTTGCTTTTAGACAACAGGCTGAGCAAAGGAAACTTGATCAAGGGAAAAGGGCCCACAGCGATTACCTGTCTGAATACAGACAGCCTTATTAGGTGACCCACCTCAAATATCCATCAGCCCTAACTAACCATGGGCTACTTACAACAGTTACTAAAAAAGGGAAAATTCCATAAGTCACCATACCTCCTCTTGTTTCCCCTTTAAAATCAGCCCCCACCCACTGCCTCCTTGCAGACAGTCTCTCCTTTGATGTTCTGCCTTCTGCTCCCTTGGGGTGTATTCAGTAAACTTCTATCTCTTTTGTTCTGCCTCTGGTGAACTTTCACTGTTCCTGCTACTGGCTTCCACCCAATAGTCACCCTAGGAGGCCCCTCCCCTATCAGAATAGACACCACAAAAAGTTGAGATAATGGTACTATGGTAAACAGAATAATGACCCTTCAAATATGTCCACATTCTAATCACTGGCACCTGTGATTATGTTACCTTACATGGCAAAAGGGAATTTGTGGATATGATTAAGTTAAGGACATTTAGATGGGGTGATTATCTTGAGTTACCCTGGAAGGTGCAATTTAACCACAAGGGCCCTTAAAAGTAGAAGAAGAAGGTAGAAAATCAGAGATGTGGCAGCATGAGAAGTATTCATTTGATATTGCTGACTTTGAATAGGAAGGAATGAGACCATGAACCAAGGAAAGTAAATAAATGAAAGGACATCGATTTTTTTCTTTAAGTTTCTGGAGAGGAAAGAAATCTACAGATATCTGGATCTAAGCAAAGGAGATCTTTGTTGGACTTCTGATCTACAGAACTGTAAGATAATAAATTTATGCTTTATTAAGTTTATGATTATTTGTTATACCAGAAATAAAACATTTAGCATCACCATAACCAAGGAAGGTAAGACTCATGGTGCATCAATGCAACTGATACATCACATAGGTATAATTCAAGAACACTTTTAGTTCCTTGGTAATATAATCTTTTGTTATTTATATCCTTTCAAATTTACATAGGAATGTTATGTTAATCAGTACTATTATTGTAACAAATGGCCCCAATATGTCAGGTAGTTTTCAATAGAAAGCTATATGTGTTGTTAATCTTAAATGTAGACTGTAGGTGAGCTATCGCTCTATACCAGGTGGCAGCTCTGTGTCTTCTTATCTATGGAAGCAGGCAGAATGCAGGTCAATACATGGGAATACCCACCCCCAGGGCCAATGTGAAAAGCAGGAGAGCTGGCAGAAAATTAAGATGCCACTTTTAGTGCTTCTGCTCAAGGGTGGTATTCATAGAATCAACTCAAATTCAATTGATCAATGTATATCACACATCCTAGCCAAAAATCAGTATGGCAGGAAATTATTTTTTTCCCACTGGGGATAAGAAAGTCACATGAGAATTGGCAGGGAAACACAGAATCCTAATAGGGGAAGAGTAGGTGAAATTGCTAACATAATAAAATCTACCTTGCACTGCTTTATTGTAGCTTTATATATTCTTCTTATAATAAAGATGACAAATGGAGGCTAAAGTATTTGGATTTTTCAATTAAAAGAAAATGATTATATGCCATGACCACGTACACACATATACACACATGCACACACTTTAATATTTATGTGTATATATATACATTCATGTATATATGTATAAATTTCTAAATTTATATTTTCCTGTCCAGTGATGGGTTGAACATAGTCTTTTGTACCCTTTATTGCCTGTGTTTCCTGGTTTTTAGGTAAAAAGGTGTTGCTGAACAGTTTTATGGGTATGGTAGAAAGCAGATTGAAACTGCTTGCTTAGTATGTTACAGTTTACTAGGATCCTTTAACTAAGTCAAATGTCAATTTGCATAGAATTTATTTAAAGAAAATGGAAATGGAAGTTGGACATGCTCCAAGATGTTAGGTATGGATGTAATTATATAGTCTGACAGAATAACTCTCTCCCCTCAGAAGTACACAAAAGACTTTGATGAGAAAACTTTTTTTTTAAAGACTTTTTTTTTAAGTAATATCTACCCCCAACTTAGGGCTCGAACTTATAACCCCAAGATCAAGAGTCACATGCTGTACTAAGCCAGCCAGGCACCCTAGGAAGAGTTTTAAGTATACCCAGATGAAGATATATTTAGAGGTAGAAGATACCCAATTGACAGTTTTGTTAGGTTCTCAATATTTGTTCAGGTCATTTTCCCAACATTTACGGTTTCATAAATGTTTAATGGCACAACATATGTGATAGCTTGATCACCATTTTCTCCAAACAGGCCAAATGTTTGGTAGCGATATTATATTAGGAGCTGGTCATGGTATACTAAGTGAGGTTGAAAAAATATATTATGGATAAAAGAATAAACAGTAATTCCCTGATTTGTTTTAATGTTTTATTTATTTCTAGGAGAGAGAGAGCGAGACAGCGTGAGCAGGGGAGGGACAGAGAGAGAGGGAGTCACAGACTGAAATAGGCTCCAGGCTCTGAGCTGGCAGTCAGCACAGAGTCCGACGCGGGGCTCGAACCCACAAACCGCGAGATCATGACCTGAGCGAAAGTCGGACGCTTAACCGACTAAGCCACCCAGGCGCCCCTGTAATTCCCTGATTAAAGAACATCGGTACACCTATGAAGAGATACAAATAACAATTCACATGTTTTGTAAGGAAAATTCCTATACTCCATTGGAAAACAAATACAAGTACTCACCCACCAGGGTGTTAAAGGTTTTGTGCTATTATTTACTGCCATTATAGGAAGGGTACTCCCAGAGGAGCAAAACGAGGAAAATCATCCAGTCTAATCTTATTGACGTCGTAAATGAACCTAAGGATATTATGATATCCTTATTTATGGAAAGCTTTTAGTAGAGTATTTCAGGTTAAAGATTATGGAAAGTAAATAAATCCAGATTCTATAGTTTCATTAGGCTTAAGTTGAAAAATGTCATATACACAGCTATATAAATTGGAGATAATTGTAACAATTCTACACTAGGTGAGGTGAAGTTATATGCCATGTATCTTATTAGAAATATTGTGTATTTTGGAAAAGTAAGGCCTTTCTACTGTGGGAATGAAAAATCTGAAACCCATATGTAATTATCAGATCACTTTCTGGTTTATGTGAGCTGTTCCATTGCCTCTATCCTGGAATATCCTGGAAATTAGTTGTAAAATTTGAATAATGAAGATTTGTGATCACATGAATCTAATTTGACAAACATATTGCATTGTGTCTCTCCTCCAAATTCATATACTGAATCCCTACCTCACCCCCCNAAGGTTAGATGAAGTCATGAGCATAAGGGTCCCTTGATGGGATTAGTGCTTCTACATGAAAATAGTCCATAGAATGTGTTTTCTCTTTTCCTGCCCCCTGAGGGTATAGCAGCAGGAAAGTGGCTTTCTGCAAGCCTGGAGGAGAGTTCTCACCAGAAATCAAATCTCCTGGAACCTTGATATTGGACTTCCTAGTCTTCAGAACTGTGAGAAAATAAATTTCTGTTGTTTAAAACACTCAATCTATGGTATTTCATTATGGCAGCTGGAGCTAACTAAGACATATATCTTTTGTCAGCTCATGAGCATCAGATGTGTGGGTCTTTTATCAGTTTATGAAAATTCTTAGCCTTTATGTATCTTTTACACTCTTTTTCTATTTTTCTTTTAGTCTGTTAGTTTGTTTGCATCCTGTTAGTCTCCCCTATACTGCAGTATGAAGACAGCATCTGACCTATCATTGAGTTCACACTTTTTTTTTTCAGCTATGCCTAATTTGCTGTAAACCATATCCACTGATTATTAACTTTAGTTGTAATTTTCACTTCAGAATTTTTACTTGCTCTTTTTTAATTGTATCTGTTTTTCTGTTGGAATTTTGAATCTTATTATTTAATTCCTTCAACATTTTAATCATAGTGTTACAAAATTTCATGTGTGATAAAACCAATATCCATATATCCTGTATTTATTTTTATTTTCTATTTTTCTCTTGGTTTTAACTTAATTATTATCTTTTTAGGTGTTTGGTTACATTTAATTGAGTGCTAGCATTGCATTTAAAGAAATGGGAATAATTTGAGGTCTTGGATGTGGTTTTCTTTTGCTTCTGGCAGGAACAAATTTAGGAAAGATCAATTTAATTAATCAAGAAATGGAATTATTTAAATGAGTGTTATTTGAGGCCATATGGTTCTTTGGAAGACTTATTCTACATAGGCTGCTATACCAAAGTAACACAGATGAGGTAGTTTAAATAACAGACATTTATTTCTCACAGTTCTAGAGGCTGGGAAGTCTGTGATAAAGTGCCAGCAGATTTGGTTCCTGGTAAGGGCTCTCTTCTTGGATTGAACACAACTGCCATTTCACTGTGTGCTCACATGACTTCTTATATATGTGCAGAGAGAGAGCCTGGTGTCTCTTTCTCTTATTCTAAGGCACTAATTCCATCATGAGGGGCCCATCCTCATTACTTCATTTAAACCGAAGTATTCCCTGAAAGGCCCATCTCCAAATATGATCACGTTAGAATTTAAGACTTTAAAATTAATTTCAGGGGTCACACTTCAGTCCATAGTAAAAGATGTTGCTCTTCAGTGTTCCAGTCAAAATCCTGGGCTGTTTACAAAGCTTCCTAATATTTTACAGTTTCTAAAAACTCATTTTTGTCCCTTCATCTTAGTCTCTCATTCTCCCAATTTTGTCTTTTGCTTTAACAAATATTGACTCAAGAGCAAAATTTAACAAATGTCAGGTTCATATACCTTAGCTTCTCTTACCTTTATCTCTTTTCCTAAAAAGTTCTCTAAACATTGGATTGCTTTTCAATCAGAAGTGTGATAAAAAGCATGGTGGAGTAAGCTGCAATTTGATGCAGTGTAATCACTTAGATTACCACACAACATCTGCCAGGAATTATTTTGTTTTGCTTCCCATATATTACGTCATTATTTCACTTTTTACAATATTGCCACAACTCCATTTGCTGGAGTAGTTATTATTCCCACATTGCAGTTGATAAGACTATGAGTGAAAAATTTTAAGTAATTTTCCCAAAGTTGCATATTATTAGACACCAAATTTAGTGCAGACTTCCCTACTACAAAAAGCCTCATGTTGAACTAAAACTTAAGGATCCAATGAATTATGACATAAAATCAATATACTATGCTGAGTATTAATATATTCTACAAAGGTTTTTCTAATTTTAACAATAACTTTGAAACCTTAGGAATAAAAAAAATCATATAAGTCATATCTTGTATATGTGACTTTCAAATTATATGCTTAAAATTTATTCTCTGTATTAGCAATAGAATTACCTTCTGATTTTGTAATCATGTACTACTTTCAGTACTAATAATGAAAAATGAGGAACTTTACTTAGAAAAAATAAAAACTACTGAACTATTAGTCTTATTAATGCCTAATTCTGTTTTTTTCTCATTTTCATTTCTTTTGAGATTTTTTTTGATATTTTTTAATTCTTGTTCCCACTTTCCTTCTTTTTAACTTAAACTTTAAAAAATTCTCCTGTAATCCATTAAAATTCTCTTTAATCTCATACTCACTATGACAGGAAAGTAAAGTGTTTTACAAACACTAATTAAATGATTAACAAGACATGTCTGAAAGAAAGTTTGTTGCTCAAAAGCATAATATGGCTAGAAGCAAACCTTAGGTGTGAATTAATCAGTGATGATATACATGATAAGGATAAATAACTAGTTTCTTTGAAAAACTTTTACTGCACATAATATGTCTGAAGTAGTATATTCCACTTTGAAAATTCTCCATTTGTTATCAATGTACTAAATTATTAAAACCTCTATAAATAGAATTCTGTAAATTCAATTAGAACAGAAACTTTTGGCTGTAGCTTCCAATGTACATGAGTTATTTCCCCTAACAAAATACAAATCTACTGTTACCCAACTGAAAGAAAACATTCATTTCATAGTAGGAGTAAACTGCATTAATTGCATTTCCATTCAGTTCTCTTGGAAGAAATTTTCTCATCAGGCCCAAAGTCTATTCTTAAATACCAAAGAACCTGTATTTACTGTATGTACCATGCAACTCACAGGCAAAAATTATCTCAGGAATGTCAGATGCTGATAATATGATATTATCATGAGGAAATTACCAAAAAAGAAAAATTTAAATGTAAAGTAAATAGGTAATTTTTAATGCCTAGGAATGATTAAACCATGCCCAAATGCTGGTGATCTAATGTCGCTGTTTAGTCCTTAATATCATAACTTTCACAGTGTCTTTGTATGGCAAAGATAAATGCCAAACCTCTCTCCCCTCAAAAGTCATTTATTTTCATAATCCTGCACATTACAGACATAATCAAATGTATTTTTAATATTTCCTCTAGCAAAAATGTATATTATTTGAATTTTCCCCCAATGCTTTGTTTCTGTTTTTAAAAACAAAGTATCTTAGGGGCGCCTGGGTGGCTTCGTTGGTTAGGCGTCCGACTTTCGCTTGGGTCATGATCTCTAGGTTCGTGGGTTCGAGNGTCTAATCTTGTTGAGAAACTGAAATGAAATAAAGACCAATGCTTACTCTCTTATAGTGAACACTTTTTTATAACAGGATAAAGAAATAAAATTTCTAATCATGATTAAAATTAAAATTTTATTATATGACAGAAATATTAAATAAAAGAAATACATTTCATCAATAATTAAACTCTCACTATCAATTAATGTTCTCAAATACAGCTGATTTTGACTCCTTAGTAACTTATATTTTCAATAATTTATTCATATATTTATATTATACGAGGTAGCAAAGGAAAGCAGAATCATTTATCTTCACATCCAGTTATAGTGATTATTAATAATTCCTTTATTGATTTATGTTCATCATGAATCAAAATCCAGATTTTAAAGCTAAAATCAAAACTTTCAAACTTACAATTGTTACATATTTTCCTTCATTCAAAAACAAAGTAAAACTGGAAATCACCTCAGGATGAACTAATTAAGATCTAAGAGCACTTTGGAAAAACTAAGCTACTACAAACTTGTTTCAAACATTTAAAATCATTTTTGGGAGGCATTTTAGATGAATACAAACATGATTGATACTAATGAAGAATGAAATTCTCCAACTTCACAATAAATGTTATTTTATAGGAATAACATCAATTTTGTTATTTTGTTTTATTTTGATATTGTTTCTCAGCATTAGCTAGAAGATCATATAAAGAATAAGATTTTTTTGTGATGAATTCATAGAATCAACTGAATCTAACATGGATTATAAGAGAATTTCACAAATTAATATAATCTGTGAGATTATAATACTTTATATGATAATACTTTAATGATTTATAATAAATATGAATCAGTAGGATATATGAGCCAGGAAACTTCAAAGAATGACCAAAAATGATACTAAGTTTGCAGGTAATGAATAGAGATGAGAGAAAATATGTAATAGCTGATTCTTAAAATACAAGAGATGGTTTGTGAATGTAAGTTAATATACTTTGTGTTTAAATTTAGAAAGTCAAAATAAAAATACATGCCAAACAGAGTGGAATGAAATGTAATAACCTGTGGACTGGGTTGAATACTTCCCCTCAGAAATGCATGTCTCCCTGAAACCTGTGAATGTAAACTTGCTTGGAAATACTCTTTACCAATGTGATTAGTTAAAATAGGATGAGCCACTGCATGAGGATGGGTCACAAATTCAATATGACTGGCATTCCTATAAGAAGATGAGAGGAGACAGACGTAGAAACATACACAGGGAAAATGCCATGTGCACATGGAGGCAGAGATTGGTGTGATGTATCTAGAAGACAAAGAACACCAAGGATTGCCAACAACCCCCAGAAGCTAGGGGAGAGGCATGGAATAAATTCTTTCTTTTGACACCCCCAAAACTGTGAAACAATCTGTTTTAAGTCACCTAGTTTATGTCCATTTGTTATGGCAGCACTAAGAAACTAATACAACCGTATACATAGAGAACCAGATTTTAGTTGAATCATGCTTAGTTGGAACAAGGCCCATAGAAGTAGGTTTTTATTTTCAAGAAAATGGTAACAAGAAACTCTCAGCTAATATCAGCATTATAGTTAGCAACCCAAGAAAAGAGTAAAAGAATTCTTTTATCCTTCAGATAAAAAGAATTGGTCAGATAAAGAACATTTGTCTCGGTCAGTTCAGATGCACTTAAAATAAGGTAGCCAAAACATTAAGAATTTTAATTCAAGGGATTCCTTGGTGACTTAGTCAGTTAAGCATCAAACTCTTGGTTTTGGCTCAGGTCATGATCTCATGGTTTGTGAGTTCTAGCCCTGCATTGGGCTCCATGCTGACAGTGCGGAACCTGCTCAGGATTCTCTCTCTCTCTCTTTATCTCTCTCTCTCTCTCTCTCTGTCCCTTCCCTGCTCATTCTCTATGTCTCTTTCTCTCAAAATAAATAAATAAACTTTTAAACAGTTTTAAAAAAGCATTTTAACTGGATAAGCCTGAGGCATATATGAAATTCTATAGATTGGGGCCACTTCGGAGGAAAAGAGTTTATTGCCCTTAATGAAGTTATGCAGAATACAATCCCCTTCTAAAAAAATTGCAGATATTCTCACTAGAAAAATACCAGGCATTCTGATATTTTACTGGAAATTTTATAACAGAAACACAGAAACAGAATTACTGAAACACTAATTATATTCATCTGAACAGTTGAAAAGAGCAGCAGAGAATTATTAATTTCCTATTAAGTAAACTCAAACATGTACTCATAATAAGACAATTCATTTAAGTTCCTATAAAAAAAAACTAGGGAAATTTACAATTAAAAATAAATCATGGGAAGAGTGCTGAAAACTCATTCTGCTTTTTCTTATTTGGTATTTATGTATTGAGAAATCCTCAATATATTCTGCAGAACAGTTTTCCTAACTAATCTATGCAGAAACATTTCCTCCATCCTTATTTAAATCAAGGATCACAAATTTAAATGATCACCAAAAAAGAAGCAACTGAAATGAATGTAATATATTTAAAATGTTCTTTGAATATTAGAGACAAACACACACACACACATACATACATGCATAGAAACATTGTCAGCACCTGTAACTTTTAAAGGAAACAAATACACAGAAATTTTACTGGTAATTTCCCACTTTTAAATGTTTGTGGAGATAATTCTAATAGATAATTCTTACAGATATTTCAAATTTAATCCTTTTTCTATCATTTTACAAATTCCACTATAAGTTTATAAATTGTTTGTATTTATATATGTTATTTGTAATATATTCCTGTTTATACATTTAAACTACAATCTAGTGAAGCATAAATAAATGTGTATCTATATATATGTGTAAATGACAAGGATATATTAGTTTAGTGAAAGATTAATTTTTGTATACATTTGTATGATATTGGGATAAATGAGTAATCAATAACTTCATTTATTTTTTCACCAACTAAAATAGCATGATCACTTTTGCTTAATGGAAGAAAAATTTTTTGAGCTGAATCTCAAAAGGTAAATCAGTGGGAAGTGTAACATGACATTAGGAAGAACATTTCATCTTCTAAGGTGGTAGTAGAGACAGAATGAGAATGTAAAGAATAAACCTACCTGAGCAAAAGGACTAGTTGGCTTGAAAAAACAAAAGAAAATAAAATGGAGAATACATAGCCAGGTATAGGGTCTTAGAAGGGAGGAAATTGATTTGGGTTCTATTGCAAAGAATATTTGGAACTCTGCTGTGTACATAAGGAATGCAATTTCTAGAAACAGAACTGTTTCAAAATGATATAGAATGTTTTCTAGGATCAACATTCTCCCATCCTGCAGATGTGAGTGCCCAGAGGGACTGCTGTTTACACTGCATTCAAACCTGTTTATATGCACCAGTTTCATATCTTGGATTTATAATTTCTTCGACAAAGACAATTTAATTTATGTTAAATGAACTCAAATTGCTCCAATAACAGTGGTATGTTAATACCACTTTAAGTCTTGCTGGGTTTTTTAACAGAACCAATTTGTCAAAAGCATAAAATCCTTACAACTGACCATGAAAGTTTACTTAGAAAAAAAACCTTTGTAAACAGCTATTGAAATTACTAATATTATACATTGTAACAATTCTCCTATAATTCTCTTACAATCTTTTATCAAAAATCATTTTGGTATAATATTTCAAACCTATTTTTAGAAGACCTTTTAAACTTACAATGAGAAATAAATTCAAATGTTCCCTACCTCATTTCTCTTCCCTAACCTTTATATTCTTTTGCTTACCATCTTTTTCAAATTTTGCCATTAGGACACAGGCAGATTTATCCACAGAATAAAATTTTCCTCACTAGGATACTCTGCTAAAATGGAGAAATGCATTCATATACATCAGTAACTAAATCAAGTGTGTTTCTGTATGAAGAGAAGAAAAGTTGTGCCAATGTAGTAAAACAGAGAAAGGACTCAGAGTTCCATTATGTAACAAACAATATGATACTCAGGTATAGAAATAACCAATGAAAAAAATTAGTGTCCAGTGCTCCATAAGCTATGGTTAGAATAACTTAAGTTACAACGTATAACACTTTTCCTGCACATTTCAAAATAGCAAAATTGTTAGCAAAGCATCTGTTTACTTCCTCATTTACCACAGTACTACGATGGAGCGATTTTTGTTTTATTTTTCTTCCCTTTCTCTTGAATTTCTTTTTGACTCAAATATTTTCAAAATGTCTAGGGCAAGTATAGGAAACATGAAAAACATGATAAGTAGTCTTATTTTTGTAAGACTCTAAAGCCCGTTGGGAAAGACTGTTTTACTTTAAAAAATAAATGATATTAGTTATATGACTATATTTGCTTTTCAAGAGCCTTTTCCAACAATTTTTTTCTTTTCCAGTGCTATAAATGTTTATAATATTAAAATTGTTCTTTGTTTCTTGAACAAAATAAAGACCAAATAGCCATGATCTTCATTGCTAAGAAGAATGGCATTGGCATTAAATAGGCTAACAATGAATTAAATATGGTAATAAGATGTTAAAAGGGTTTAAAGATTAAAAAAACAATCAATATTTGAAGGTACACCTAAAATTTTTAGCTTAAAATGACTCACAATTCTTAAATTATCTCTTTCATTCTTTATTTGCAAAGTGTTTGATATTTACAGTCATAGCAGAGAGCATAAACAAGCATAAGTTATACCCAGATAACAGGACCCTCTCAGATATTTACAATTTGAGAATTTTTTTGAAAAAGAAAATATAACTTTTTAGATTTAGTTGTACTTTAAATCTACAATTAAGCATAGTGAATTCTGAGCTAGAATTGTCTACACAGTTGAGTTGGTCTCTTGATAATATAAATAAGTTATGTTAAGTATATTTTAAATATATGCAAATATTTTTCAAGATTTTAAGTGAATCATAGAACAAAGAAAAATTATGTGAGATACTATAACAATATTAGTGGCGTTTAAACATTGACTATATGTAAGACTAGAATATGTCTACTGGAGTCCCAGAAATCAAATATATGTTCCCTTCTTTTAGTATCATTCCTTATTTCTCTTTTTAAAACATAAAATATTATGAAAAACTAAAGTCTCTCCTGCTTAATATGAAGTGTTTATAACCCATTTAAATGTGAAATCTGTAGTCTAAAAACACTAGGCAGATTGGATGTTTGTGGATTTATCTGAAATATCTGGAGTGAGCCATTAATTCATTAACACACATAAATAAGTACATATTTAAACAGGCATTTAAGTTCTAGTAATAAATTAAGGATTCTAATATAATAATTATAATACCATAATTATTTCACCTTCAGCTGAAATAAGAACAGAGTTGCCTAAATTGAGGAATCTATTTTATTAAGGGAAATTAATTTGATTTAATATTGTAAATACATGAAGTTAATTCCCAGTCTTTATGGAGAAAATCTTGTTGTGAGTATAATTTAATGCTTGCCAGTAATGTTAGCTTATGTCTTGGTATTCAACTTGAAACTGTTAGGATAAAAATATACTGAATCAAAGTCACTTTGATGTGAGCTCAGAAAACAGCAGTAAAAAAAATTTTACTAATGTCAAGAAATGTTCCACAATGTTTAATAAATAAGTTCCTAAAATACTAATGGCTTATATTTTACTTTGTGTGATTCAGCTTATCCCACGGATGCACCATTTGTGTGTTGAAGACAGTTATTGTCAACCTGGGAGAATAAATTCTCCCCTAGGATCTTCTCTGAAGACTTGAAAACTTGTACTATTTTTAAAAACCAAAGATGCTTTGGAGGAATATTTAAAAATCAAGTAAAGCAGTATAGGAATAATTTTATGGAATGTCATTTATGTCAAAGATTCCATTACATGGTGTGATTCTCAAATAATTGAAATTTAGTGACAATACATTTATTGAGTAGTACTGTGTATGAGGGACTAGTCTTACTCCTGGTGATACAGACTTGAAAATGCCATGGAAGGCCTTGATAGTTACTAAATTTTTACCTATAATAGCAGAGTAGCACACGATAAACAATATGTATAAATTTAAAAACATGTAAAATATGATTAAGTGCTATTATAATAGTGATGCAGTTAATAATGTAAAATAGGCAGTGATTAAAGAGCATCTTTACTTTGGTGGCTAATGAAGAAATTTTACTAAATTTAACCAAAGACAAGGAGTCAGCCTCAAAATAGACAACCAAAAACAAAAATAAAGATAAAAAAGAAAACAGTCTATGGAGAAAATAAAGAAATATTGAACAATCTTTAACTTGGATATGCCTTGGTAGTTTTGGGAAACACAGAGACGTATGGCTTTATCAAAGGGAGCAAGTAAATATATAAGGCTGGGGCCCTGGCCATGCTCCCAGATTACATCATATGTGCTGTGAAGCCTACATACTGAGTTTGGATCTTAAGCAAGAGAGCAGTATGTTTACCCTAATATATATAAAAACTTTTAAGTTTATTTATTTTGAGAGAGAATGCAAGCTTGAGCTGGGCAGAGGCAGAGAGAGGGAGAGAGAAAAAAGCCCCAAGCAGGCTCCACATTGTCAGCACAGAGCTTGATGTGGGGCTCAAACATGACCTGAGCTGAAATCCAGAGTCAGATGCTTAAACAAATAGAAGTAGGGAGACAAGTTTTATTACTTCATCTGTCCAGATGAAAGTGATAGTAAAACAGAGAGAAGTGAATTGCAATATTGTTAGAGTTGAAGTTCACAAGATATTCTGATGGATGAAATAAGAATGATATAATGATGAGTTAGGGATAATTCCTGTGGCTTTGACTTTTATGGCTAGACAAAAAATAGTACTATTTATTGAGGTAAAAAAAAATTGGGGAAATAGCAAGTCAAAGAGCTATTTAAGTAAAAACTATTTTAGATTTGATAATACTGAGGTCTCGATTCTGAATAAGCAATTAGATATCTAAGACTGGAGTATAAGGGCACCTGGGTGGCTCAGTCGGTTAAGCATCTGACCTAGGATCAGGTCATGATCTCGTGGTTTGTAGGTTCGAGCCCCGCATCAGGCTCTGTGCTGATGTCTCAGAGCCTGGATCCTACTTCAGATTCTGTGTCTCCCCGCTCTTTGCCCCTCCCATGCTCATGCTCAGTGTCTCTCTGTCTCTCAATAATAAATAAACATTTCAAAAAATAAAATAAATAAGACTGGAGTACAAAGGTAATGCCAGGACTAGAGATAAGAACTTGGAAGTCATGTAGATGAATTTAAAAGTCCCATGACTATATGAGATTACCCAGCCAGATAATGAAGTAGCTCCCAAAGATGATTGAGGAGAAAATAGCAAATTTCTTATATGTATTACGCTAGATTAAAGTAGTCCAAGACTTCAAGACTGGTTATGATAAAAATGATGCAAAAGACTTTCACTCTCATGTTCTCAATAGTATAAAACCTGGTAAATTAAAAGCAAAGTTTAGGGTGTTATCAAACATCCACGGATAAAGGAAGACTTAATAGAGGTTAAAACTTTGCAGGCACAAATTCCTCCATTAACATGTTGTCCACATTTTTAATTAGATATTTTTACATAATGCATAATTATTTTAGTATATCAGTTTGTTAATTTCAACAGCCAGACCATGTCTATTTCTCTTGACTTCTTTATCATTTAAAAATGGGCCATTTTGTGTGTGTGTCTTAGAGTTTTTGTTTGAATTTTAGAGACTGTCTGTAAAACAAAAATAGATATTGAGGTAAATCTTTGTGTTTTTTAATGTTTTATTTATTTCTGAGAGAGAGAGAGAAACATGAGCGGGGGTTGGGGGGGTCAGAGAGAGAGGGAGATACAGAATCTGAAGACAGGCTCCAGGCTCTGAGCTAGCTGTCAGCACAGAGCCCGACATGGGGCTCGAACCCACAATCCATTGGATCATGACCTGAACCTAAGTCAGATGTTTAATCGACTGAGCCAACCAGGTGCCCCAAGTTAACTTATTTTTTTAACTGGAAATAGGTATGCTTCTTTTTCTGTCAGCCTCTTAGTATGGGTAATTAAGTAGAGCTGGATTTGGGTTGTTGTTGTCATGGTTTCCTTCAGTATTAAAATATTCAGATCACTCCAGGAGAGTGATGTTACCAACATGGTAGAGTAGGAGACCCCAGCCTTTGTCCCCCAATAAAAATCAACATTGAGACAGCTATCCATGAACAAAATTAGCCCTGGGAGAGCTCAGGAGTCCAATTAAAAAGGCTTAAGAAAATCAGTAGAATGAAAAAAAAATAAAAATAACCTCATGAAAAAGAGAACGAGAAATAGTTTTATTTAGCCTGCAACATCCCATCACTAGGCCAGCACTGCCAAGAAGAAAATCCCAGATTGACAGAATTCCCATCATTAGGAAAGGAAGAATGGGGTAAACGACCAGGTTCCCCCGCCTTTTGGGGCACTGAACAAAGGACACACTTAGGTTTCACCCTACTCAGACTAGCCAAGTCAACATGTCAAGAGAAGGCTAGGAACCAGATATAAAAGAGCAGAGAATATCAGTATTAACAATGGGAGAAGTGACTGTGGTTCCTATTGGCTTGCTCTGCAAAGGACCCCAATAGCTTCCACCATTGAACAAATCAGCAGGCAGCATAGTTGCCATGGACCCTCTTTACATTTCATCAGTGAGATTTTTGGCTCACAGATTTTTGTGTTGCAGATGTCAGCTGCCTGAGTCATATCCTGCTCTGTTCCTCTCTCCAGTCTGGATCTGCACTGGCAGCCGGCCCCTGTCTCTGCAGCTGTATATATGCAAGATGTTAGCCTAGACCCTTGTGGCTGACTCCCACAGCTATATGAGTTTTCAGGGCTATCTCCTCCAGCTGTGTACCTGTGTCCCAATGGCCTGACTGTCATCTATGACCATGATGAGATTCTTCAGTCAAAGGAATGCACACTGACAGCCAAGGGCCCTACAGCTGCTTGTGGGCCTGGGCCTGTCCCTGTCTCCTGTCAGTAGACTCCATGGCTGTTTGTACAACCATGGCAAGACCCTGAGGCCATAAGAGTGCATGCCTACAGCCAAGGCCCTGACAACTACTAAAACAACTGCAGTTGGTCCTGGCCTCTGTTATCATGGCCCGTGCTACTATGTATATGCAACCAGCACTTGCCAACACATAAGCATGTGGAAATGGCCCTTACAGATGTATGTGTCTGGCTACCACCACTGCCTGCCTCCGTCCCTAGCTGCTAGATGTGGAATCACCACCTAGAACTCCTAAAGCACTTATAACCACTGTGCTCCACCTACAGCACTCATGAGAATTACTCAGTTGTAAATGTTGTGGACCTCAGTGGCTTGATCCAACAATACAATATGCCTACTTAGGTCACAGATGGCACATGCCTCCACAGTTGTCATGCTGCATCAATCACTACATCTGGAAGCAAAACACTCTCCAGTGTGCCTCCAACTACAGGTGATTTTACTTACCAAAATCAGTCTAAAAGATCTGGAAGAGGTGACTGTTTCTTCAAATGTGCAGACACCTTCAAAAGACTAGAGGGATCATGAAGACTCAGGGAAGCATAATACCAGCAAAGAAACACAGTAAACTTCCAGTAACTTACTTCGAAGAAATCAAGATACATGGATTGGCTGACAATTCAAAATAATGGTTATAATATTGCTCAGAGGGCTCTGGGAATATAGATAAACAATTTTTTAAAAGTCAGGAAAACAATTAAAGAACAAAATAAAAGTTCAACTAAAGGTGGAAAACATAAAGAGAAACCAAACAAATCCTGGAGTTGAAGAATACAATGACTGAATTGAAGAATTAATTAGAGAACTTCAACAGAAGATTGGGCCAAGAAAAAGAAACCATCAATGACTCAAATACATATTAGCTGAAATTATCCAATCAGAGAAGCAAAAAGAAAAATAATGAAAAGTAATGAAGAAAATCAATGGGGTATATGGACATCATTAAGAAAATAATTAATGCATTATTGTAGTCCTATAATAAGAAGAGAAAGAGAAAGGAGTGATGCGCTTATTAAATGAAGTAATGGCTGAGAATTTGTAAAAACTGGAGAGATATTTGGACATCTAAGTTCATGAATCTCATAAGTCCCCAAACAATTTCAATTCAAAGAGATATTCTTCAAGACACATAATAACAAAATTACCAAAAAATCAAAGACAAAGAGTAAATCATCAAAACAGAAAAGAAAAAAAGCTTGTCACTTATAAGAAGACTCCTACAAGGCTATCAGCAGATTTCTCAGCATAAATTTATAGGCTTGTAGAAAGGTGGATGTATATTCAAAGTTCTGAAAAAGGAAAAAAAAAGCCAACAAGGGATACTTTATCCAGCAAAGCTGTCTTTCAGAAATGAAGGAGACATACATACTTTCCCAGACAAACAAAGGCTGAGAGAGTTCATCACCACTAGACATGTTTTGTAAGAAATGATCACAGGAGATATTTAAGCTAAAATTAAAGTATTTAATATTTAGTAACTAGTAACATGAAAACATGTGAAAATATATAACACACTGGTAAAGGCAAGTATATAGAAAGTATGTATAAAGTATAAAGGCAAGTATATATGGTGATAATAACTAATTATTAACCCTATAATTAATAATAATTAACAATAATTAACTCAAGTATAAAGGTTAAAGGACTAAAGTAATAAAAATAGATATAGTTGAGCTAATTTGTAAGGGTTGCACAATATAAAAAGATATTCATTGTGACATCAAAAACATAAAAAGGCAGGGGGAGTAAAAAGAGACTTTGTATGCAAGCAAATTAAGTTACTATCAGCTTAAGATGGACTAGCATCTATAATATATTTCATGTAAGCCTCATGATAGCCAGAAAACAAAAATTGATAGTAGGTATACAAAAGAAAAAGAGAAGGGAATCAAAGTAAACCACCATATAAAATTATCAGTTCACAAGCAAAAACAGGAAGGAAGGAAGGAAGGAAGGAAGGAAGGAAGGAAGGAAGGAATTAAAAAACCATCAGAAAATAATTAACAAGATGACATTAGTCAGTCCCTGCCTATCAATAATTACTTTAAATTTAAATGGATTAAATCTCCAATTGAAAGGCATAGAGTGCTGTATAGATAAGAAAAAAAAGCCCAACTATATGTATCACATAGACTAAGTTTAAGGGCACACATAAGTTCAAAGTGAAGGGATGGAAAAATATACTCTACAGAAATGGAAACTGAAAGAGAGCAGGAGTAACTAATATCACACAAAATACTTAGTCAACAACTATAACAAGAGACAAAGAAGATAATTATGTAGAGATAAGGGAATTGATTCATTAAGTGGATATAACAATTATAAATATATATTCACTTAAATCAGAGAACTTAAATATAAATTCTAAAAGATCTAAAGGGAGGACTAGACAATGGTACAATAAAGTAAGGACTTCAACTTTCCTCAATGGGTAGATCATTCAGACATAAAATCTATAAACATTGAGCTTGAACTACACCTTAGACCAATGAACCAAACAGACATATACAAAACATTCCATCAAACACCAGTATAATATACATTTCTAAAGCACACATAAAACATTCTTCAGAATAAGGTCATATATTAGATCACAAAATAAGTTTTAGCAAATTTAAAATATTAAAATCTTACCAAATATCTTTTCCAACCACTATGATAAAAACTAGAAATCAATAACAGGAGAAAAGCAGGAAAATTCATAAATGTAGAAGTTTAAACCACATACTCCATATGAAACAAAAGAATCTTACAAATAAAAACATAATACAACAGAACAAACAGTATGCAGCAAAATCAGTTCTAAGAGGGAAGTTAGTAGTGAAAAATTTCTACATCAAAAAAAAAAATCTCAAACAAGCAGTTTAACTTTATACCTCAAGTAACTAGATAAAGGATATCAAATTCAACCCCAAATTAGCAGAAGAAAGGAACTGACAAAGATCAGAGCAGAAATAAAAAATGAAGTGATGACTAGAAAAGCATGAAAAAACGATCAATGAAACCAAGAGCTGGCTTTTTGGAAAGATAAACAAAATTGACAAACTTTTAAGCAGAGGTTTCAAGAAAGAGAGAAGACTCAAATAAAATTAAAAATGAAGGAGAAGATACACAGTTGTCACAGAAATATGATCATGATAGAGTATTAAAAACCACTATGAGCAATAATTCTCCAACCAACTGGACAACCTGGAAGAAACTTATAAATTCCTAGAAACATACCACATACCAAGACTGAATTATGAAGAAATAGAAAATCCCAACAAACCAATAACAAATTAGCAGACTGACAAAAATCTCCCAGGGAAGAAAAATTCAGGGCCAGAAGTCTTCATAGGTGAATTCTAAAAACATCTAAAGAAGAATTAATGCCAATCTTTCTCAGACTCTAAAAAAAAAAAAAAAAAAAATTAAAGAGGAGAAAATACTCTCAAATTCATATTATGAGTCCAGCCTTCCTCTTATAGCAAAGCCAGACAGGCTACTATAAGAAAAATAAAGCATACCCAGCACATTTCACAACTTGATTTAATTGTAATGTCCCCTAAATTAGATACTGATTTATGTCCCACCAAAATTCATATGTTGAAGTCCTAATCCCTAGTCCCTCAGAATGTACCTGTATTTGGAGATAGGGCCTTTAAAAAAGTAATTTAAATAAAATGTAGTCTAATGCATGGGCCTTAATATAAGGTCTGAAGCCCTTATGAGGGGAGTTCTCGATGCAGGTAAAAAGATCAAAGGATGATCATGTAAAGAAAGAGTGAAAAGGCAGTTATCTGCTAGCCATGGAGAGAGGACCTCAGAAGAAACCAAACCTTCCAATACCTTGATCTTGGACTCTGGGCTTCCAGAACTGTGAAAAAATTAATTTCTGTTGTTTAAGCCAAGAAAGGAAGGAAGGAAGGAAGGAAGGAAGGGAGGGAAGGAGGAAGGAAGGAAGGAAGGAAGGAAGGAAGGAAGGAAGGAAGGAAGGAAGGAAGGAAGGAAGGAAAAGAAAGGAAGGAAGGAATGAAGGAAAAGGAAGGAAGGAAGGAAGGAAAAGGAAGGAAGGAAAAGGAAGGAAGGAAGGAANCCCTTATGAGGGGAGTTCTCGATGCAGGTAAAAAGATCAAAGGATGATCATGTAAAGAAAGAGTGAAAAGGCAGTTATCTGCTAGCCATGGAGAGAGGACCTCAGAAGAAACCAAAGCTTCCAATACCTTGATCTTGGACTCTGGGCTTCCAGAACTGTGAAAAAATTAATTTCTGTTGTTTAAGCCAAGAAAGGAAGGAAGGAAGGAAGGAAGGAAGGGAGGGAAGGAGGAAGGAAGGAAGGAAGGAAGGAAGGAAGGAAGGAAGGAAGGAAGGAAGGAAGGAAGGAAGGAAAAGAAAAAGAAATGTAGGAAAAAAAATCCCTCCAGTTGTTGGCTGCTGCTATCTTGTTCTTAATGTTAGTCTTGGAATGTCGATGACTTGTTATTCAATTTTCCCACTCCACCCCTAGCTTTCAGTACAGCCTACATTCCTGTGACATAGAGTTTCTCCACACTTTTATGTGTCCCTCAACATTAGACTGCTGTGGTTGTTTCTCCATGCATGTTTGTGGGGAAGGAGAATTCTCATTATGAGCCTTCTTAGCCTGCTCTAGACTCAGTTTTAAGCAGTCCCTGAATGCTGACCCTCGGAGATGAGAATTTCTGTTTTTCTGCTCTTAGTTCCTAAGCAGAAAACCTCTCCTTCCTAGTAAGTTGCAGTCTAGAGCACAGGCAGTTAACCAGCCCCTCCTGCAATGGTAGCAGATCTCTCCTGTGTATTAGTAAAGGATCCTGATCATGAGCAGGTTTCCTGCCCACCTTCCAATGACATACTTTTTAAAAAATGACTCTTGCCAGTGCCAGTGTAACCAGCAGTCAAGACTAAAACCAGAAATGGGAAAATTACCTACACTTTTTCTTGGGGCAGACAGCTTACCTATCAAAAGCAAGTCCATTTCCCAGGAGTGAGCAAGTTTCCTGTCCTTCCCGCAGTGACAGACACTTTCTTCTGTAAATCAGATAAAAGTCTGAGGTGTGAGTAGGTTTCAGGTCTGCCTTCCAGCAGCCACCAATCACTGCCTTTTATTCATCCAGAGCTCAGAGTACAAATAAAATTCTCTACACTTAAATCTTGCTGAGTCCTTTGTACCTGCATCACAAAGGTAGACTAATAAAGATGCATATTTCAGTCTCTAGATCAACTACTACTGGGGGGAAATAAGTAAGAGTGATAGCTAGAAAGCCAATAGAGAGATTACATTAGAATACTAAATAAATAGTATTAATTTTATCCCTTCTGGCTCAGTCTATCTCCTTGTTTCTGGTACTATTCTGGTACTAAGATTGTAAACCCTGTCTACTCTCACCATGCATTACCTCCCATTGTACCATCTTTTCTTAGAGGCAAATGCTTCAGCAGGGCTCCATTGTACTTGATAAGTTTGGGACTTCAGCAACTCCAGAGTCCCTGTAAGACTTCATTGTACCTACAGAAGCTCTGTCTTTTCCTAGAACTGACCAGAAAATAACACATACTGTAAGTATAGAGGTGGGGGGTGATTTCCCTTAGGACAAGCTTTAAGCAGTAAGAGACAGGATAGTGGATAAACTGATAGATAAATTGCTCTTTTTCTTTGGCGGTGCACTGAACTCAGATAAAATTCTTCTGTAACGTTCTTTTTTGGGGAAGAAAAAGAATCTGTGTTTCTTGAAAAACTGTTCAGCTTAGTAACTCATCTTTTTGTATTTGCTTTTCTCTTTTTCTGTCCCACTTTCAACTTCCTTTATTTTTGCTTCCTTGGAATATATCTTCTAGTAAAACATTAGCACAGAATCTTTGCTTCAGGTTCTGTTTTCTAGGGAAATTGGGATGACACATAGAACCTAATGAAGTAATAGGGAAAGGATGAGAGCATGAGGTCAAAAAGTTCAAGAGTGGAAAGTGATTTTAGGAACTGGTCTGTCATGGACTCTGGGTCTGGAGTTCTCTCTTGTGCATCAATAGAGCAGATGCAGGATTGAAATGCAAGAAAGGCTAATTCCAGGAGGAGGCGAGAGCCCAAGTAAGGGTCCTTGCTCCATTTTTATTAGGATCAGAAGAGACAACGAAATCAAGAACATCAACTCATGGGCATGGGGGAGAAGGGGTTTTGAAGATGTGCAGTGTTAGGAGTTTGGATCAATACAAAACAAAATCCTGGCAGTGAGCAGATGGTTGTTTATAAGAGACAGAAGGTGCCACCTCTGTTTACCAAAACTGGCCTAGGGGACAAGACCAACAGAGCATGAACCTCAGGGTCAAGCAAGTCACCTTTCTTTTGCTAATTAGCTCCCCTCTGGGCAACTTTACCCTGCTGCAATCTGTAGCCCTATTTACCTGTTTACCTATTTTGGTCCTTCCTTCCTGTGAAAGCAGCTTTCTCCTATTGTACTAAATTGGGGGCTTTTCCACTCTGGATACCTAACCTTGTTTACCTCATTTTGGAGGCTTCCATCCCGATATTTCTATTCCTATACCTTTGTCCTATACTGGTGGAATTTGCTGTGTTTACCTAATCTTGTTTACCTTATCTTGGATGCATACATCCTGTGGCTTTCTATTTCTTTATGTCTTGTTAACCCATCGGTGTAAGCTCAGGGAATTTCTAAGCTTATTTCCCATAGTGGTCAACTAAATCAAATTTGCCTATTAAGAATTTGGATAATAAGATTAGATATAACATTAGATTTGTTAATGTGAAAGTCATTTATGATCTTTAGTCAATTCATTTCAGGAAGATTAAAATCATTTGTGACTGTAAAATAAAACCAACCATCACTATACCCTTCAGTACATACTTTTTGTTTTCAATTAGCTCCACTCATATAGACAGGATTAAATTGCTAGCATGCCTTCCTGTTAAATGATCCCTTTAGTGTTAAATGCTCTTACCTTTTAAGTGAATAACAATGCCTTGTTGAATTTTGTTGTTTTGGCAAAAGCCAAGTAGTGGTATTAGATATACCTAATTTAGGTATGCCTAAGAAATGTTACCTTAACTTGCTTTGAAGTTATTTCTACAATAGCAGAACTTTGTATGACCTAGACCAAACCTTTTTAGTTTAAGTAAAATCCTCCCAAGGGAAAAAAAAATCAGCAGCGGACTAGATTACTGACCAGAATTTAAGGTTTAATATATTGTATTCTCAAATTTGTACTGAGAAACCAATTATTGATTGGATTTTTTTTAATATTTTTATTTATTTCTAGGATAGAGAGAGACAGCGTGAACAGGGGAGGGTCAGAGAGAGAGGGAGACACAGACTCTGAAACAGGCTCCAGGCTCTGAGCTGGCAGTCAGCACAGAGCCCGACGCGGGGCTCGAACCCACGAACCGCGAGATCATGACCTAAGCGAAAGTCGGACGCTTAACCGACTAAGCCACCCAGGCGCCCCTGATTGGATTTTTAAAAATAAGAGCCTTTTATTTGGCTACCAAAAAAAAAAAAATATTCACATTCCAACCGATATATACTTTTGGTTACCTATCCCTGTATAATCAGAAAGACAGAAAGGTGAAAGGCCTGGGTTGCTTAGTCGGTTAAGTATCTGACTTTTGGTTTCAACTCAGGTTATGCTCTCACAGTTCATGAGTTCAAGCCCCGCATCGGGCTCTGTGCTGACAGTGTGGAGCCTGCTTAGGATTCTTTCTCTCCCTCTCTCTCTGCCCCTCCACCACTTCTCTCTTAAAATAAAAAACCTTTAAAAAAATACAGAAAGTGGTAGTGGCTTTATTGCACAGAGCAAACAATTCAGTTCTGAACTGTAGTTGAGAAAGTAATCAAAGTTTAAGTAAGGCTACATTATGAGAGTTATTCAAAACCTTGCACATTTATCTCTATGTCCCAAAATAACCAACCTAATATTAAAGCTCTGTATAATGGAGTCATGTATTTACCCCAGGAGATTTGCAGTCAAGTACACAGATGAGGACTTCCCTTTTCAAACTACCACTACTCATTAGGGTCTATACCCACTCTTTCCATTTTGGAGGTTAGAAGATTATGAATTCCTAAGCCAATGAAAGATGGAAGCTCCATCTAGGACACTTTTGATAAGGACCATAAAATTTAAAAGCACAAAGGACAATCAGTTATTTTGGATGGATGACCTAGGATCAGTGTGCCAGGTAGAGGCTGCCAGAACTATGTCCTTTCACCAGAGAAAAGAAATACAAACCATATGTGTAGCTTAAGTGATGCCAGAATTCACTAGATTGTCGAAAACTGTAAGTAGTCTACAGGCATTGGTTTGTCTTTTTATAACTGTCTTTTACCCTTCACTCTTTTATCCCAAGTAGTCTACCCCTAAAGGGAATGAACTTTTCTTTCTTCAGGTCTAGTCACCTTTAGTAGAAGCATATCCCATAGAGCTATCTTCCTCTTTTTCAGATCAGATGACCTTATCTATTGTTCCCAGATATGGGCTAGATTAAGTGTTCCTATGCCCTCTTTCTAGTTTTATTATTATAGCAGGAACTAAATGACCTACTTCTTTTTTCTCTCAATAGAGCTCTTTATGTAAATAAAATGTGTAAATTGGAATGGAGTTCATGAAACTTTTTTTTAAAAATAAAAGGGGAAGTTTCTTACAAAGTTAAAAATACATCTACATGATGATCTAGCAATTCCTCTCCTATTTTTCATTTTCATAATAAATGAAAACACATATCCACAAAATGTCTTGTATAAGAACTATCATTGCAGCTAATTTATGATATCCCTTAACCAGAAATAACCCAAATTCCTAGTACAGGAAAATGGATAACCACGGTGTGGTGTTATAATACAAAAGAATACTATTAAACAGGAAAAGAAAGAAGAAAGAAAGAAAGAAAGAAAGAAAGAAAGAAAGAAAGAAAGAAAGAAAGAAAGAAAGAAACTATTAATACACTTAGTAACATGAATAAATTTCATTGACTAAAGAAGCCAAACACAAATAATACCTATAAGATAGATAGAGAGATATAGACATATACATGGTATAGGAACATGAAAAACTAATCAATGGTGCTAACAGTAAGTTGTTTCTTTGGATGTGTTTACTAGAAAGAAGTGTGAGGAATTTTTTGGAGTGACAGAAATATCCTTTATCTTGTTTTGGATAATGGCTATGTGTGTATATACAATTGTCAAAACTCATTGAATTCATCACTTGAGAGCTGTACATTTTTTCTGTGTTAATTAGGCTTCAGTTAAAAGGGATCTTTTTTGTCTTTGAATTTCTGATACATCAGTGTTGTTTTGTTTTGTTTTGTTTTTGGAAGGTGTCAAATGCTCTAACTGATTATGCCTCTTCTTTCAACACTATTTAAATGGTTATTTTTGTTACACTCTATTTCATTAACTTGTAAAGCCTTCTTATTCTCAGTAGCCTTCCTACCATACTCCCAATTTTCATTTCCACCATGCTGAAAATAAAGGGACTCTCTTGCCTAGAATCAGTTTGTCAGAGCAGTAGCTTCCATGTACCTACACACTGGCTATTTCTTGAGTCCTCTACCTGTGGCGAGGCCTCTTCATGGGTTTCTAAAATCTTAATTCTTCTGGGACCCCATAAACCTCTGGCTTATCATTATGTGTATATCTTGCTTCAAACTATTAAGAAAGATCTAGCCCTGAGCCTGAACTGAGCTTCCTCTCTGATTTAGCAAAACATCACCTCCATTTTTACCAAAGTAACTCATTGTTCAATCTGTCCCTTTTTCCCGAAGCATTAGGATATAAAACATATACTTTCTCTATGAGGAACTGACCCATCCCTTGGACACATCTCTGCACAGAATGAAATAAATGAATATTGGAGAGAATATTACTCTTTGAATTTACCTGTGAGAAATAAATTTTTCTGTGGATAACAAACTAGATTGTCTCAGTCTTTATCATTTTGTATATAAGTAATACAATAAAGAGAATAAAGTTTAAGATATTTTTTCTTTCTTTTATCTGGAAGTCTACAGTATTATAACTGAAAGTAGTCCTTTTCTATGGTAACCATGAGGGCTATATAAAATATTCCAGTTCTTCTCCTAAGCATGAGGCAGAAATGTATTTACATGCTGTGTTCAAGTTGATCACAGCTGTGTAACTTTCTATGGCCAATGAAATGTGAGCTGAAATGTGAGTGAAATGCTAGAAATGCTTCTAGGTATGGTGTTTTCTTTCCCTTTAACATGGTGACAGGCAGTATTCTACAGTGACCATTCCATCAGTCTCTGTAACAGGAGGAGAATGGAGCAAAATGAACAGGTGGCACAGTGTACATGTAGAGTCAGAAGTAAAGTATCATTGCTTTAAGCAGCTGAGGTTTTGAGTTTATTGTTTATCATAACATAAACTAGAGTCCTCCTAACCAATCAGATTTCTTTTAGTGATTTTATATCAGTCTTATACCATTCCATTGCTTTTGTCATTCTGTTATTGCTCTGGATAATTTCAGTCATTGACCGGAATTATTCCTGCAAATTTCCCCTCTGATTTGCTACGTACTGAGTAACGTTTCTCAGTGCCTTCTCTCAGTCAGCTCAAAGCAATGATCAATACATGGCCTAGATTCCTGCCTAACATTAAGAAACAAGAAGGAAAAATCAATAATTGCATTCATAATGTCATCACAGGTATACAGTGGGAATTCTGCATATTAGCTACATTATCCTTCCTCTTCGGGGGAAAATGTTTCTCTAGCATATTAAATAGCATTCACTTAAATTCCCAGGTCCATTTGGGTGTCTTCTTTGGAGGTGGCTGATATACTATTGAAGTCCTTCACCTCAGAAGGCCAAAACTCATACTTCAGAATTCTCTGAATTTTGGATGTGTAGTAAAATTATCACTTCCAAAGTACCTGAGAAATGGTGTGTGTCTTATGATCCCACACTGTATAAAACTGTTCTTTACCAGTGAAGTTATTAGACATGACTAATATTTTCTGTAGATTTTGGACATAAATTTCTAAAGGCAGGAAGCTAACACAGAGTATTCCATAAAGCTATGACTCTGAATAGTCTTGCAGGAATCTACCCTATTTTATTCAATGCAGTGGGCACAGGTTCACAGTGGGTCAAATCTTTAGGCTCTTTTTTCCTAAAGTTCTTTCACTTCCCGTAAAGCTAAAAGTCCCATTTTGTGTTCAAAACTCCTCCTCAAGTGGCAGCAGTGAAATGGTCAGCCCACAATTTTTAATGAATTCTAGCAAGTTCCTTAGAGAATAACTGGCCACTGGGAACTCTTAATCTTCCCATTTATTGCCTCCCTTTATCAGCTTCCCCATAGCGCCTCAATAGCAATTTACTTAATGTAGTACACGTGACAAGTGTTAGAAGAGATGCTTTGGAGTCAGCTCAAAAATCAATTAAAATATCCTCTTACAAGTTTTACCCATCTTTGGAGTCCCAAATTTCCTTGACCTCTCCCATCGCAGTAGTTGTATTTTCCTGCACATAAGAAGAGTGGGAAAAGCCATTTTCATCTTTGTTCTTGATCTATAAATAACTTTAAATTATATCTATATTGTGGATAGTACTCCGTTGACCCATAGTATCTAGAGACTTATGAAATAGATTATTGTCATTGCCAACTTTAAAATACAATTATCATGTTTTGTCCTTGTCAAAAATGGCTAATTTTAGAGCCATAGTTATTTCTCTTCACAGTGAAAATAATTTCCTTCACATTGTGATTATTTAAGTATTACCTATTTCTTATAAATGATTTAGCAATATAGACAAATACACTGAAGAAAGATGAAATTCTCCCACTTACAGACAAAATCTATTAACATTTTGATACATCTATTATATATATTTATTTTCAAATAGGTACAGTCTTACACACATATGTGTGTATGTATATATATATGCAAGTAGATGAATAGATATAAACAACTATTTTTGTTTGTTTTATGAGAAGATAAGACTTTTTAGTAATGATGGTGACATAGTCAGAGGTCGTGAAGCAGTCAATATTAGCATCGACAATATGTGCCAAAAATGGTATCCTCAGCAAATTCTTCTTACTATTTGCTTTGATTGTTCATTGACAAGACTTTCTTGAATCTGTTTTATGACACTAACTTTTTAGGCTCCCAAGGGATTCTATGAACCTTAGATCTCCTTTCAATAATGATGTATTTTTCTGTTTAAATTAATCAAAGAAAGTTTTTCTTGTAACCAATGAATCTTATTTATAATTATTTACTTTGCTTATACTTTCTAAGTTTGCTTCTGTTCTATTCTGGTTTCTCAGTTTGTTAGAATGGGAAAAGATGGAAAGGACAGGTAAATACTTAAGACCTCTTTTTTTCTCACACATATTCCATATCTCTCTAATTACAGTTATTTGCTACCACTAGCACAGCACAAAGCAATATCCCAAAAATCTATTTCATGTTCAACTCCTACCAACTAGGTCATGCCCTTTTTATTATCCAGAATATCCAAACCACAAAACATTTTCTATTATAAAAAGACCGAAAACTGAGATAAGAAAAGTCATATAGCTAGAAGGGGCACCAGTCAAGATAATTTATATACAATGTCTTCTAAAAACTTTGTGAGATAGAAATTCTGTTATCCATTTCGCAAATGAGAACATTAAACAGGAATGACTTGCTGAGACTCACAGATATATGACTATGCCAGAATGTTAACTGGAGTTTTCTGACCTTAATTCATTGTAATTTAAACTATGTAACCTTCTTCCCCTTAAATTTTGCAAACATATTTAATTTTGTTTCCCCTTAACAAGACACAAGTAAAACTTAAAGAGTGTTCATATAAATATGTAGCAAATGAAAATCCTATAACCCCTTTCTAATTCACTGTTGTTATTATTAGCAATAAAATCATAAGTACACCTTAAAGGACTAAATCTTACTTTAGGACCAGTTTTATGGTCTAAAATGGCCAAAAAATTTCAGATCAGAGTTAATGGGGGTCAAGACTGGCTACAGGTCTGCTCCTTTGAAAAGTATTATAAGTTTTAAGACAGTGATATCAAACCATCAAATCTAGCATGGGTCCCTTCAAAGCCTGAGAACTTGTATGACTACATAAGTTGCACACTCCTGAAGCCATGATAAATTTGTTCCCAAATAATCTAATTTGGGTTAAAAATTAAATTGATATATTATATATATGTATGTATATATATATGTATAATGAGTTGATAATTATTAAATCTCAGTGAAAGAAGGGGGTCATTATACTATCCTTTCTACTTTGTATATGTTTAGAATTTCTATAGTAAAAAGGTAAAAAAGAGTGTTTTGAAAATATTGAACCAAGAAACATTCAGGTATATGGAAGACAAAGGATGTACATATAAGCAAGACAGAAAATAACAAAAAAAAAATAAGTAATTATGATATGATAAATATGGTCTTTCTCCATCCCAGGAGAAGAATACATATTTAAAAATATGATCAGAATATGATCAATATAGTATTGTAAAAACATCAGAAACAAAAAACTGAGAGAGCAGACATTAATTGCAGGCTTTACTTTCTAGTTTTTGTGGAATTAGTTATTTACCTGGAATTGATAGAAGTGTTCTGTTAATGGTAAGGCAATCTGTTGGGGAAAAATGTTATATTTAAACTAGCCATAAAGTCCATCTCCTGCTTCTGCTCTCCTGTTCTTCTGATCTTCTTATCGTGTATGCAGCAACTGATACTCTGGTCCCTGAACACATTCCTTAGCTGTGCAGTCTGGACACATCATCTCTATATACTTCCTTGTTCTTTTTCTGTTCTAATTTAAGTCACTTGAATGTGACTTTCATCCTATTCCCAATTCACAGGCAGTCATTCCTGATGCACTTGCAGGATTTGGTGTAATCTTTGGTCACTTTCTAATTTCTACTTTTGGCCATGATTCATGTTCTTAGTTACTCCATTATCTAGGTCAACTATGGTCAATATGAAAGTCTGTCAGAAGAAAACCAACTTGCAAATTTTAATTAATATATTCTTGGGCTGGAAAAAAAAGGTTTTATTACCCTGTATATCCTCTTACACCTCTTTACTGATGATGATATTAATATAAGTTTGGTATATTTGATATATTAAAAATGAATTAAACATATAGTTAATCAAAACGGCCGGTAGACCATAGACAAGGAGCATTGGAAATGCTTCTGTGCCCATTAATATTCAGGAAAGCAAAATGAGGACAGAGTCAACATAAGGCCATATGCTGATGATGAGACACCACCTTGAATCCCTCACACAGACAAAAGTGTATTGGTGTCGGATAAAATCTCTTTGCATTTATTCTCCCAGAGCACCAAGATGAGGGAAATGAAAGGCTTCTAATCCAAGGGCTCTACCAGGAATGAATTATTCATTGTACATACTGATTAATGTATGGTTATTATAAATCACAGATACATGGTGTCCCAGTAACATTTGATTGGTGTGATGATCTGCAAGATGGAGCTCCTCTAATTCATGTGTTTAATAACTGTCCTTGATTAATTGAAGATTAATTTTTATCAGGTAAAGGAAGTAAATATGATCAGAAGCAAACTCCCAAAACACTAAGGTTTTATTTTTAAAAAGAAGCATGAAGTATTTGCAGCACTGAGTCTAAACTCAACAATACATGTTCATTCAAACATTGTTACTCAATATAGATGAGATTGTTTAAATTTTAAAGTTACAACAAAAGTGTGTAACACAAATTTTACATATAATTTTAATGGGCAGCTTGTTTTACAAAACATAATAGATTTGTTTAATTATTCCAATTAAACTTAATGAAATGTTAGGTTTCCATGCAGGATTGAGTGGAGAATTGATATGCAAAAATCTATAAGGTACAAATGGCTAAAACAAAACTGATAAAGGGAAGTACATACCTTTAAGTTTATGGATAATTTTTCACTGCTAATAATGACAAAATGGACAAAATCTCTCATTTTATTGGTGGTCTATCATAGAACTTTAATACATTCATGTTTTAGGACTGTCTTAACAAAGTACCACACACTTAACAACAGAAACTTATTTATGCGTAATTCTGGAGGCTCAAAGTTTGAAATCAGCCTGTCAGTAGGATCTGAGGACTTTCTCATTGGCTTGCCAGTTAATGTCTTCTCCCTAGGTCTTCACATGGTCTTTCCTCTATGATTGTTGTTTACAAATGTTTTCTTCTTTTAAGGACACCGGTTGGTCATATTAGATTGGGATCCACTCTAAGACCTCATTTTAACTTAATTACCTCTTTAAAAATTCCATATTTACAAATAGTCACATTCTGAGGGTTTGAACTTCAACATATGAATTTTGAGAAAAAATTCAGTCCTTTATATTCTCTTTACAGAAAGCTTTATTTCCTCTGAAAATAGCCTATTTAATTTGAAAGGACATGGGTTTACTTATATAAAATAACTAAACTCTGAGACTGGAGAAGGGAACAATCAATTGGATTCTGCCTTCATCAGGATTACTATGGAATAAGAAAAATAGATGTGTGAATAAAGTCATATTAATTTAATTTAATTTTTAAATTTTTTAAATGTGTATTTAATTTTGAAAGAAAAAGAGACAGAGCATGAGTGGTGGATGAGCAGAGAGAGAAAGAGAGGGAGACACAAAATTCGAAGTAGGCTCCAGGCTCTGAGCTGTCAGCACAGAGCCTGAGGCAGGTCTCGAACCCAGAAATTGTGAGATCATGACCTGACTGGAAGTCAGACGCTTAACCGACTGAGCCACTCATGTGCCCCTAAATCATATTAATTTTAAAATAGAAGATCATAAGAGGTAGAGACATTTTGATAAGGTTTTATTACTTTAAGAACAAGCTTTTATATGAATGCATCACATGTAATTAATATTTACTAGGTTTCTAAGAAATTTAGTATTTTTCTAGGTAGCTAAGGAAGAACTTTGAATACAAGGTGCAAAACAATAGTATAAAAAGAGTTTTAACAAATTGCAACATGCTTAGGTATAACTATTCCATTATTCAATTGGAGAAATATCAATAAATGAGGCAAAGGGGTGGGTATCCTTCCATGGGAAACATTTCAAAATAATTATGCTTAGTGAAAAATAAAAGTCAAACAATAACAAGAAAGTAATCTATTATTTGATTTTATAAAATTCTAGAAAATGCAAATTTATTTAGAAGGAATGAGGAAATTGGTGGGGGGGGGTGTTCACACAGATAATTAGTTTTTCAGTTTGATGAAGTTTCACAGACATCTACATATGTCAAAACTTATCAAAGTGCCTACTTTAAATAAGTGCAGTTTTGCATATGTTCATTATACACCAATAAAACTGTTGAAAGAAAAACAATTTTAGAGGAAAAGGAGTTAGGTTGTTGCCATTAAAAATGATATCATTTGGGAACACCTGGGTGGCTCAGTCCATTAAGCATCCAACTCCTGGTCTGAGTTCAGGTCCTGATCTCACGATTAGTGAGATCAAGCCTCGCATTGGGCTCTGTCCTGACAGTTGCAGAGCCTACCTGAGATTTCCTCTCTCCCTGTCTCTCTAACTCTCTTCTGTCTGTGCTCTCTCTCTCTCAAAATATACATTAAAAAAAATCAGGGGCACCTGGGTGGTCACTTAAGTGGCTGACCAGCTCAGGTCATTATCTCGTGGTTTGTGAGTTCGATCCCTGCCTCCGGCTCTGCACTGATGGCTCAAAGCCAGGAGCCTGCTTCAGATTCTGTGTCTCTCTTTCTCTCTGCCCCTCCCCTGCCCATGCTCTCTGTCTTTCAAAACTGAATAAACGTTAAAAATTTTCTAAAAAAGATATCATTTGTATGATGTTCATAGATGTGCCATTACTCTTGAAATTTTCTCTACTATTTTAACTTGGCTACACTTTTAGCAGGATTTGATGTTAGATTTTGTTAAATTATTTTTCTGCATGAATTGGATGAGAGTGTTTTTTATTAATTAGTATATTAGTATGGGAATACACTTTAATTAATATTTTACTTTTACAGCAGTTTTGTGTTCACAGTAAAATTGAGGGGAAGGTATTCCCAAATACCTGCTACTTCCACACAGGCAGAGCCTCCCCCATTATCAATACCTCCATCAGACTGCTACATCTATTGCAGTTGATGAATGTACATTACTACATCATAATCACCCAAAGTCCATAGTTTACAATATGGTTCACTCTTGGTGTTTTACATTATGTGTGTTTGGACAAATGTATGACATCTATTTATCATTATTGTATTGGGGTATTTTAATTGTCCTAAAATTCCTCTGTGCCGTACCTGCTAATTCCTCTACCCCAGCTCCCAATCCCTGACAACTACTGATCCTTTTTATTATCTCCATTGTCTTGCCTTTTCTAGAATGTCATATAGTTGAAATCATACAGTGTGTATCCTCTTAAAATTGGCTTCCTTCATTTAGTAACATGCATTTAAGAAGTCTCCATGTCTTTCCATAATTTAATAACTCACTTCTTTTTAGTGCTGTGTAATATTCCATTGTTTGGATGTACCATTTATAGTGCAGTTCACCTGTGAAAGGACATCTTGGTTGCCACCAAATTTGGCAGTTATGAATAAAGCTGCTATAAATATCTATGTGAGGTTTTGTGTGAGCAGAAGTTTTCAACTCTTTCAGGTAAGTACCATAAGGTGTCATTGCCAAACCATATAGTAAAAGTATGTTTAGTTTTTTAAGAAACTGCAAAACTGCCTTTCAAACTTGCTGTAACATTTTGCATTCCTACCATAAATAAATGAGAGTTCCTGTTGCACATTCTTGCCAGCATTTAGTGTTGTCAGTATTTCAGATTTTGGCTAGTCTGATAGATGTGTAGTGGTATTTCATAATTTTAATTTGCATTTCCTTGTTCTGATGACATATGCTGTGGAACATCTTTTCATATGCTTTTTTGTCTTTTATTTTGTGAGATGTCTTTTAAGATATTTGGCTCATATTTAAATTGGGTTGTTTATTTTCTCATTGTTGAGCTCTATGAAAACTTTTTAAAACTTATTTTGAGTAATGGGGGGCACCTGGGTGGCTCAGTCAGTTAAGCATCCGACTTCGGCTCAGGTCATGATCTCACGGTTCGTGGGTTCAAGCCCTGCTTCCGGCTCTGTGCTGACAGCTAGCTCAGAGCCTGGAGCCTGTCTTCCGATTCTGTGTCTCCCTCTCTTTCTGACCCTCCCCTGCTCACGCTGTCTTTCTGTCTCTCAAAAATAAATACAACATTAAAAATTTTTATAAAAATAAATTATCTTGAGTAATGGTTCTGTATCAGATATGTCTTTTGCAAATACTTTCTCTCAGTCTATGATTTGTCTTCTCATTCTTTTGGCATTACCTTTTGTAGAATAGAAGTTCTTAATTTTAATGAATTCAGTTTATCAATCATTTCTTGCTTGTATCATGCTCTTGGTATTTTATCTGGAAAATCATCATTATATTTATGGTCATCTAGATTTTTCTTATGTTGTTTTCTAAGATTTTTATGGTTTCACATTTTTATTTAGATCTATGACCCATTTAAAGTTAATTTTTGTGAAGAGTTTAAGCTCTAGATTCAGTTTTGGAGGGAGTGGATTTCCAAGTGTTTCAGCACCATTTGTTGAAAGAACTATCAATTTTGAGTATTTATTAAGAAAAATTTACTTATATGCAATGTTTTTCTTGTGCAAGATTTATTGTATCTTCACCTACTTTACCTGGAGTTGATATTTATGTATAGTACAATTTTTGGGAGAAGTCTTAATTTTTCATTATGGATTTTTATTGACTGGCACTATTTATTGACACAATAAAGTAAAATTGAAATCATTGTTTATATTGTTATTATTGAATTAGGCAACTTTATTTTATTTTTTAAAGTTTATTTATTTATTTTGAGAGAGACAGAGCATGAGCAGGGGAGGGGCAGAGAGAGAGACAGAGAGAGAAGGAAAATCCTAAGCAGGCTCTACCCTATCAGCAAGGAGCACAGTGCAGGGCTCCAACTCACAAACTGGGAGATCATGACCTGAGCCTAAACAAAGAGTTGGGCACTTAACCAACTGAGTCACCAGTCACCAAGGTGGCCCTGGACAAACTGATTTTAAATTTTATGTGGAACTACAAAGCAAAAAAAAAAAAAAAAAAAAAAAAAATAGCCAAGATACTCCTGAAAATGAAAATTTTCTTGTACTTACATTACAAAATATAAAGTTTCACTATAAAGCAATACCATTGAATACAACCGTGCCCTGTCATAAAGATAGACAATAGATTATTGAAGCAGAATAGAGAGCTTAGATGCAGACATACACATATGAACACTTGATTTTATGACAAAGTGGCACTTCAGATAAACACTTTAGAAGCATGTTTCATAAGACTGGAAGAAAACCCTAATTGCTTCAGTTTGTTTTGTAAGAAACTGGATCTCTGTAGAATATAGCATAATAAGCACATCTTTACCAATACATTTTGACTATAGTGACCAATCAATCACGGGGCTGCACTGAAGATTTAGTATTTTTTAAAAAGTTTATTTATTTATTTTTGAGAGAGCATGTGCATGTGCACATATGCACACAAGTGGGGAAGAGACAGAGAAAAAGAGAGAGGATCCTAAGCAGGCTCCTTACTGTCAGAACAGAGCCTGCCGCAAGGCTCAAACTCGTGAACCTGCAGATCATGAACTGAGCAGAAATAAAGAGTTGGAACCTTAACAGATTGAGCCACGCAGGAGCCCCTAAAGATTGATTAAGTTGTCTAGGATATGAGAGAGTTGAGTACTTTTATGGGCTATTTTTCAACAAGTGGATTTATAGAAGATAGTTCAGGGATCAGGAAATTCAGAGGATTTTATGATTTATAACAATGCAACATATTTCTGCTCAGAGAGGAAGACTAAGAAAGACATAAAGAATAATAATGCATAATGAGCACTTTAGAAATGTATTTGAGAATATAGTTGCGAAACTATCACTAAGGAGGAGGCATGTAACATCAGAGGGAGTTTAATATTAAAATTATATTCACTTCAGCTAGTAAAACAGAAAAGGGATTTTAGACCACATGGAATACAACAGTATATAAATACTAAATTACACATTTTTGTATGGTAGTTCTTTAGTATTTCTATTAAAGTAGCATAAAGTTAATTTAACAGAAAAGATAGTGTGCTTATAATATTCACCACAAAATGCAAAATGCTATGGTGTTTTGAAGGAAACTACAAATGGCCACAAAGAAAACCACAAGTGAAAAAATTAGCAGAAATATTTTAAAATATAAAATTAGTCTTTTGAGAATAATTTCTATATGAAAATATTCATCAAATTAATTTGAAGGTATTCATGTATTTAGAATTCTTCAAGGATTTCCATTATAAATTATTAAAATACACAGAAAGTTACAGAAAATAGTAATGTAGACATTCATGTACCATGACCCAGACATAGCAGAAGAATCTTCTTTAAAACCTTTAATTGTAGTATTTTAATTAATCATTTGTTATCTCCATCAGGGTGCTAGTTTGTAAGTGGTCATTGAAAGATTGCATATTATAGATTGGGTGCATTTATGTAAACCATGCCCATGATAAAATGATGTAATTGTTCTCCAATAAATGAAAGTAACCTAAAATTGATTAAAAACTTAAAGGATAATGATTGCAAATGAGCACTAAATACAAGGTGTTCTATCCGACAAAAGGGGGAGGAGTTGATCAGAGGGAGTTTACTATTAAGATTATGTTTACTTTTAAAGCATAATTGGAGGTTATATAGAGAGCTTAATTTGCAGAATTTTGTACATGCTGAGAAATTCAGAAATTGTTTATCGTGACATTTCTGTATATTCATCCCATTAATTATTTCTTCATTCAGTAGTGTCTCTAACCTCAGTTTTAGAGCACTCCATGCTCTAAAAGAGTTGGAAAGTAATGCTTAACCCTCTCACTAAAGCTATTTGTTATGCAAACATGCAACTTTTGGGCTGCAATTATTTGACAAATAAATAATTAAGTTGAAATTTCAAAACTATTGATTGTGTGAGATGAAAAACTTAGAGGCAGAACAGAAAAATGACAAGCATGGATTAATAATAAAGATCAAGTCAGAGCCTGGGTTAAAAACAATTAAGTGACATCCTAAAAGCCAATGGTTTTTACTGCTTATGTTTGGTTATACGTATGAAACTAGTTAAGATAGCTTTAATTATAGGCAATAGAATATTGGGCATCATAATTCCTATTCAATTTTATTCTTTGTGCCTTTTCTTCCTTCTGACTTTCTAAACCATCATCTTTGATACCTAATTCATATGTATTAAAATAAAGTATATAATGGCTAAATTATTTCTATCATTGGTTCAAAGAATTTCTAAGATGTCTTTGTTTTCAAAATGAGATTAATAAATTATTTATATCAGATAAGGCCTCTAAAATTAAAACTCAGATTTTGCTTCTATTTTTAAAATAATATATGTATGAACTTTATTACATTTTTAATATAACTGGCACAGGAACAAAATCTCATAAAACATGTTTTGGAATTTAGAAATGTCAGAGTATAGTAAGAGAATATAGCACACATGCAGGAAAGTGATCAGGAGGGTTAGGGGCAATAGCCCATAGCAAAACATTTCCACAGGAAAATATGTGAATATTCTAACCAACTAGGATAAATATGAACTATAAATAATTTTATATCACTTCTGGTCAGGGTTTATAACAAATGAGGTCAGATCAGGTCACATTTTGCTCTCAGATGTTACTAAAAATGATATTTAGAGCAGTTTGTATTCCATAAATTAAATAATGTTTTGGGTCAAAACAAAACAAAAATAAACATTGTTATCTTTGTGTAAATCTGAGTTCATTATCCCCTTCCTCCATCACTCATTTTTCTTCCCATCATCCTTGGTAATACCTTTGCTGGTCTAGGTTGTTTACCTGTTTGGGTGACACAAATCTAATCCCTGAGAAGTTAGAGTACCTTTACACCATGCTCTTCTCAAGCTGTGGCTGTTGGACTTATGCATTTACGGTCAAAAGAGGGCAAGTGAATACCAGGGGACACACCAAAAAATGCACTTGTTACTAAAAGCATTCTTCCCAGTCTTCATTGTATCAAGGAACTCTGCCTGATTCTGATTATTAACTTTAATTAACCTTGCTAGGATTCTGACTTTCTATGTCTGTTGGTCTTTTAGTATCAGGAATCTGAAATGACCAGGTGGTGACTTATCTAATGGTTTCATGGGACTCTTACTCTGCTCCTTGTTAGAAACATCTTTACTATAAGAAACAGCACCTGTAAACCCACAGGACTCAGACTTAATAGTGATTAAGAGGTCAAATTCTTTAAGAGACTCACTGGAATTAATGGTTGGAGACCCACTCCAGTTCTCATCTTTCTATGTTTCAGCAAAAGATCCATTCTCTTATTCTAGGAGGTCAGCAGCATCTGGGTCATGTGATATAAGACCAAATGATCACATACCAAGTGCCCACTGTCATACCTCCTCTTCTGAAAAATAGTTTCCCCAGTTTAATGTAACTTATATGGAATCCTGTACTTGTAGAAAACAACAAAATGGAACTTTTAACCTCTTGGATAGTACAATGGTCAAGATGCTGGAGACAGAAAGGCAGACTCGTGGCTACAATACTTGTAGCTTCCAGTCACTGTTAATCACCACCCCTTCCAGAATTGACAGAGTATAAAATAGTTTTCTACCAAGTAGCTGGTTTGTCTTTGAACTAGATGTTTTGTATTGGAGAATGAACATTGATCTCTGTTGCTGGTGGATTGGGCTCTCGGTAATGGCAGTAAGATAGCCTGGGCCATTAAGCCCCTGCTTAGCTTCAGTTTCTGCCATAATGGCTGAATCATTCTATCTACATAAGTATTTAGGGCCTTTTCTGTAGTGAGTGCTTTCTGGGGAGCAGTGGTATGATATACAAAGATTATCACACTTGAAATTCTTTCCCAAAGATCCGCCCACATGCCATTTTCCCTAATCTCCTTGCTCCAATATTCCAATCTTTTCCTTTCCAGGATACTGGAAAGTTAGTAGTCAACCAGTCAAGGTACTTGCCACTCTTCATAAATACTACGTATTACAACCTATCACCATTTTTTTGCTCCAGACTCAGGAATACCCTGAGTGCCTATTATGAGTTTTCTATTACACTATATCTCAGGGCCACTGCTGAGCAGAGCTAACATTTACAGGCTTATATAGAGCTTAGTTGAGGGTGAGATGCCAGTATAATAGTAGTTGAAAACATTTTAAGTCTGGACCATCTGCTTATACAGCTTCCATTTGGCCTTGTTCATATCTGACTCAAAATATAGCACTTCCATTTTATAATGGGTTGCTACTGGTCCAAGCTGACCTAATGATTTGGTTGATACGATAGAACTTGCCTTGTGAAGGGTAATTCTGACCACAAGTTCACTTAATATTCCTGGGCCTGATTATATAACAGGATCTGTTTCTCAAAAATTGTATAAATATTTATTGTATATGACAAGATCTTGACCTATCACCTTAGGAATCTATCTTGTAATTCTCCTATTGAGGTTTGCCATAAATGCCACATAGCATCTTTTCACTTTACAGATACCTATAATACCACTTAATCTCTTAGGTCATGTGGTTCATGTGGCAGAGTCACTTCGGTCTTAACTTGGACCTTCTTAGAGTCCTTTCCTGCTCTAGGTTCCACTTAAAGCTAGTACTATTTTGTGTCATTTAGCATATGGGTCAGAATAATATTCTTAAGTGTGGACTGTGCAATTTTCAAAATCGGGAGAGGCCTACTGGATATTGTTCTTCCTTCTTAGAGATGGGAAGTACAAGACACAATAATATCCCCTTATTTTCAGAAGATGGTCTGGAATACCTCAGACCTTGGGAACTCTAAAATCTACAGTGATATGTCAATATCCTGATCTTGATCTATCTTGCACTCTCTGAAGTGTATGTTGTCTTACCAAGGACTCCAATAGATTTGTCACTTCTTATTTATCAATCCTCTAAACATGGTTTATTTTTAGAGTGTGCCATTGTGTTGTTCTTATATATGTCCAGATGTTCCAGGTCCCTTTGGATTGCATGATGGCAGAGGACAGAGGAGACAACAGAGCCTTGGGGCAAGAATATGGAAACTTGTAAGGACAGACTGCCTCAAGAAAATGTAAATTATTTATGATCCTGCTTTCAGATAATAATGAAAGTAAATACCTTTACCACATTAGTGACCACACATGTTGTATTAATCTGTTCAAGCAAAGATAGCACCTTTGGCATGCCACCCATAATAGGGACCACTAGTGTTTTGTATTTGCAATAGCCAATTATCCTCCAGAATTTGTCTGTCTTTTGATGGGCCACAGTGATAGATTCAATGCTGTTTGTCAGTATTTAAGGTTGGCACTAGTCTCTGCTACTCCTTCAGGATATGGCATGGTTTTAATTTATTTACTTGTACATGGGAGGGAAGTAGTTTCAGAGACTTCTCATGTATCTTTTCCTCTGATAGCTCCTACCCCAGAGACTCAAAAAAAAAAAAAAAAGTGGGGGTAGTTTAGGTTTTTGGCCTTTTACTGAATATATCCATCTCAATTGTGCATTTACAATCAGGAAATACCACCAGGGACTCTTTACACCTGTTGAATGTACTGTGAATCAGGCTTGTTCACAGATTCCATTTATTATATAGTCCCATGTGCACCCATTCAATAGAAAGCCATAAAAACACTGTGGATCCTCCAGCATCAATGTTAATGTGGGCTCTGTTTGGGTATTCCTCTTTCCTAGGATATGAGTACTAAATTAAAAGGCAGGGCATCTGGGTGGCTCAGTTGGTTAATTAAGCGTCTGACTTTGGCTCTGGTCATGTCTTGCAGTTTATGAGTTTGAGCCCTATGTCGCACACTGTGCAAACAAATTAGATCCTGGAGCCTGCTTCAGATTCTGTGTCTCCCCCTCTCCCTGCCCCTCTCCCACTCATACTCTTTCTCTGTCTCTCAAAAATTAATAAATATTAAATTTTTTAAAAAGGCAATATATTTCTTTGGAAAGAGTTCAGAACTCACTATCAAATGTCCTTGCCATGGTGTCACATGATTCTTGCATTTTGGGATGAAGATTTTCCTGTGCTCAATAGGTTCCAGGTCTGAAAACTGGCTCAAATCCAGAATTGGCAAAAGATAAGCTTTTATTTGGAATGGTTGTCCATGTTATCCTGATTATTCATTTTAAAAATTTCTTGTGAATCATATTCTAGCCAACTATTTATCTATTTTGCCCTTGGGAATGCTGTTTTATTAACTGTCTCCTTTGGTCTTTACAGGTAATGATACTGTGACTAAAACTAAACCTTCCTTGCTTATTATAAAAATCCTGCCCACCTTTTATTTCTGATGGTGAAGCACCTTCCCTTTATTTTTCAGAGTTCTGTCAATTCTACTGCTTCCAGAGAGCTCAGTTCCTTTTTTTTTTAATGTTTATTTATTTTTGAGAGAAAGAGTATGCTCAAGGGAGGAGCAGAATGAGAGGGAGACAGAGGATCTCAAGCAGGCTCTGTGCTGACAGCAGAAAGCTCAGTGTGGGGCTCAAACCCGCAAACCATGAGATCATGACCCAAGCACAACTCCAACACTTGACCAACTAAGCCACCCAGGTACACTGAGAGCTCAGTTTTATAACAGCATATTATAGTCTCGACTGTGGCTTATGGATAGCATGCATCCATCTCTGGTCTTTTCAGTGTCCATATCACCAGTATATTATTTATTTTTTATAAAATGAAGTGCCTGCTGAGACAACTTATGATTATATTCATCTGTTGGATTTTCTGGCCTTCTATTGTATACCTACTTCATCACACTTACTTCTTTGAGTCTTTCTATTTCTTCTTTCAACATCTCTCCTGGTAGATTTGGCATTACTACTCTGTATACTGTGGGCTGTAACTTTCCTCAAGCTGCTAAGAGCCATCATAACAGTTTGTTATAATTTGTTACAGTTTCCTTGAGCTTCTTGCTAGGATGTTACTTTCTGTATCATGGGAGAAGCTTTTCATATTGATAAAATTTCCTTTGCCAAACTTTACGTTATTCCTCTCTATTCCCATATGTTTTCTCTTGGTTCCCATTGGGACATTTTGGAAAGATCACACAGATCTGTCAGTGTATATCCCTTTTTCTTTTAGTCAGAATTTACCTGGCTGTTTTATGTTGTGAATTGGTCCTTATTGTTAGTCTGGTAGACAAGAGGAAGACTTTAAAAAGATTGGAGGGAAATATTCTTCCCTTGAAAGGCAGAGGTATCTGCATCATCTTCAAGGAAGCTGGAATCATCCTTTTAAATGAGAGGAAGCCTAGATTTTTTTTTTTTAATGCAATGACCCAGATTTCCCTATCTCATGCCTAATAATTTCACCCTTTCCCATTCAGGATCCTGACTTTGATATAGCATAATTGTCAGTCTTGAGAGTCAACTTTACTTACAAGAAAGTGCTGGCCCTGATCTGAAGATTTTTTCTGACCTCTGAGAGCAGGAGATATGATTCTCTTCTTGCTATCAAGAAGACTTTCTGGATTTCACATTTTGCAATAAGTTGATGACTGATCATTCTTTTCCTTTCATGGCTTATCATGGTCTTTTCCTTCCTAATTCATCATTAATAGCCAGTAATGTTTGCTGGACTCTATAGTCTTTATAATTGTTGTTTCTTCAACTGCCTGCATCAGGGCATTCTTTTCTACCAGTGGTTCACTTCCAAAAAATTTTTTTAACAATCGCTGCATGAAGTGCTCATGGTAGAGATGAGGTGTTCTCTAATGACTACAAATGATAAAGTTTTTATTACCAGGAAGCTGGTGGATAATACAGCTCCCAAATCCTATTGTATGGTCTGCTTTCTTAAAACGCTTCTGGTGCCAAATGTTGCAGTGTAGGTCTCCCGAGAAGACCTCTGAGAGGGAGATTTATGTGCAATACTTATTGGGGAGTGATCTCAGGATCAATATCAGCAGGGAAAAAAGTGGGTTTCTGCAGAGGAATAAGTTGAACTACAATCTTGAATTGAGGTAGTTCTTTAAAGTTGTCTGCAATTGGGGTTAGTCCTACATTCACCAGTCATTGGAATGGGAAATATCCTTGAATGAGAAAGTTTCTTCACAACATGGAAAGTCTCAGCGAGGGATTTGGGTGAAAATAGTTAACCATTTGCACTCCTGGCAGATCAGGGGATGAGTGCCTCAGTTGTGAGTAAAGAAAAACTAGGTGAAGAATTGTTTATAAATTTGAAATCTGGATACAACATAAATGCTCATTAATAAAAGACTATATAAATTATATACAGCAACAGACAATGATATGAAACAGTTAAAGAATCAATGAAAGTAAATCTTCAGATATTAATATGGATGGTTTTCAAAAAAGATAAAATTGAATACTAAAAATAACATACAGAATAAAAAAATACATTTACCTAAATAAAAATGCACAGTCTAAGTATCTGTGTTTTTCATATGTATAATCAAGTAGTCATGAAAATAATAAATTCACTAACATGATCAAAATAAAATAATTGGCAGCACTTTTCATTGGGGAGAGAAAGAGAGAAATTAAACTGGAGAGGAACACATAAAAACTGCAAGTTTTTCTCAATGTTTTCATTCCATTTCTATGAAAATATGAAGCTATATATTGAAATTACAAACATTTAAACTGTGGTTTCTCTGATTGCAAGATGAATATCCTTCCCACAACAATGTTAAAGAGCTTCTTGAAACTTTTTTCTAAGCATTATCTATTGCATCCCAAGCTACTCCATTCTAAATTTCTCTTCACCCCCATGACTACCAACTGAATTCATATCTTACCATGTTTGCTTAAATAATATAATGGTATCCATGCCTACTGGCTACCTCCTCCAATCTATCTCACATCAATATTATAGAAATTAATAATATTTCCTAAATACCTACTAGTAATATCACTACCCTGTTCAAACCAATCAAATGCTCCTTGTTTTCCACTAAATTATATACCAAAAACCCCACTAAGTATAGAAAAAATAAGGAAATGGGTGATAAAAAACAATCTGGGATATTAAGCACCTAACAAAAGGACCCTTGAAGAGGCATAAAGAGAAAAGAGAGACCTTTTTTCCCACATAAATAGCATCTTTAATCTTAAATTATACCTATTTATTCCTCCTTTTTTTTTTTTACAAGAAATCTTCAAATATGGATAACATAGCTCATGTAAGTAGGGTAAACATTTATTTTGCTTTGTTTAGGACTGTCCTGGTTGACCTAGTTATCTAGCATAATTATTAGGAAGTCTTTGTACTCTCTGAAATGTCTCAATTTTGACTAAAATTTATATATTTACTTCATATCGAACCTTGATATTTTTAAATCAAACATCCTTGTAGCCCTTAATTATGTTAAACTATTATATGTAAGTTCTAACAACTATAACTGTAGTAAATATTACTGTAAAAAGTCATACTAAGGTAAAGAACATCCTCAAAGTATTCAGAGGAAAACAAATGGATACACTGCAGAATAATGAGAATAAGACAGACATCAATATCTCATCAGTAACCTTGAATACTAGGAAATAGGGCAAGGAGTTCACAATTCTTATAGAAATTTATATTGAGACTAGAATCATATTTCAGTAGTCAGTTGTAAAAACAATAAAAACATCTTCAAAAGTGTAACAGGACAAAGTTTATCTTCTATATACTACCTTTTTAGGGGGTAATTTAAAGGTATTTTCCCCCCAAAATAATTTGCATAACCCAAGGATTCCACATGAGATTCCAGAACTGTGGATCCACATGGACAGAGAAGTATTCAGTGTCACCTAGATGGCAAGAGTAGAGAACAACCTTCACAGTTTGAAACACTGGGGAAAACTCTTCAAAAGACCTTAAGGTTAGATGGGAGATTTGTTAGAATAAACAGTAAAAACCATAGGAATATGCTTCATCTTAGTCAATAACAGATGGGATAAGAAATAGAAATATAAATACGTGGTTTGAATTTTTAGTGAGAGTTGATGAAAGAACTGAGAGTAATACAATAGAAGAGGGATACAGAATTATGTAACTGAGGTAAATTTCACCTATCAAAGTAGAAAATATTAGATAATAGATTAGATCAAAAGTGTAAAAAATCATATAGAAGTGCAAGTATATTATTCATGGATATGGGGATAAAGAATAGAATAATTAAACTAAATGACAAAGTAGTTGGCTCTGGAAAAATGCATTAAAGGTGAAAAGTTTTGGGGAAAGAAATGTTTCTCAGTCTAAAATTCTCTAACTTATACATGTATATTTCCTTGGTCTAGAAAATAAAAATGAGCAAACAAAATTATGCACGATGAGAAATGTTATTATACACTGCTTATACTAAAATGTCATTTAGTTTGGTCTGGGTTTTGCAATCTCAAAATGCAGTCACATGGTCCATAAACAATATCTACTCTTAGCAGAGGAGAATTCTACTAGATTAATATTTATTCACACATGCATTCATTCATCTGACAAATATATATGGGACATCTTTCTATGGGACATCTTTCATATGCTCAATATTCTACTACATTAGAACTAAAATGTAAAACAAACAAAAAACAATTTTTTTTTCTAATTTCAAGTATTTTATACTAGTGAGGGTATTAGACAATAAAATAGGTTATGGAGAGCATGATTGATGAATGTATTAGTCAGAGGGTACTAAAAGAAAAAATACATATAAAACTAATTTCAGGATCATGTACTATTTTTATGGAAGTGACAATTGCACTGACTCAAATATCACAGTGATATCACAAAACTAAATATTAATTTTCCTTAATATGCTATGATAATGAAAATCCAGCATTATGCAGGTATACATGTACATTTTACTCTATTGAATGCTAGTCCGGGAATAAACTCAAATTTTTCCTTTTATAATAAGATAAATGAGTGTATTATTTAATTCACTTAATTTTAAGATTAAGGACAGTCTGAATAGTCAGAAACAAAAACTGATTGAATATATTTTGGGTTTATAATATGATACTTTAAAGAAAAGCTACTTATACTGGAAAGAGAATGAAGAAGATTTAGATGTATTTAAAGAGTCATTGGTAGCAGAGAAAAAAAAAAAAGACATGTGCAGTAAAAGTATAGAGTGCACGTGAACCAGATAACAACTCTTGAAAAAGTATGTAAAAACAAAACAAAATTGCTGCAGGTTGGTGACAAGGAATTATTCAGTTACACTGAATTAATTAATTAATCAGCTATACTAATTATTGAGTGATATTCTAGATCAGGTATTCAGTGCTATTTGGACGTTCATTCAAATGTATGGATAAAAAGATGGCTGGAAAGAAGAAGGAGTCAAGTAGTCATGGAGAGAAAGACATTGAAAACAGGCATAAACACTGAGAAAAGTTTCTGACAAAGACAATAGGCAAAACAGTGTGAGAGCTCGTAGGAGAGGATAAAAATAAATGGAATTGTTCAAGACTTTAAAGATCTAGATTTGAGCAACATTCAGCCAGCTGTTCTCTTCTTAAGCGAATAAACAAAATTATATCTAAATCTTTGAGACCAAAGCAAAAGTTTCAGGATAAGACTTGCATATAAACTGAAGTAAACATAATATTTAATTGCACTTATACTTGTTTGCAGGGTAAATATGAAGGAAAGATAAATGTAAGAAAAAATACCTATTATTATATATATATAATATTAATATATATGGTGTTTATATATATGTAAATATTACTTTAACTGGTGAAGTAAAAAGATATTGAAAGACCACATGGTCAATTTTTAGTAATAAATTATTGAAGTGTAAGAGTTTATATGAAACTAATGTGCTTATTAATATACTAGTACATGAAAGTTCAAGTTCAAGGGAAATAACTGCATTGGCCTTTTAAGGTTTAACTTGAGTGAACAGGTAGAAAACCACTGCAATTCAGCACAAATATCTTATTGTTCCAATATAAAAAGGAAGACTTTTTTCATTGTCAGCCTGTGTTCACTTGTTTTCTTCTCTTTAGCATATATTTTAAAAAAGACTTGTTCTTTTTATAATCTTAAAGGTTATATTATTGAATTGTAAATCAAAGAAGCATTTGTAGAATCACCTGTCCACTCAGATTTATTGTTTTTTTTTTTATGATTGTTTTATGTTCTCATGCTAAACTGTTATAATTTGTGTAGGAATGACTTTTAAAATGTTCTATTCAGAAATGTTCAAGCACATACACAACTAGAGAAAACAGTAAATGTACTTCTTTGAATCCATCTTGAGGCACATAATTGTTGCAATTGAACCAATACTGTGTTGATTCATTATTGCTTGAGAATGTTAAAGCAAGTTCAAGAAAACAACTTATTTTACACTTAAATAATATAATATTATGTCTCACCAAGATGTTATTCTTCTTTAATATAACCATACCAAAGAAAGAGTACTCTTATCCCCTCAAAATTAAAAAAAAATAAGTTCTTCAATATTAACTAATACCCAGTCCTTGTGCAAATTTTCTAAGTATCAAAAATGTAATTTTTATAATTGGCTATTGGGGTGCCTAGGTGGCTCAGTCGGTTTAGCATCCAACTTTGGCTCAGGTCACAATCTCACGGTTGGTGGGTTTGAGTCCCATGATGGGCTCTGTGCTGACAGGTCAGAGCCTAGAGCCTGCTTCAGATTCTGTGTCTCCCTCTCTCTCTGACCCTCCTCTGCTCATGCTGTCTCTCGCTCTCAGAAATAAATTTTTAAAAATTATTAAAGAAATTTATAGTTGGTTATTTGAATTTTGATGCAGTTTTAATCTACATCTCTGTTACTTTGGTTAATGTAAATTATAAATATACATATGAATGTACATAAATCTATATATTTCTACCACAAATATTTGCCCAAGTGTTTGAAAACTACATTATTTAACTCATATATATTGGAGTTTTAAATTTTTTTGTTTATTTTTTAAAATTTTGTTTAATGTTTTATTTATTTCCGAGAGAGAGAGACAGCGTGAGTAGGGGAGGGTCAGAGAGAGAGGGAGACACAGAATCTGAAATAGGCTACCGGCTCTGAGCTAGCGGTCAGCACAGAGCCCGATGTGGGACTTGAACCCACGACCATGAGATCATGACCTGAGCCGAAGTCAGACGCTTAACTGACAGAGCCACTCAGGTGCCCCATTTTATGTTTATTTTTGAGACAGAAAGAAAGTGTGAGCAGGGGAGGGGGAGAGAGAGAGGGAGATACAGATCCAAAGCAGGCTCCAGGCTCTGACCTGTCAGCACAGAGCTAGACATGGTGCTTAAACCACATGAGATCATGACCTGAGCCAAAATCGGACACTTAACTGAGTCAGCCACCCAGGTGCTTCTGGAGTTTTACATTTTTTTAATGTTTTAGTATGTGAGTATGTGTGTTTGTATATAATTTTTACTCTAATCATAACTAGTAGGATTGATTTTATGCTAAGATACATAACAGGAGTTTGATAGCTGAAAATGTACTTTCAAAATTAATTAATTAAAACATTCCATAAGTATTTACTGAATATTAAGGACCTATTGTGCTTCCATTTGTGTATGAGAAAAAAAATCAAAACCAAAAAAAAGAATTTGTTGAATTTTGTTGTGCTAGGGCAATGAGGAAAATCTATTAAATATTGTGTAAAATGGAAAGATGTATTTGATAACATGTAGAGACAACTAATTTGCTGAAAGCAGTAGAATTTTGAGGAAAGAGATGTCATCAATGGCTGGAAATAACTTTTCCAAAGTAGATTGTAGTTTCATTTGTTTTGGTGGTAACGACTTTCAGAGACTAATACAACTTAAGTACATTTAAGCTCTGTTTAGGGAAGAGTAATAACAAAGCAAATAAACTTCAGCACTTATTTGAATGGGTAGTTAAAATGAAAAAATGTTACATTTGCATTACAAATGTTCTTTAATTAAAATTCTAGATATCTCAATTATGCTATAATGATGGGAACAATGCACTCTAGATATTTTAAACAGAAAAGATTTGATGTGACACAGTTGATAATTATGAAATGTTTGGAAGAACTGGAGAACTAGAATGATGGAGCATTTGCTAGTACTACTGAGTTAAAAAGTAATATCTTTAGCTAGGATGCCAAGTCAAAAATATCAGAAAATCTATATCCAGAAAAAATGTTTGTTTTAGTAATTAAAAAATTCATTTATTCAACATGCCAACTAGATATGCCATATTGGTACATTCCAGGGTGCGGTGCCATATCAGGCATCCAGCATTTGTCTCCACTGTTGGAAAATTAAGTACCAAGCAGGAGAAAGTTTAGTGAAGAGGAATCCATACTGTTGAGTTCAGACATAACCTCTGTCTCTGCCACCATGGCTGTTCTACTCATGAGCTCTTTGAGCTGATGCTGCTATGTAAAACCAGCTGATGTAAATCCATAGCATAAGTTGCTTATTCTTTCTATTTTGGGGAGCTTTCTCTAAATGGGGAGCCCTTTTGAGAACCCTCAAATCTTAGAAATATTGCCAGAGTCTGGATGCATTCTGGGAGGGGTTTTTCCTCAACTCCATTTAAGGGTTTTTGTGACCACACTTCCAATCCTGTTTATTTCAGGCTCCTCACCATCTTGCAACCAGGCTTTTAAGTGTTCATGAAAATCCTATAAATATACCTCATCTATACACCATTCCAGGCAAAGTAAATGACGTGATGGGTTAGCTGAGGTTCTCCCTGCCAGGATGATTTTCCTTCCCTACTGTTCTTCAGGGCTTCATCTTGATGGAAATATTATGTTATGATAGTCCACTTCTGACAAATAGCAGGATATATTGCATAACTATCTATAAATCAGATGTGAATATTTTCTTTTTAGACAATAACCATGTGAAACGCCATTTGAGACTATAAGCAGTAATAGGTATACTGGCAATATGAGCAGCTAATGAATCTTTCTTGTACTGTTACACTGCTGTCAGGACATGCTGTGTAGCCTGCGCTGAAATATATCACTTTCACTTAATGATAGAATTCTGCTGCATGCACATAGCTCTGTGACTTGAAAGATAAGATAAAATCTTGGGATGGTTTGGTGATGTTCAGCTCAATCATCACTTGGTGTCCCATGGTCAGGTCTTTCTTGCTTGTTTATGGGACTCAACAAGGAGCTGTTTCTCAAAGCTTGAATAATTATTTGCCAAAGGAACACTGCTTTGCAACAAAATACTAGATGATGTTGGGGGCATAGCACAGGCACTATTGTACTTACAAATGCTCTATTGATAGTCTGAACTCCATTGTATCTGCTGAGACATGAACTGAAGTTCAAGTGGCAGTGCAGCTTCCCCTGCAGTACAAGAAAGCCAACGTTCCTTTGTCCTGGGAATCACCTGAAGCAGGCAGCCTGATAGTTTTTCAGTAGATAAAGAGGAGCAACACAACCAAAATGGTAAACGTTACATCAAAATCTAAAAAGATTCAGCAGTTTATGTGACTATTTTTTAGTGGTAGTCAGTGCAAGAGGCAGAACCTCACCTTTCACTTCTGAGATAATAGCCTGACAATGGACCTCTAGAAAATACGCTGAGATGGCAAACTCTTCAATGTTTCTGACCTTAATTTCCCACTTTCTGGTATTCATATTTCTTACCAAGGAAGGTAGAATATTTGCTACTTCCTAGGTCACTGAAGCTTCTGAGCAAACTGTCATCAACACTGTGAAACCTCATGATGATTGTTGGATGGCAAATGTTCTCCAGAAGAAAGTTATAAAGAATTATGTTTTTTTAAAAATTTTTAATGTTTTTTTAATTTATTTCTGAGAGAGACAGCATGAGCAGGGGAGGGTCAGAGAGAGACACACACACAGAATCAGAAGCAGGCTCCAGGCTCTGAGCTGGCTGTGGGCACAGAGCCCGAAGCAGGGCTTGAACCCACAAACCATGAGATCATGACCTAAGCTGAAGTCGGATGCTCAACCGATTGAGCCACCGAGGCACTCCAAGAATTATAATTTTGACTTACCTTAGAAACTATGGTGAAAATTTATTACATCTATAGCCTATTCAAGTAATCATAATGGTCTTACCCCGTTTAAGTGCTGCCATTGACCTCTGCCATTTCTGAATGCTTTTTGGGGTGTGTTGTTATGGTAATAGCAACCAGTGAATAACACCTCCTGTATCCAAAACTTTGTGTTGTTCCATTCCACAGGGGTTCCTTTCTGGGGTTCATCATGACTCTTTTTGGGGGCATTAGGATATTAACATATATGACAAGCAGAGACCTTAAAATTCTTTGTGCTTTAGGTCTTGCTCACTTATTTCTGGAAACTTTTTTGATTATGTAAGAAAGTGAGGTTAGGTTCGTAGGAGAAATGAGAACATATGGATACAGGTAGTAGTACTTCCAGCCAATTTACTGTTCCAGTGGAAGCCCAAACACATGAAGAGCACAGCTGACACCATGTGGAAGAGAGGAGACAGCTCAGCTACACATGGACCAAAGTGTAAACACTCAGCATTATAATTAAGTAAAAGATTGTTTAAGGCCCCTGACTTTAGTGGTAATTTATTAAGGAGAAATAGATAATTAATAAATACTTGGTGCCTAGAATAGGGAATATAGAAACATCTAAAACATGGCAGAGTCTGTGAAACTGGGTGGGAGATAGAGGCAGGAGAGGAACAAAGAAATAGTTGATGAAGTCAGGAAAAATAGCAAGTAAACAGTCTCTGTTGAAAAAACAGGAAGAAACAATTTTTGGAGGCTGGAAAATGATAACTCATGTACTTTGAAAACAATTGTCAATCTACATAAATTTAGTCAACTGATCTTTGACAGAGGAGCAAAGTCAAAATAATGGAACCAATACAGCAAAGAGATAGCTTTTTTTTCTTTTCTCTTCTTTTTATTTAAGCTTATTTATTTATTTTAAGAGAGATAGAAAGATAAATGGGGAGGGGCAGAAAGAGAGGCAGAGAGAATCTCCAGCAGACTCCTCATTTTCAGCACAGAGCTCAGTACAGGACTTAAACCCACGAATCATGAGTTCATGACCTGAATGTAAAATGAAGAGCTAGGCTCTTAACCAACCAAGCCACCGAGGCACCCTCAAATAGACTTTTTGCAACAAATGATAATCAACAACTAGACATCCAATGCTCAAAAATGACTGTAGAATCAAATCTTATACTCTTTGCAAAGGTTAACTCAAAGTGGGTCATAGACCTAAATAAAAATGCAAAACTATCAAATTCCTAGAAGGGAAACATAGGATAAGACATTGATGACCTTGAGTATAGCAATGAGTATAGTTGTAAAACCAAACACAGTCAATTAAAGAAATAATAGATAAACTAGACCATTAAAATTAAAAACTTCTGCTTTGCAAAAGTTAATGTGAAGAGAATGAGAAAACAAGTCATAGACTGTGAAGAAAAATTTGTAGAGGACAAATTTGATAAAGGACCCTTATTGAAAACATACAAAGAATTCTTAAAACTCAGCAGAAAGAAAAACAATCCAATTAAAATACAGTTCAAAGAACTTAACTGATCAATAAAGACATACAAATGACAAATAAGCGTATGAAAAAATTCACATCATATGTCATAAAGATCAGGGAAATGTAAACTGAAACAATAATGATGTACCACTACATATCTATTAGAATGGCCAAAATCTGAACATTGACAACATCAGATGTTGGCATCAGGAACTCTCATACATGACAATAGGAATGAATGCAAATGATACAGTTTGGTGGTTTCTTATAAAACTAAACATACTTTCTCTTACAATCAGCAATCACACTCCAGGGTGTTTAACCAAGAGAGTTCAAAATTTATGTCCACACAAAAACCTACACACAGATGTTTATAGCAGCTCTATGCATGATTGCCAAAACTTGGAAACAATCAAGATGTCCCTGAGTAGGTGAATGAATACAAAATCTGTGGTATACCCAGACAATGGAATATTATTCAGCATTAAAAAAAAAAAAAAAAGAGCTACCAAGTCCTGTAAAGACATGGAGGAATCTTAAAAAAATCTTGCCAACTGAGAGAAGCCAATCTGAAAAGGCTACATGTTATATGATTCCAACTATATGGTATTCTGGAAAAGGCAAAACAATAGAGACAATAAAAAAGTTCAGTGGTTGCCAAAGAGAAGGGGGAGATAGGCAGAGCACAGAGGATTTTTGAACAGTGAAAGGAAAATGCACTGTATGATACTATAATGATGGATACATGTCATTATACATTTTTTAAATCTACAGAATGTATAATACCAAGAGTTAACCCTAAGGTAAACTATGAACCCTGGGTGATTACAATTTGTCAATGTAAGCCATTCAATTGTTAATGAGCGTACCATTAGGATAGAATATTGATAATGGAAAGGTCTATGAATGGGGGCAAGCAGGGAGTATATGAAAAATCTCTTTACCATTCCCTTAATTTTGTTGCAAACCTAAAACTGCTCTAAAAATTGAAGTCTTAAAAAGCATTGTCCAAAGTTGCCTGCAATAACTGAAGGATATAAAACATATGTAATAAACACATGGACCTTGACGTCCAGCAATTTCTCTAAAGTGCTTCAAGCCATGTAATAATGTTCAGGGAATCCAGAATTTTTTATCTTCCTCCTAAGACACATATCATTTTTAGTTACCAATTCTGAGAAAATTGAACTACTTTGAATTGTATTTCTGAGATTCAGGAATTATTGTTCTATTATCTTGAGAATTTCTCTCCAGAGTTATTTTGCAAGTTGAAAAATATTATTGTTCTTTTAATTGTAAAGCTCAGTGCTTTTTTTTTTTTTTTTTTTTGGTAAATATTTCAGTGCCCTTCTTCATTACTGCTGCATTTTGGTTATCTGGTCAATATGAATATGTACTTCATTCTACTTTTTCAGCTGAGTTGAGTTATTCAAGCAACTTCAGAGATGCTGAAAATCTCTCAGAGATATTTTCCTGATAAAATTTCAACCTTGAAATCCTGCTTCTTAAACTCTATTATTAGTCTTACTGTTTTTGCTAAGCATCAACCATCTGAAATTCAGTCTCCTTAATTGCCCATTTTAAGTTCTAACACACACATGTGTGTGCATTTGTCAAAACTTAGTAAATAACCAGTTTTTGTTCATTTTATTATATGTAAATTATATATAAAACTATAAACAAATATTAAACTATGAATGACATGGAGGCCAAAATATTTAGGGGAAGTATATTGATATCTGAGATTTGAAATGCAACAGAAAATAAGATGGAGTAATGGATGGATAGAGGGATTGATAATAGGTAGGTATTTGATAAGCAAACATAATAAAATGTAATGGTAGAATCTGGTTGATGGGGATATAAAGTCTTCACTGTAAAAATTTTCCAAACTTTTCTCTATGTTTGAAAATTTTCAGAATAAAATGTTGGAGGGAAAGTTCCAGGACAGGTTTATTAACCTCCAGAAGGTGTGGAGAGTATTCTCTTACAGAAATTCTCTGATAAGTCTCTTTTCTTGTTTAGAGCTGTTACTAATGCAAACGGTGACTGGTGTTTTGAGACTTCATAAGTTACCCAAGTTACTGCTTAAAAATACTTCCTTATTTTCAATATCTGTCTTTGTTTTGTTTGGGTTGATGTTTGAGATGTGATTTGCTCAATGAAAGATTCTGATTCATTGTCATGTTCTCTAAAACTTCCATTAGAACTTTATCAGTAGCAGCAGCATTACAATTCCACAAGTCATTTTTGTTCTCCTGTAGTAAATGGGATTTAGGCAATCTTTATTTATCTTGGGGGATTTGCAGCTTTAGTAAACAGAAAGCAATGTGAGAAGTCATCTAGCTCAGAGTGTCAGGTGACAGTAGGTAGAGACAGAGGTAGGGGTAGTTGCTAGGGTAAAGCCCAGGAACCCACTGTTTTCAGTTGAAACAGCCCTCACAACCCTCCTTTCTGAGCAAATAGTAGCAAAAAATCTTTATTTCACCCTGCTTGTTTGCTCAATGAGAACACTGAGACTTTATTATGAGGATCAGAGTTCATACGGTTAATTATGACAAGATAGAACTAGAACAAAATTCTCTAGTTTCCTTTAGAGTGGAAATTATGCTGAACCCATTGAATATTTAAAGGTATAAATTTATTTGGCCTATGCCTCTATTCATTTGCTTGCTTTTGCATTCATTAAAAAATACAATTTTAATAAAATGGGATAATAGTTTATTTTGTTATAAAAACAAGAAGTAAAATTAAAAATTAAAAAAGGAAAAACTAACAAATGAGAAGGCCAGCCAACAAAGAAAATGCTAATATATCTTTACTAAATAACATAGACTTTTATAACTACAAGAAAAACATATAAAACAAAGCAGAATTTTTATCAGCTTGTATCCTTAAAATATAAAGGAAATTTTCTATTTTTACATTGAAACCAATGAAATCATTCACAAAATTTGTAGCAATCTCCAAAGTTGGAGCCACTTAGATTCTGGTTATCTTTGTACCATTGATATTTTGTGATCAGTCTTGGTTCAGGGATTGTTTTAAAAGCCCAGTTTGATAGTTTATGGTTAAGGAAGGGACCTGAACCTGAACTACAGATGCAATTGTCTATATTGTACTCTACATTAAAGTTAGAAGTCACCTAATGATCTCTCAATATTGTTTTTTCATAAGTTCTCTGGGTTTTCAGCATCCCTATAACTACTGATTCTAAAAATGGAAATTATGGCATATAATTTCAAAGGTGATGAATGAAAGATAATCACAGACTTGAGCACTAACTGCAAGGAACTAGTTTAAATGCTTTGAATGCCTTAAGTGAACTATTATTATTCTCATTTTCCACATAAGAAATATGAGGCTCACAACATTAAAAATTTTCTGAACTTTAAAATGCTAATGAGATTCAGAGTTGGGATTTTAACTTCAGGTAGTTTGGTTCAAAATTTATGTTTTTATCACTGCAATAAAGTATAAATTAATGATTTGTAAGTTACCTATTGTTTTATTCTTTGTGTTTAAATCTCCAGAAATCATTCTAGCAACAAGGTCACTATCTCAATATTGTTCACCATATGTCATTTCCTTTCAAATTGCACTGTCCAATACTATGAACACTGTAGATCTTTATTCCAACAATTTTTTATGATAATAATGAACAATCTTAAGAACTTCTTACTATTATAACATATATAGAGATCATGTAAATAAACTTATGGAAATTCACTTACTTCATTAAGATACACACTAAGAATATCTGTAGTTGTACATTATGGGGAAAGATATTTTACATTTGAAATCCAGGCAAGGCTATTGTTTACTAAAATCAGTAATATTTAAAAGGATAAAACACAAAAAAGAAGAGGCAAGGTGGCAGAGAAATAGGGAGATCCATACTTCTGCTGGCATCTCTCAAACAAAGGGCTGAGGCCAAAGGATACTGAGCTGCAAGAGCCTGGAAGGAAAAGAGATAGCGTCCACTAAGAAGACAGACTGATAGGGCTACCTCAAGACACAAGCCAAAGTTCACATGGTGAAGAGTCCCAATATCGCTACAAGTAGGGAAATAAAATAACCAAAGACACAATAAGAGAGACCAAGGGACACCACTAAAAGAACACTTCTAGAACGGACAGGCCCAGGACAGTCAATGAGCCTCATTTAATATAGTAGTACTCGCAGGTGCAAAATGCATAACAAGCTTTTAAAACTTTCAACAGACAGAAAGCTAGCCAAAATGATGAAACGGAAGAACTCCCCTCTAAAGAAATTACAGCTGCTAAAGAACTGTTCAAAACAGATATAAGCAAAATAACTGACCAAGAATTTAGAACAATAGTCATAAAATTAATCGCTGGGCTTGAAAAAGGCATGGAAGGCACCAGAGAAGCTATTTCTACTAAGATTATGGACCTTAAAAATAGTTGCAATGAATTTAAAAATGCTAAAAATGAGGTGCATAATAAAATAGAGGTGGCCACTTCATGGATTGAAGAGGCAGAGAGGAGAATAGGTGAATTAGAAGACACAATTATACAAAAAGAGGAAGCCGAGAACAAGAGAGATAAATTGCTCCAGGAGCACAAAAGGAGAATTTGAGAACTGAGTGATGCAATCAAATGGACCAATATCCTTATCATAGGAATTCTAGAAGAAGAAAAAGAGAGAGAGAGAGAAAGAGGCTGAGGGGTACTTGAACAAATTAACAGCTGAAAACTTCCCTAATCTGGGGAAGGAAACAGACACTGAAATCCAAAAGGCACAGAGAACTCCCCTCAGACATAACTTGAATTGATCTTTTGCATGACATATATTAGTGAAACTGGCAAAATATAAGGATAAAGAGAGAATTCTGAAAGCAGCGAGGGATAAAAGAGCCCTAATATGCAAAGGGAAGCACATCAGGGTGGTTGCAGACCTATCTACTAAAACTTGGCAGGCCAGAAAGGAATGGCAGGAAAGCTTCAAAGTGATGAACAGAAAAAATATGCAGCCAAGAATCCTCTATACAGCAAGCTCGTCATTCAGAATAGAAGGAGAGATAAAAGTTTTCCAAAACAAACGAAAATTGAAAGAATTCATCACCACTAAACCAATCCTATAAGAAATCCTAAGGGGGACTCTGTGAGGGAAATATTGCAAGGAACACAAAGTACCAGAGACATCACTACAAACATGAATCCTACAGAGAACATAACAACTCTAAACTCATATTTTTCAATAATAACACTGAATGTAAATGGACTAAATGCTCCAATCAAAACACATGGGGTATCCAGAATGGGTTAAAAAAAAAAAATCAATCTATTCGCTGTCTACAAGAGATTCATTTTATACTTGAGGACACCTTCAGTTTGAAAGTAAGGGTTGGATAAATATCTGTCATGCTACTGGAAGTCAAGAGAAAGCTGGAGTAGCCACACTTATATCAGACAAACTGCACTTTAAAGTAAAGGCAGTAACAAAGGATGAAGAAGGGCATTATATAATAATTAGAGTGTCTATTCATCAGGAAGAGCTAACAATTATAAACATCTACACACTGATTTTGGAAGTCCCCAAATACATAAAACAATCACAAACAGAAACAATCTTATGGATAAGAATGTGCTAATAGCTGGGGATTTTAATACTCCCCTTAGAGCAATGGATAAATCAACTAGAGAGAAAGCACTAATGAAACAATGGACTTGGATGACACATTGGACCGGCTGGATTTGACAGATATTTAGAACTCTACATCCTAAGACTATGGAATTCTCTTTCTTCTCAAGTGTGCATGGCACATTCTCCAAAATAGATCACATACTAGGTCATAAAACATCAATAAACATAAAAGATTTGAGATCACACCTTGCACACTTTCAGATCACAATGCTATGAAACTTCAGATCAATCACAGGAAAATGCCTGGAAAACTTCCAAAAACATGGAGGTTAAAGAATCCCCTACTAAAGAGCGAATGGGCCAATCAGGCAATTAGAGAAGAAATTTAAAAATATATGGAAACAAATGAAAATGAAAACACAACAATCCAAACTCTTTGGGATGCAGCAAAGGCAGTCCTAAGTGAAAAATACATTGCACTTGAGGCCTATTTCAAGAAACTAGAAAAAGCACACATACAAAATCTAACAGCACACCTAAAGGAACTAAAAGCAGAGTGTCAAGAGCACCCCAAACTCAGCAGAAGAAGAGAAATAATAAAGATCAGGGCAGAAATAAACAATATAGAATCAAAACAAAACAAAACAAAATACTTGAACAGATCAATGAAAGCCAAGAGTTGGTTTTTTGAAAAAATAAACAAAATTGATAAACCTCTAGCCAGGCTTTTCAAAAAGAAAAGAGAGAGCACCCAAATAGGCAAAATCATGAATGAAAATGTATTTATTACAACCAATTCCTCAGAAATACAAGCAATTATCAGAGAATACTATGAAAAATTATATGCCAACAAACTGTGCAACATAGAAAAAGTGGACAAATTCCTAAACACACATGCACTACCAAAATTCAAATGGGATGAGATAGAAAATCTGAAAAGACCCATAACTAGTGAAGAAATTGAATCAGTTATCAAAAACCTCTAAGCAAATAAGAGCCCTGGGTCATATCGCTTCCCTGAGAAATTCTACCAGACATTTAAATAAGAGTTAACCCAATCTTCTCAAGCTATTTCAAAAAATAGAAATGGAAGGAAAACTTCTGGACTCATTCTACAAAGCCAGCATCACTTTGATTCCCAAACCAGACAGAGAACCAGCAAAAAAATAGAGTACAGGCCAATATCCCTGATGAATATGGACTCAAAAATCCTCAACAAGACACTAGCAAATCGAATTCAACAGCATATAAAAAGAATTATCCACCATGATCAAGTGAGACTGACTCCTGGTTTATAGTGCTGGTTCAATATTCGCAAATCAATCAATGTGATACATTACATCAACAAAAGAAAAGATAAGAACCATATGATCCTGTCAATAGATGCATAAAAAGCACTTGACAAAATATGGCATCATTTCTTAATAAAAACCCTCAGGAAAGTAGAGGTAGAAGGAACATACTTAAACATCATAAAAGCCATTTGTGAAAAGCCCACAGCTAATATCATCCTCAATGGCAAAATACTGAGAGCTTTCTCCCTGAGGTCAGGAACACGACAAGGATGTCCACTCTCATTACGGTTGTTTAACATAGTACTGGAAGTCCTAGCATCATCAATCAGACAACAAAAGGAAATAAAAGTCATCCGAATTGGCAAAGATGAAGTCAAACTTTCACTTTTTGTACATGACATGATACTCTACATGGAAAACCCGACAAAGTCCACCAGAAGCCGACTAGAACTTATCCATGAATTCAGCAAATGCGCAAGGTACAAAATCAACATTTAGAAATCGGTTGCATTTTTATACACCAATAATGAAGCAACAGAGAAAGAAATCAGAAACTGATCCCATTCACAATTGCACAAAAAAAAAAACCATAAAATACCTAGGACTAAACCTAACCAAAAATTCTGTATGATAAAAACTATAGTGGGGCGCCTGGGTGGCTCAGTTGGTTAAGTGTCCAACTTCAGCTCAGGTCATGATCTCACAGTTCATGGGTTCAAGCCCCGCGTCGAGCTCTGTGCTGACAGCTAGCTCAGAGCCTGGAGCCTGCTTCGGATTCTGTATCTCTCTCTCTCACTGACCCTCCCCTACTCGCTCTCGCTCTCTCTTTCTCTCTCTCTCTTTCTCTCTCTCTCTCTCTCTCAGAAATAAATAAAACACTAAAAAAATTTTTAAAAACTATAGAAAACTTATGAAGGAAATTGAAGAAGACACAAATAAATGGAAAAACATGCTCATGGAACAGAAGAATACATATTGTTAAAATGTCATTACTACTCAAAACAATCTACACATTCAATGCAATCCCAATCAAAATTGCACCAGCATTTTTCTCAAAGGTAGAACAAACAAATCTAAAATTTTTATGGAATCACAAAAGACCCCAAATAGCCAAAGTAATATTGAAGGAGAAAACTGAAACGGGAGACATCACAATCCCAGACTTTAGCCTCTACTACAAAGCTGTGATCATCACGACAGTATAGTATTGGCGCAAAAGCAGACACATAGACAAATGGAAAAAATAGAGAATCCAGAATTGGACCCACAAATGTATGGCCAATTAATCTTTGACAAAGCAGGAAAGAGTATCCAGTGGAAAAAAAGACAGCCTCTTTAACACATGGTGCTGGGAGAACTGGACAACAATATGCAGAAGAATGAAATAAGACCACTTTCTTACACCATACACAAAAATAAACTAAAATGGATGAAGGACCTGAATATAAGACAGGAAACCATCAAAACCCTAGAGAAGAAAGCATGAAACAACCCCCTTGACCTCAACCGGAGTAATTTCTTACTCAACACATCCCCAAAGGCAAGGGAATCAAGAGCAAACATAAACGATTGGGACCTCATCAAGATAAAAAGCTTCTGTACAGGAAAGGAAACAATCAATAAAACTAATAAGCAACTGACAGGATGGGAAAAGATAGTTGCAAATGACATATCAGATAAAGGGCTAGTATCCAAAATCTCTAAGGAACTCACCAAACTCCACACCNTAGCAATAGCACCGCTAGAAATTTACCCAAGGGGTACAGGAGTGCTGATGTATAGGAGCACAGGTACCCCAATGTTCATAGCAGCACTTTCAACAATTGCCAAATTGGAAACAGCCTAAATGTACATCAACTGAAAAATGGATCAAGAAGATGTGATTTATCTATACAATGGACTACTACATGGCAATGAGACAGACTGATATCTGGCCATTTGTACCAATGTAGATGGAACTTGAGGGTGTTATGCTGAGCGAAATAATTCAGGCAGATAAAGACAGATACCGTATGTTCATTTATATTTAGAACAGGAAAAACTTAACAGAGGATCATGGGGACGGGGAAGAGGAAAAATAGTTGTGGAGACAGAGGAGGGCAAACCATGAGAGACTCTTGAATACTGAGAACAAACTGAGGGCTGATGGTGGTGGGGGAGAGCGGAAAGGGGAGATGGGCATGGAGGAGGGCACTTGTTGGGATGAACACTGGGTGTTATAGGAAACCAGCTTGAGAATAAACTATAAAATAAAATAAAGAAATAAATAAAAGAACAAAGACAATCCAGAGATCTTATTGTGTTTGCACCTGTACTGATTCTATGCCATGATTTACTAGAAATCTTAGATGGTGCATAAAGCAAAAAAGGAAAAGACAGGTTGGAAAGGAGAAATAAATCTCATTTCACTTAGCATAATACCCCCGTTTCTTCCATGTCTTCTCAAATGACACAATCTCATCCTTTTTCTATTGCAATGTAATACTCCATTGTGCATATATACCACATTTCCTTATTCATTAATCTATCGGTGGACTTCCATGTCTCGGCTACCGTAAATAATGCTGCAGTAAACATAGTCGTGTCCATATCGAATTAGTGTTTTTGTTTTTCCTATGTAAATATCCGATAGTGAAATTATTGGATCATATGGTATTTGTATTTTTGATTTTTTAGGAAACCCCATGCTGTTTTCAACAGTGGCTTCACCAGTTTGCACTCCCACTAGCAATGCAGGAGAGTTCCTTTACCTCCACATCATTGCCAACACCTGTTGTTCCTTGTGTTGTTAATTTTCACCATTCTGACAGGTGTGAGATGATAGCTCATTGTGGTTTTGATTTGCATTTCCCTGACTATTAGTGATATTGAGCATCTTTTCATTTGTCTGTTGGCCATTCGTATGTTTTCATTGGAAAAATGTCTGTTGGGGTCCTCTGCCTATTTCATATCAGAGTTTTTGGGGGGGTGGTTTTGGTGTTGAGTTGAATGAATTCTGTATATATTTTGGATATTAACCCCTTTTGGATGTATCATTTGCAAATATCTTCTCACACTCAGTAGGTTGTATTTTAGTTTGCTGGTGGTTTCCTTTACTGTACAAAAGCGTTTTATTTTGACATAATCTCAATAGTTTATTTTCCTTTTGTTTTCCTTGCCTTAGGAGATGTATCCAAAAAAATTTTGCTATGGCTGATATCAGAGAAATTACTGCCTGTGTTCTATTCTAGGATTTTTATGGTTTCCGGTACTTTTTCATTTTGAGTTTATTTTTTGTGTATGGTTTTAGAAAGTAGTCTAGTCTCATTCTTTAACATTTAGCTGCCCAGTTTTTCCAGCACCACTTATTGAAAAAGACTGTCTTTTCCCCATTGTATACTCTTGCTTCCTTTGTCATAGGTTAATTGGCCATATATATGTGGGTTTATTCCTGGAGTCTATCTTGTTCTATTGATATGTGTCTTTTTTTGTGTGCCAGTACCATACTATTTTGATTACTACTGCTTCGTAGTATCTTTAAATCAGGAACTGTGATACCTCCAGCTTTGTTCTTTTTTCTCAGGATTGCTTTAGCTATTCAGGGTCTTCTGTGATTCCATACAAACTTTAGTATTATTTGCCCTAGTTTTACCAAAAAAAAATTGCTTTTGGTATTTTTATAGAGATTGGATTGAATCTATCGATTGCTTTGGGTGATATGGTATTTTGACAATATTAATTGTTCTAATCCATGAGCATAGAATATCTTTCCATTTGTTTGTGTCTTCTTCAATTTCTTTCATTAGTGTTTTATAGGTTTCAGGGTACAGATCTTTCACCTCTTTAGTTAAGCTTATTCCTAGGTATTTTATTCTTTTTTGTGCAATTTTAAATGCTGTTGTGTTTTTAAATACCTCTTTCTGCACTTTTGTGTCGCTGGTGTATAGAACACTACCAATTTCTGGGTATTCATTTTTTATTATGCGACTTTACTGAATTTGTTCATTATTTTTAGTAGTTATTTTTTAGTGAAACCTTTAGGATTTTTCTTTATATAGTATCACCTCATCTGTGAATAGTGATAGTTTAACTTCTTGTTACCAATATGCCTCGTTTCTTTTTCTTGTCTGACTGCTCTGGCTAGGACTTCCAGTACTCTGTTGAATAAAAGTGGTGACAGTGGACATTCTTATCTTGTTTCTGACCGGAGAGAGGGAGCTCCCAGTTTTGCACCATTGAGGATGATGTTAGATGTGAGTTTTTCATATATGGATTTTATTATGTTGACGTTTGTTCCTTCTAACCCCATTTTGTTGAAAGTTTCTGTTTTGAATGGATATTGAATCTTGTCAAATGCTTTTACTGCAATCTATTGAAGTGATCATAAAATTTTTATACTTTGTTTTGTTTATGTGGTGCATGATGTTGATTTATTTGTGCCTATTGAAGCATCCTTGCAATTCAGGAATAGATCCCACATAATTGTGGTAAATGATCATTTTATGTATTGCTATATGCTGTTTGCTAATATTTTGTTGAGAATTGTTGCAACTATGTTCATCAGTGATAGTTTTCGCTTTTTGTAGTACCTTTGTCTGGTCTGGGTATCAGTGAAATACTGGCCTCATAAAATGTATTTGAAACCTTTCTTTATCTTCTGTTTTTTAGAATAGGTATTAACTCTTTAAATGTCTGGTGGAATTCACTTGTGAATCCATCTGGTATTTAGGTAGGTTTTTTTTTTTATTATTACTGATTTCATTTCTTTACTTGCCACCAGTCTATTCAGATTCTTTTCTCTTTTTCCTGGGTCACTTTCGGGAGATTATATGTTTCTAGGAATGTATCCATTTCTTCTAAGTTGTTCACATTGTTGGCATGTAATTTTTCATAGTATTCTCTTATAAAATCCTTTGTATTTGTTTGGTGGCAGTTGTTACTTCTCTTCTTTCATTTCTCATTTTACTTATTTGGGTCCTTTCTCCCTTTTTTTCTTGATGAGTCTGGCTAAGGGTTTGTCAATTTGCTTTATCTTTTCAAAGAACTATGGGTTTCATGAACTTTTTCTATTGTTCTTTTAATCACTACATCATTTATTTCTGCTCTGAACTTTATTATTTCCTTTATTCCACTTAACTTTGGGCATTGTTCTTCTTTTGGTTCCTTTAGGCATCTTAGATCACTTAGTTGAGTATTTTCTTGTTTCCTGAAGTAGACCTGTATTGCTATATACTTCCCTCTTAGAACTGCTTTTGCTGTGTCCCAAAGATGTTTGACTATTGTGTTTTCATTTTCACTTGTCTCCATGTATTTTTTAATTTCTTCTTTGATAGCTTCATTGACCCACTGGTTGTTTAGTGTTATGTTGTTTAGTCTACATATGTTTGAGATTTTTCCAGTTTATTTTCTTGTTATTTATTTCTATTTTCATACCATTGTGGTCAGAAAAGATGCATGGTATGATTTCCATTTTCTTAAATATACTGAGGTGTTTTATAGTATGGGTGTATTCTGGAGAATGGTCCCATGTGCACCTGAAAAGAATGTGTATTCTATTGTTTTTAGATGGAATGTTCTGTATATATCTGTTCTGTCCATCTGGTCCAGTGTGTCATTTAGACATTGTTTCCTTAATGATTTTCTCTCTGGATTATCCATTCATATAAGTGGAGTATTAAAGTCCCCTGCTATTATTATTACCATCAATTTCTCTCCTTATGTCTGTTAATATTTGCTTTATGTACTTAGGTGCATAGATATTTATAATTATTATATTCTCTTGTTGGATTGATCCCTTTATCATTATGTAATGCCCTTTTTGTCTCTTGTTATAGTTTTTGTTTTAAAGTCTCTTTTGCCTGAAATAAGTGTTGTTACCTTGGCTTATTTTTATTTTAAATTTTTGCTTCTATTTTCATGGTGACTGTTTTTCCATTACTTCACTTTCAGCCTGTATGCATCTTTAGGTATGAGATCTTTTGAAGAAGCATATAGATAAGCTTTATTTTTTTTATCCACTCTACCATCTACATCTTTTTTTGTTTTTCATCATTTTATGTCTTTTGATTGGAGCACTTAGGCCATTTACATTTAAAGTAATTTAGCGAAATAAGTCAGGCAGAAAAGGACAAATATCATATGTTTGCACGNTAAATTAATAATTAAAAATTAGAAAAAATCAAGTAATTGTTTATATGTATGTACTTATTTCCATTAAAAATTTGTTTTCTGGTTTTTCTTATAGCTTTTTTTCCCTTCTTCTTCTCTTGCTTTCTTTCTTTGTGATCTATGAATATCTTAGGGGTTTTTTGGCTTTTTTTTTTTTTTACTTTTTGGGTTTGTGGTTATGTTAGGGTTCATATATAACATCTTATGTAAGTAGCAGTATGTATTGATAGTCATTGGCATCCAAACACATTCTTAAAAAAAAGGAAAAAAGTTGTGTTTTCAATTTCTCATCTCTTCTTCTCTTCCCTTTTTATTTCCTTTTCCATATTTTATGTATATGTATCATATTTTACATCTTTCTATTTCTATTTTTTCTTATGTCTAATTATGGTTGTTTCTTTTCTACTTAAAGAAATCCCTTTAATATTTCTCGTAAGTCTGGATTAGTGGTGTAAGACTCCTTTATCCTTTGTTTGTCTGGGAAACTCTTATCTCTCCTTCAAATTTGAATGATAACCTTGCTAGATAGAGCATTCTTAGTTGTAAGTGGTCTCCTTTAAGCACTTTGAATATACCACATCACTCTTTTTTCACTTATAAAGTTTCTGCTGGCAAATGAACCTTATATGTTTTCCTTTGTAGGTAACTTTTTGTTTCACTCTTGCTGTTTTTAGGATTCTATCTTTAACTATTGACATTTTTATTATTTTATGCCAGAGTGTGGGCCTCCTTGGTTTCATCTTGTTTAGAACTCTTTGTATTTCTCAGACCCAGATGTCTATTTCCTTCCTTTGGTTAAGGAAGTTTTCAGTTATTATTTCTTCAAATAAGCTTTCTACACTTTTTCTCTCTCTTCTTGGACCCCTATAATGCAAATGTTTGTTGACTTGATATTGTCTAAGAGATCTTTTAATCTGTTTTCATTTTTTAAAAAATTCTTTTCTCTTTTTGTTGTTCAGCTTGTGTACTTACATTGCCCTGTCTTCCAAATTTCTGATATGTTCTTTTGCATCTTCTAATCTACTGTTGATTCCCTCTATTGTGTTCTTTGTTTCAGTCATTATATTATTCAGCTCTGATTGATTCTTTTTAATATTTTCTTTCTTTTTACTGAAGATCTCACTGAGTTATTTTATTCTTTCCTCCAACCGAGTGAGAATCTTTACAGTCATACTTTAAGTTCTTTACTAGGCTGATAGCACACCTCTGTTTCTTTTCATTCTTTTGCTGATTTTTGTTGTTGTTGTTGTTGTTGTTCTTTCTTTAGGAACATATTTTCCTGCCTCCCCATTTTGTTTGAATTTTTGTGTTTGTTTCTATGGATTCGGTGATATAGCTACTTCTCCTAAACCTGAAGTAGTGAGCTTGTGTATAGTGACTCCTATGCAGGCTATGTGTGCTTGGTGACTTTTGCTGGCTCTCTGGAGATATGCCTGAATATACTATGTATTCTTTTAAAACTGTGACTTGTGTCCATTTCTCTTGATGTACTCTTCCTCTTTGGTTGTTCAGTCAGCCCTCAGTTCTTCTTCTGGAGGAAATGTTCTATTATTATGTGTAATTTGGTGTGTTCCACAAAGGAGAAGAGTTCAGAGTCTTCCTATGTCACCATCTTGAACTGGAGCTGAGGTCGGATTTTAATTGGTTAGGTCAGCAACTTTAACTATATGTTCTTTCTCTAGTATATATATCATACTTGCATTTTGTTGCCTCCTTATATTAACTTCTGCTTGAACCTGAATTATCTGGCCTGACTTGTGTTGTCTGGTTATTCTCTAGATAGATCTCAAGTGACACATTGAAAAATTATAGTCCTGGGAGGGTTATCTCTCATTATATGTTAATGAAAAATAGTGAGGATTTGTTTTCTTTTCAAATAAGAAATTTAATATACATGCCAAGATATAAAAAAAGAGAGGGAAGCATGAATCAGGTTTGTCTTGGGCTCCCCAACTTTATTTTCCACTCACTTAATAATAATCTCACCATAGTTTAGTTTTGTAGAGGAAGCAAATAACAAAAACAACCTTTCCTCTAAACTCATATTTCATAACTGGGGCCTGCAAATCAATTTGAATAAAACAGATGAATGAAAGTTTTATATTACATGCATACAGAAATCCTCACTGAAAAGAAGTGAAAACTACAAAGTAGTAGTTAAACTTGGAGTTATATATCATTTTAACAAAGGGCAATAAATTGTGGAGAAGTAAGTAGACAAAGGAAGTGAAGGTTATACTTCCAGGAGCAGAAAATTGTGAAAAGTAAATATATGAAGGGAAACTAATTAAAGATAGGGATAATTTAGGAAACTTTGTTATGTAGATTCAACATTATGCCTTCTCCATTGATGAACGGTTATTTCTTGTGTTCAAGATTCATTCCTTTTTCTGGTATTGCAGAGGGAGACAACTTTATAAACGGAAATTTATGTTACCTTTACAAAGAAAAATGTATCCCCTGCTTTTAGACAGAAAGGGAGAAGGCAGAGAAGTAATTACTTTCAGTCTAAGCAATCCTTATGCCAAAGCCAAATATTTTGGGGTGGCATACTCATATCCCCTTAATATTTAATAAATATAAAGGTTTTTTACCTCAGACATGGCTATCCAAATTTAAGACATATGAAATTAATATGCTAATGGAACTATTTGAATCACTAAGCCAAAATTTTAAAAACATCTAATTCTAATATATATTTATGTATTTATTATAATTCTATGGTAAGTCACTCAGAGAATTACCAGAAAAGGACAGGATATACATTGAATAAAGTGAATTATGTGATTTATATACAACTTATCTAGAAGATAATTTTTATACTGTCATTTAAAAGTAACTCAAATATTTTAAAATTAAAAATATTTAATCTAAATTAATTTCCAGTTTAAATGTTAAAACTATGCATTTGAGATACTGTGGTATAACTTTTAATTACAGATGATGTTCTTAGAGTGCATTTTCTTTTTACAAATGGTACTATCCTCATTTAATATATTATTTAGTTACATATTTGAAAACTCATTAACAAATTACAGATGAAAGGAGTATATTATTATATATTTA
>NW_027532590.1:4564021-4627559 GCF_008692635.1 Crocuta crocuta
TTTTTTTATTTTTTAAAGTTTATTTACTTATTTTGAGAGAGAGAAACAGAGAGAGCTGGAGGGGCAGAGAGAGGGAGAGAGGGAGAGAGAGAATCCTAAGAAGTCTTCACACTGTAAGCACAGAACCCAACACAGAGCTTCATCTCATGAACCCTGAGATCGTGACCTGAGCTGAAATCAAGAGTTCTACACTTAAGCAACTGAGTCCCCCAGGCTCCCTTCCCCCCAAACTATTAATTTTAAAAGGAAACATTATTTTGTATGTTACATTATATAAAAGTGTCTAATTTCCCTCAAACTTTTACTTCATAATGTTAAAAAACAATGGTATTATATACCTTNAAGTATTATATACTTTTAAGACAAATGCAGAAGGATTGCAAACTTTAAAATTTAAAGATAAATACAGGTTTCAACTACTTTTTGCTCCAGTACTTCTCTTTTATAGTCTTCTCATGTTTGTTACAGTGAAATTTCTCAACAACCATCTGCTATAAAGATTTTCTCCTGGGTTATAGTTCTTTTCTTATTGTATTCTAATTAGAGACATTTACGCTTTAAGAAAAATTCTAATAACTGAATACAAAATGTTTTAAAACTATTCAGTGCTCTTGGAAATTCCCACAACATCTGTTCGATAGTAGCTATCCCACTCCTCTGGTGGTTCAGATTCCATCCAAAAAGTATGTTGAGATATTGACATTCATAACAATTATTTATAATAATCATCTGAGAATATTCTGAATACTTCCTCAGATTTTTATGTTTTCTTTAAATTGTAATCATATTTTAATTCTGAATCAAAATTATAGTTTCTCTTTTGTTTTATATTTTATTATGAACTTCATATAAGATACATGTATAAAATATAAGATATATGTGCATGTGAGATATATGCAGTATATCTATCCATCATAAATTTGAACCATCAGTTAGGCAACTTTGTATTTATTCCCTTTTCACACAGTCTTAGATACAATATAATAATATACTTCTTTTGACTCAAAACTTCCAGTTATAGATGGAACCCATAAAGGGCATTTTTTATTTTTGCCTAAAGCATCAACATAATGAGTAATAAGAATTATCAGGCATAAGTGTTTTTATATCAGCTAGTCATTCTTTTTTTGAATTCTAGGGTGACTACCAGGTACCTGTGAAAATTCTTAATCCATCACCATAATTTCTTCTTAGTCAGCTTCCTTTTTTAAAGAATTTTGTTGCCAAAACAGTTCAATTTACATTGACTTTATGCAGAAAAAATTATCTTTGTCCTCTACATAATCTGAATATAATAATTATTATTTTTTCCAAGTAGACAATTTGTTTTCACATAATTTCCCTACCCTTTTTGAAATGGCTGTATGTTACATATAGTCATTTCAGATACGTTCCAGCAGAAAATAGTTACTTTGACTGATACAGAAATATTTCTGCCCAATTATTATTTTTGTTTTCTAAAGTATATACATTTAAATCTACAGACTAATATAAGTTTGCTTGCATCTGACTGTGCTTTGTGTTTACATGTAGGCTTATTTCTATATAGCAAGGTTCTCAAGTAGAGAGATGTATCATCTCATTATACAGAATTTCCTATAAGAATGAGCAGTAAAAGAAATAATTTTTAATCAAACATTAATTTATTATGTTCTTGAGAATAGTTAAAAACTTAAATAATTTAATCATTAAACACTTGGCATTATACTAGGTCAGGTTTTACATTTTAACCCACCAGAGAGAGATCAGCTCTTTTTATTTATTTTTTTGCCTTTCCACATAAAATTATTTTTTTCCTGAAGACACCTCTGTCTACTCCATTAAAATTTACATCTTTTCATACTCCATGGTGAGTTTTGTTACTTCTCTCTTTGGAGCAGACTAAAGATCACCATGTGAGCACAGGAATATATCCTTGGAGTTCTAGTTCCAGTAATTATTATACAGCATATTCTAAAAATAAAATAAAGATCTTAAATTCTACATCACTTTTTTTGCCTGATATGCTGAGGTTTATCAAGACATCTTGCTACAAACCTAAACATAAGAAACTTAACATTTAGTGACAAATGCACAACTAACATAGTTATAAGACAACTCTTTTTACTAGACTGTATTCTATCTGCTCTAAGTAAAGTAAGGATCATTAGAATGGAGTAAAGAAAAGAAAGAGGGGCTAGGTTATTTGCTAGATCATGGGATTTTCCATTTAAATCCCTCTTCATATATTCTCCAGGGAGAGATAAACTAATAATATTGCTTTGAATTCCTTTTTCCCAAAAGAGTAAATATTTTTATCTTTAAGAGTGGCTTGACAATGTTCAAGAAATAAAAATATTAACATGAATTATATGGTAGTTCTTATAATATGCTAAATTAACTGTTGACTAATACTTAGAAATGGAAGAATCTGAGGACTTCAGATTTTTCTCAAGGATATAGCTAATTAGATTTTTAAAAACCTGGCATGAATTAGGAATATGCCAAAAGGCAGCTCTATGTAGTGATAGAATATAACAATTCAGCATTACCTTAATGCCTCAGTGACAATGGCAAATGCCTAACTGCTGTGAAATTATTACTGCTTTTGTATGATAAATTTTGATGTTTCAATCATATTTAAGATTAATATGTAGTCTTGTCCAAAGCACACAATTTTTTATATTCTAATAACCTCAATATGCCTGGTATAAGAAAAATAGATATAAAAAGATAGTCAAAGACATTTTGGCAATATAAAAACTAAATTATATAAGATTCTTGTTCCTTGTCAAAAGTAAATGTTTAAATAATAGACTGTTAATGCCTTTTACTACAAACAAACTTGCCTAGACTTATCAGGGGAACTAGGGTGGCTTACTTAGTTGAACTTCTGATGTGGGTTCCGGTCATGATTTCATAGCTCCTGAGTTCACGCCCCACATAGGGCTCTGGGCTCAGGCTCCCTGCTGTCAGCCTGTCAGTGCAGAGCCTGCTTCAGACCCTTTGTCCCTCTCTCTCTGCCCCTCCCCATCTTGCACTCTCTCAAAAATAAACATAAAAAAATACCAAGTTAATGAGAACATGATTTGAAGTTACAATTTAATCCAATTTCAGTATAGTATAAGTATAAATGACCCCGAGGTAGAGATTTAGGTATGAGAATGTACACTGTTGGACTTTCACACTCTTCCCTTTCTTCTTTCCTTTCTCTCTTTCAAACTCTCTGAGCTGAGAGATTTGGATATTTGAGAAACTGAATCTCCCCATATAGAGCTAAAGTGCCTAGGTGAGTTTAGTAGTGCTCCCACCACTGTGAATGTCTGTGGTTTAATTTGTGCACGGCAAGGACAGTTCCAGATTGTCCTACCTTTTTTTTTCTTACTTTTCATCCATTTTCTCATCTTTTTATTCAAGGTCAGTAAATGCCAAGTAGATCAACAGTAGAAAGCGGATAGATTATAATGTACTTTAAATTCTTAACCTGAATGGCTGGCACTAGCTGGGGTTGTTACAGAGCCGTACATTAAAGCTCTTCTCTTTCCATTGTTGTGTCTGTAATATCGTCCCATAACCTTGCTCAAAGTTGCCCTTCGGTAATAACTGAAACTGTACCCCCTATATTGGTATCTGCAGGGACATGTGAAAATTTTACATGCAGACCACCTCCAATACAGAATTCAATTTTCTTTTGTTAGAGACTCTCCTTGGGTGGTCCTAATCATGAAGCCCTGCTCCTTAGGGCTTTCTTTGTTTTTTCTGTGTAAGAACTCTTTTACAAGGGTCATGATGGCAATGGTCTGTAAAATTTCTTTCAGATTTCCCTGCTCTGTAGTGCTAATTTGGCACTTTCTCCCCTTTCATAATAGACTACTGTGGTCTTGTTTTTCAATTAGAATTTTCTGATTAATTCTTCATGATTTAGAGCATCTTTATCTCTTCAAGGAATCCAATTCAGTTAACCTAGAGTAACCTCAATTTTGTACACAACGTAAGTAATGTTTTATTTACTTCTACCTTTTAATACAGTCATGCTTAGATGATCTTTTTCTAGTAACCTTCAGGGAACTTTAAAGGAAGATTTAGGTAAAACATTGTAAGAGCAGAAAGCTAATTGGAATCTCAATAAAAAAATTAATTGCCATATCCTACAACAATAAAGAGGTCAAACAAATCTCTAGTGTATTTTGCTAGCAATACATTTGCATTAGAATAGATCAATGGGAGGTAATATAACAAATTAATTTAGAAAGGTTAAATTGATTTGTTAACCCTTATATTACCATTAGGACTGATGCTACCGGCAGAAATAAAACTGGTTTTACCATAAAATTGGTCTTATTCCTGCTTTGTACTGAAGTTTTGCAGACCACAAACAGCCTTTATCACATAATCTTGCTTCATCTGTTTGTTTATATCGGTGCAAAACCCCAGGAGTTTTCCGGGAGAAATATGAAACTGGTTTTAATACAGAGGGCAGGCAGAGAAGAAAGAAGCAGGCCCCTGCAGATTGGTAGGTGACAGGTTTGATAAGCAAGGGAACTACATATGGATTTGTCTTAGATGCTGCAAGATTAGTAGAGCTTAGTATCAGAACATTTTTTAAGTTTATATTTAAATTCCAGTTAGTTAAAATATAGTTTACTATTAGTTCCAGGTCTACAATATAGTAACTCAACACATCCATACATCGCCCAATGCTCTTCACAACAAGGGCACTCCTTAATCTTCATCACCTATTTCACCCACCCCCCCCACTCACATCCCCTCAAATAACCATCAGTTTGCTCTCTATACTTAAAAGTCCATTTCTTTTGCCTCCCTCTTTTTTTTTTTTTTTTGCCCTTTGCTTATTTGTTTTGTTTCTTAAATTCTACATATGAGTGAAATCATGTGGTTTTGTCTTTCTCTGACTGACTTATTTCACTTAGCACTAGACTCTTAAAAGTTTAGGTCTAGACCTTAACTGGGTTCAGTCTTGATGGTCTCAACAACACCTTAATCTCTCAAAGGTATGTCCTTGGAAGAGCTCCTAGTGTAGGAATCAGGGGTTGAATGTACATTCCAAGGACAAGGAAGGGAAGAGCGCTTATGATTGCCTGGGTCCAGATTGCAATGCAACCAATGGTCATGTCATCTGGATGGCCAACTCCAACAGTTTAAAACCCTTTAAAAATGTTAAAACAGTGTTTAGCTAATGAGTCTAAGAAAAATAGGCCACACAATAAATATGACCTAAAGGCAGTAGTTTATTGGCTTATAGTTTACATAAATCTTTTATTTACTTCTACTGATAAGTGCTCAAATCTTTTGTTACACTATCTAACTGTATCAGAGGTATTAAAATAGCATTTGCCATACCATACATCCGTATAATTTAAGTGTCTTTTTCCAATCTTTTCTAATGGAAGCAACTTTTTCCCACATACCACACATTCCCAGTGACTAGCAAGGTGATAAGAGGTTATTATTTTGTCAATTCTGTATTGCATCTGGTTTGTAGATATAAGAACCATACATTATAAAATAAGTTTTTACATCAGCAACCTTCAGTTGTCATTATGTATTAACACCAACCATTTGCCTCTCTTAATATCTCTAAGGGTTTTTTTTTCCTTGATCCAGTCACAACCAGTTATAACATAGGTTAGGCAAATTACATTTTCATCCAGAGGACAAAAAATAACTGCACTGTCTTAGTGACAATCTTCCATGATGTCGGTTTATCTTAGCTTGGCTTTCTAAAATATCCAGCCACTTTAAATACATTGCATGCCATGGTGATTAGAATACCCAGTAGTCTTTCCAAGGTGTGATTACAAGCCTGTTTTCAGCATGGTTGAGGGATGTGATGTTTCATCAGAATCACTATACTATTTAACCATTCAATTAGATCTTTGTTGTCCTTTCAGATCAACTTCTAGCCATGTCTGTCTCCTAAAAGAGACTTCCTTCTTGTGTCATTATGAGAACTTGAAAATCTTTTACATCATGATGAAAAGCCTAAAATAACTGATTAGGACCTTAAGACCAGCTCCTAATATACATGTGTCAAAATGGGACCAGTGGAGATCAAGCCATCACACATGCATGTATTGCACACTAATGGATTTCAAACTATCTGAAACAGTAGTGTACATGAAAAAATATTGTATGTCTCATGTGAATATCATTTGAGTATACTTGAACCCTTACAACAGCTCTGGCATAAATCTTCCCATAAATGTTTTTTGCATCCTTATGGACTGGAGTCATCTGTAACTTTGAGCCACCAAAGCACACCCAAAGTGATCTCTTTTGAAACTGTCTATGTTTCATTTACACTCTCTTTAACTATATTTTTTTCATGTTTACAGAACAATGGTGACACACTGGTCAGGTAGCTTCATTCTACTTTTCATCCTATTGAGATTTTGTCTAAGTAATATTTCATCTTTATTTATGACGCCCCCCCCCCAGAGTGTAGAATCTCTGTAATTCCGCCTCTTCTTCTCTGTTCAATTTATTGGCAATATTCTTTCAGATCATCTGAATATTAACCAGACTAATAAGTATGGCTTATAAACTGAATCAGTTGATAGCTGTTTTTGACACCTGGAAGTTGCTTCATTCAAGGGTGCTTTTTCATTCCTTTACTAAAAATTATTAGGATGAATTCTTTTAGGCAGAACTTGAAATTCAGTAGTAGTCTATTTTCCCCTCTCCAGAGAGAACAGTTCCAGAAGTTTTACCCACTATTGGTCATTAGTCAGCACCAGATCTGAGACAGGTAGGAGTATTATTATAGTGCTTCATGCACTTGGTGGAAATGGAATGATTACCTCCCCCTGTGATTGTAATAGACTTCTAAGAGCCTCTTTTCCCTATGCTATGATCTCGTACTTTTTCCATTTGTTAGCTCTTTTAACCTTCACCCTTCTGATGGTTGGGCTTTCTAGCTCAGCAGAAATACTATTTATGCACAAAAATTATGATAACAGCAGACCAGCTCATACTTTTTCCCAGCCCAATGGTATCATAAGTTTTAAAGGCAGTATCATAAGTTTTGACATGAAAGGAATTAAGGTTTTCCTTTGCACTGAGTAATGGATCCACATTCTGAGCTAACTAAATTTAGCTACAAAGGAAGAAATTAGAATTATCCCTGAGGAACCCTTACAAATGCACTATTTTAATTGTTTAAATTATTGGACATTTGTATCACATCTCTTGCATACATGTAAATTTGAACCTTGGCCTATCTAGTACAACAGACTAGGCAGAATCAAAGAAAAATTGTATGAGATGATGAAGGAAGGATTTAAAGCTGCTGGCCTGTGATTCATTCCCCAGTTTATTGGAGGATATACTTCTAGTAAAAGAAGAAGAGAAAAAGTGTTGGATCTGATCACTTTGTTACCTGGTCTTCCAGGTATATAAACTAGTGGTATTTCTTAGGTCAAAGAGATCTTATCTACTGAATGTAGTTAGCAGGGTGTCCTTTCTTAAAGATTATTTTCAGGAAATAAGTGAAGAATCTATGCAGCATGTCTCTCCAGAAAATAACATATGAGTAAACAAATATCTGGAATAGAAAATATTGAGATGTTTCATAACTGACATATTTCTGAGGAACTCCTAAAATCCTTATATTCAGACCACATGTATTGCTCTGATTCAGGCAACACAGGTCTGATGTGACCAGGAAGACAACTATAAGATGTCTTAGACCAATTTGCTTTGTTTCATTTGCTTGATTGCCTATATCCTTGAAATTAGTAATGGTTGTAACATATATTAGGCAAGATTGCTAATTTTTGTGAATCTGATTTGACAATCTGATTTTTTTAATTTCTATATTTAAAACAATTATATAATTGCACATATTTAAAGTGTACAATATGATGTTTTGATATACACATATGTAGTAAAATAATTAATGTAGTTCAGCTAATTAACATTTCCATTTCCTCTTAGTTACCTTTTTCATGTATGTGTGGTGAGAGCACTTGATATCTACTCACTTAAGTGTTACCTCTGTTGGGAAAAATAGAAACTGTGTAATTGTATCCTCTCCAACCTCAAACAGGAGTGTTTTTAATTATTTAATTTATCTGAGGCCCATGTGCCTAACCACATAGCAGAATCATTGGCTTCAGCTCCAGAGGCCTCTGAATGTCTAAATGCTTTCCTGAGGGTTGATACTAACTCATCATCAATTCAAGCAACCCATACTCTACCCACTCTTCATATTTGCACTTGTCTTCTAAGTCAAGTTTTTAGCATTTTCACGATTTATTGCTGATATATAAATGATATGGACCTCAATCTGTGCATTCTGTCTGTGAACCAGGCAACTTATTTTGCCACAGCTGAAAGAGGCTTACAGGGTTCCGATGGCCTATACATCAATGTGAGTGGAGAAGAAGGTCCTCAGAGTGCTCCAGTGTTGGTCCAATTTGCAATGAAGCAACCACCTTTATATATAAGATGAAACTGTTCCCCACAGCTTATGCCTTACAGTGCTTTCTTGAACATACTACTTCCAATTCACAATTAAACTCTGTCACACTTCCCCTTCCGTATTTCATTGATTTTCTGACATCATCTAAGATATGATGAAATTTCTGACCCAGAATTACCTGATGTACTCTCAGAATGAAAGGAATCTTGGTTAATGCCAAGTAATATGCGAACAATTTCCTTTCAAATGAGGTATAATGAATAGCTTTCTGATAAAGCTTAGATTCCCAAATCCAAAGAGTCTCTACTTGGTAGCATTTTTCAATTTTAGCCAAAGGCTCCTATCTGCATATATTGCCTCTTATCATCTGAGCAGTAGGGCATAAGTATCTAGTTGGACTGCCTGTACCTTTTTCCTCTGTAAAATGTTGTTTCTGCTCAGGACCATGTATAAATTCAGATGTCTTTATGTTAATTTTGGGAAGAGAGGACAATAAGACTTCTAGATGAGGGTGATAATTTTGCCAAAGCAACTAGATTAGCCACTCTCTTTATTTATTAGCAAGATGTTGAGAAATAATAATTTATCATAATTTGATTGTTATATTTAGTTGATCTAGCCCTTTTAAGTCCCCAGAATTTTATAAATTCACTTGAATTTCAGAAGGGTTTATAGCTAGACACCATTTGTCACAAGAATGACTATGATTCTTTCCTCCTCCTAAAACTCTTCCTGAGGAGGCATTTACCATGATGTAATATATGCTGTATACTGACTTGCCTTCAAAGATTTTCATCTCCAACTCTAGACAAATCCTGCCACACTAAATTGTGGCATTTACATATGCCTTTGTCATTTAGCAAATGTATACTGAGATTTCCATTTCGTGAGAGTACAAATTTTGCCTGACCAGCTTCCAAAACTGTGATCACAAAGAAATAATAGCCAGGTCTGTAATGTTAAACAAGCTCTCCTTCACCTAGTGAACTTCCTATTTAGTCTTTATCTACATAGTTACAACTGATATTAGGAAGAAACACTTTGGCTAATGTTTCATAACTTACAGGTAACTTCTACAAAAACATCCTTTTAATATACACTGGCTAAGCAAGAATAGTAAAATATGAGCTAGTGAGTATGAAAACTCTCACTCATTTTTTTTTCTTTTTTTTCTTTTTTTACAAATAGTTTATTGTCAAATTAGTTTCCACATAACACCCAGTGCTCATCCCCACAAGTGACTCATTTTTTTTTCTAATCAGAGAAATGATCTTATGTTATCCCTAGAATTCTGTGTGACTTTATGTTTACTACTGAGAAAACTCAGGCAATTCTATATATTTCCATTTAACATGATCAATTAAAAATGAAATGTGAAGTGTGACCTTAATAATATGCTTGATAAGAAGGGTAAAGGCAGCTTCCCTATTCACATATATAGACCATGTATGCATCAGCATGCAGATGAAGGTGACTTAACCATCAAATGGTGTCTGCATTTGACGAATAACTTCATCAAATAAATGTCAATAACTTCATCCCTATATGAGTGAATAACTTCATCCCACATGAGTGTTTTTTCCACAGTAATTTATCTATATTAATCCCAGTTTTATTTCTTTAAGGTACATTCCCTATCTCTTGTAAAGATTACTATATATTAAATTACCATATGTAACAGTAAAGCAGTTTTATATACCTTCATCAAGGATGTTTCAACCAAATTTTTCATATAGCCTAAGATCACCACCAGAGTTAAGTGAGCAGATATCAGTATCAAGCTCAATGGTTTCCAGAGTCTGTGGCTTTAACTAGGGGCATATATTCAGCCCTCTCTTCAAGAGTTCTTAAATCAAATCCTAATACTTGGATTTGAATTCCCCCAAACTAGGATAGATATAAAATATTTGACCTGCTACTTTAAGAGCTTAGTAGGGGGTTGAAACTGTTTCCCAACTTCCAAATGTTTATAATGCAGTAGCCATCACTTTAATGAATATCCCACCATTCTTTACTTGCTAAGAGTAAGATACCCACGACTGAGGAGCGCTTAAACCAGTGTACACACACACACACACACACACACACACACACACACACACACATCCTCATCTAAGTCAGTAGCTCTGAATTAGGTATATCTCTCTAATCATCACAGAACTCATCTAAGCCCACTTGTATTTATAGTATTTCAACCATATAGTATTACTACATAATACTTATAGCATTTCAACCATTTGAATTGAAGGAGTGCTCCTTTTTTGGTTAGAGACAAGTTACCCTTCTCACAGTAGGACTGCTGACTATGGCTTCTTCACCACAGAAGATTGTGTCATACCATCCTGAAGCATCTGCTCATAGAAGTTTCAAGGCCAGTCGAGGACCAATTTGCAGTCCAAAGAAACACACATATTTAGGAAGATCTAAAATTTGTGAGGAAGCTCCAATTATTAACTCTAAGAATCCAAACTAGTAATGATTTATCAGGCTTCTCTGGCCTTTCTCAGTAAAACGTCCTAATTTTTCAACAGAATACACATGAGATTCTAAGTCATTTGTACTTGGTCTCAGTTTTTAGTTTATGGTTTTACTCTATGGTTTTATAGCTCAGTTCAGAGTTATAATCCACAGCTCTGTTTTTAGTTCATAGACTAGAGTATCAGTCTAAAGTTTTTCAGATAATCCAGTGCCTTAACAGAGTTATTTTACCAGGAAAGATGCTATTTCTGCCATTAATACCAGAGGAAAGAGAAGGTCTTCCAGTGTCAAGGAAAAAAATATATTAAACTCATTTTTTTCTCTTGCTAACCCTACAATTTTGGGGTTCTGACTCTTACCAGAGTTGCTAACAACAGCGAGAAAATATAACTATTTTTTAAAATTAATTTCCATTTGGACTGGTATTCTCACTCTACCCATAGACAGACCTGCTGGGTCTAAGTCTGTCTTCACATTTTATTAGTAAGGCTACTTTAAAGATTTAGCCACTTTATACCACAGATGGATAAGCAGAAATTCTAGCATCTAGTCCTGATGTTGTGTTTCCATCCTCTCCTTTTTTTTCTTATGATAATGTGCCTCAGCACCTATGTTTTAAAAGTCTGAAAGACAGTTCTTACAGTTTCAAACTGCTATAACACAAAAGATCAAGATATCAAATCATATTCATACTAACTGTATGATTTTTTCTAATATCAAGCTCTGTTAAGGATTTCAAGGGCACTAGTAACCAAGATGTATATATGAAACAGTTTAGCTCCCAAGCTTCTTTTCCTATCATACGTCTTCTAGGCAAGTAAACAGAAGGTTCTGTATCAATTATAAAGCATCTCAATACTTTTAGAGATAATAACTATTTAAATTAGGTAGATAGATAGATAGATAGATAGATAGATGATAGATAGATGTTTACCATAAGATCAACATATTCTGCTATAAACATTTCTTTAATAGAAAATTACTCTCCTGCTAACAAAAACCATTTAGTTTGTTTCCAAAGAAGCCTACCATTAGTATGGTCACAGGAAGGGTAAACCAAGTCACTTGCCCCACTCCCCTTTTTTCTCCAGAGCATCTTCTAGCCATTCCCCACCACCCTCCATCCCCAAGCCAGGAAAACTGAGAACAGAATTTAAGGACTGTAGCTATGTAAATTTTCCAATATTTTTTTTTCCTCTGCTAGTAGCAATTTCTGTTCTTATAATGATTCTGGGAGCTAGAAAAATGGAAAAGCCTTTGATATCATCCTAAAATAGTTTTTTTTAGGTTTTTAATATAAGTTTTGCTTTTTGTAGTTGATTATCACGTTAATATTCCTATGCCAAACCTAAAAGATAGCCCAATCCATCTGTACTTTTGAAAGTGGGTTGTAGTGAAAGTATTAGTTATTTAGGAGAATAGTATCAACTCTCAACATATTTTCAAACATTTAACCCATGGTGCTTATGAATTATTATTTAAAAAATATTAGCAGTATTGGCAAACTTTTGACTTTGAAGATAGACTACATTTTTAAAAACAACCAAAATATTGTTAAATCATTTTATGATTTTGGTTAATCAAATTGATTTTTAGAGTGTTGAGTCTAAATCAAGACATTAATGTAATAAAGGAAGTTTTCCCATAGTCTTTGGAAACTTGTATTCAATTCAAGAAATTAGTTAGAAAAGATCTGAGATACAAATACCTGAAATGCAATATGATCTTACTTTATTTAATTTTTTTCAATGTTTACTCATTTTTGAGAGTGAGAGAGAGACCACGAGCAAGGGAGGGACAGAGGGAGGAGGAGAGAGAATCCCAAGCAGGCTGTGCGCCTGTGGGTCTTGATCCCATGAACCATGAGATCATGACCTAAGCCAAAATCAAGAGTTGGATGCTTAACCAACTGAGCCACCCAGGCACTTGCTTTTATTTTAAATACTTTTCTAACATATAACCATTATATCCTATGACCCCCATTGGATAAATCACAATTTAAAGAGATAAGTAATTTATCAATCTTCTAATTAGAAGAAGAATAGAATAGAATAGAATAGAATAGAATAGAATAGAATAGAATAGAATAGAATAGAAATGGATAGAATAACATACATGCACACACACAAATTTTAATGCTTAGGTAAATTAAGTTTATATTGTTAAATATATTGTTTTGAGTGACTGTTTTTTTCTTGTAAAAATTTACTGAATATCTTAGAATAGTGAAGTATAATTTACCTATTTAAGTTATAAATGAATATATTCTTCTATTTCTATGGGAAAGGTCGAAATCAATCTTAGAATAAATACAGATAATCCTTAGTAACTTCTATATGATAATGATTACTTAATCTTTGGCCTATTAGAAAACACATACATAATACTGTCTTATGTATATTATGTTTTGAGTTACATGTTTCTGCAATGAAAACCTAAAGATAACAATTTTTTAAAAATTCAGGTTAATTTAGGAATATTACTACATGTTTTAGAATAGAACTGGACATTTCAATTAAAAGTATTTATATTAGGGATAAATAGCTCATTTGAAAAATATTCCATGTTATGTTAAAAGTAAACCACTTTATACATCTTCCTTTGGGTAAAGTTGGCAAGGATATTTCAGAAATAAATGAAGTGACATTTGTCACTTGTCAATTGTAAATTGCCCTCAGTTCAAATTTTCACTCCCAAGTGGAAAGACATAAATGACAAAGAAACCAATTTACTTTCATTTATTTGCTCTTTAAAATGTCTGCCTTGCAGTCTGCACATATGTAGATATTAGGTAGACAAATAGTTTTTCCCCATAGTTTAGAAAGTACCAGGTCTGAATTTAGTCTGTGTGTGCACTGAGAGCTGAGTTTCAGGAGGGTCACATTCTGGTTTAATTTAATACAATTGTAATTTAGCAAATGGTATGCTCATTGCTTAAAAATCTTAATTTAGTTTTTGATAAAATAGTACTAAAATTACTAGACATGAATAGCATTTCTTTTTTTAAAATATAATTTATTGTCAAATTGGGTAACATACACTTTGTACAGTGTGGTCTTGATTTGGGGGATAGATTCCCATGGTTCATCACTTACATACAACACCTAGTGCTCATCCCAACAAGTGCCCGTCTCAATGCCCATCACCTATTTTCCCCTCTCCCTGCCCCAATCAACCCTCAGTTTGTTCTCTGTAAAGAAATAAATCACGAAACAGCTACCTGTACATTCTTTAGATCAATGTCATAAAAAGGAAAATAAGCCTAGTCCTTAGTAAATAAACTTTTTTTAACTTAGAAAGGCACTTTAAAAAAAATCAAGGGGTGCCTCGGTGGCTCAGGCAGTTGGGTGATTGACTCTTGATTTTGGCTCAGGTCATGATCTCAGGGGCCTGGGATTGATCTCCACAATGGGCTTTGTGCTGAGTTGGAACCTGCTTAAGAGTCTCTCTCCCTCCCTCCCTCTTCCTCTGTCTCTCTCCCCCTCTATTCCTTTCCCCCACATGCTCTCTTCAAAAATAAAATAAATCTTATTTTTAAATTGAAATAAGAATCACCAAATTGAATCCTGTCTAGAGTAATAGAAATTTGATAAATGTGGGGTACTGTGTGGCTCAGCTGGTTAAGCATCTGACTCTTGATCTTGGCTCAGGTCATGATCTCACAGTTTCATGAGTTTGATCTCTGAGTCAGACTCTGCAGTGACAGTGCAGAGCCTGCTAGAGATTCTCCCACACTCTGCTCACACCCTCTCTAAATAAATAAACTTTAGGGGTGCCTGGGTGGCTCAGTCGGTTAAGCGACCGACTTTGGCTCAGGTCAGATCTCACCGTTCATGGGTTTGAGCCCCGCATCAAGCTCTGTGCTGACAGCTCAGAGCCTGGAGCCTGTTTTGGATTCTGTGTCTCCCTCTCTCTCTGCTTCAAAAATAAATAAACTATTTTTAAAAATCATAAAAATAAATAAATACATAAATAAACTTTAAAAAAAGAGATTTGATAAATGTTTATGTAAAATGTCAATGACTTCTATTAATATCTTATTTTCTGAAGAAAAAAAGTAGTCTTTTCCTTATGTGGAAAATGAGTGGGGCAGAAATAAATGACCTTTTGGTTCATTTCCAGTTTACCAAAAAAAAAAAAAAAAATCTAAGAATGGAATGGATAAGATACTTATATCTTTAATGATATATTGTGATCTGTTATATTTGTTTGACAATATATTTGAATATATACAAAATTTCCCTCTAATCAGTTTTCCTATAATCAGTCAGAAGATGCATCACTATACTAATTGGCACCTGGCATTTGGGAATGTGATTTGAAAGTAAATGTAACACAATGATTTCTTATATGCTAAGTAATTATCAATCGACAGATAATCATTTTGTGCTCACTCACAGCTCACTTAGTTCTTCCTGCATGCAAGTTAAAATTGAACAGAATATGGAAATATTTAGAAATCCAAGGGAGTTGAGAACCATTTTGCTTTGCCATCCTGATATCAGATTTCAAATCAGGAGAGTAAAATTCAAGAGGCAAGAACTGAAAGATGCATTGTCACCCAAGAAATTTTCATGAACAAAAGCCTTATAAGTGAATGAATGGTTTCATTGATTGATTTATTCATAAAAGATATATGAATAATCTATTCTATGTCTGGCTGTGGGATACAACTTGGAAAAAATAATTTCTTGTCTAAAGCATTTTACGGCATTCTTAAAAAGACAAAGAAAAGTAAAAATTTTCAAGTAAACTGTAAAACAACTTGTAAAATCAAGTTGTCTGTAAAACAACACAAAGAAATTTTGCAAAATGTTAAACAATGTCACTCTTCTCAGCAATTTTTTGTTTGGTTTTGAGAAATATTCTCTTCCTTGAAAATAATATATGCTAGCCTTTATTGGTTTATTAATGCTATTTTAAATATATAAATACTAAAATTGTCACTTTTAATTACAAAAATGTTAAATATTCATAGCTATAACTCGTATAAATAAAAGCCCTATGGGGACTCAATAAGTATTAATAATATAGAGGATTCCTTAGGCCTAAAAGTTTGAGAACTCCTGGGGTTCCTTCTCAAGCAATGGAATTTGTAAGCTATCTGACTAAGGAATTTTTTTTTTACCTGTTTGTATATATGCTTTATCTTCTCATTTGTTTTTCAGATCCTGTTTTGTACTTTTTTAGATCTATACAGTTCATTTTCAGCTGCTAATTTTATGTACTATTTAGACATCAGTGAATAATACTTATTTTTCTAATTTCTGAAAATACTACAAAGTAAATGAATTTGCTATGCAAATTCAATGGTGATTGAAACAAACATCATTCATCCTAAAAATTAATCTTTCTAATTCTTTACAAAATGAGTGCTCTCTTACTGCGATCTTCATAAAGCACAAAAAATGCTTTGAAATATGGCAAGCACATAAAGGTGAGAGAAATAATTCTCTAATCTTTGTTAACAGGAATATTTGCAAGGTGATTACATGCTCACAAAAGTTTCTCAGAACTTCTGGGGAAAACTGTCCTTTCAACTGGAATCATCTCTTACAGGCATATAAATCTACATATTTTTCATATTATAAAATTTAATAAATAGTTTTGAGTACAAATACAAGTGGTATTCTTTACCATTAGTGCAGAGTTTTGCTCATGTGTTTATATTAAAATTTATATTGAAACACTCATTTAAAAATGTGATTTAAGAAGTAGAATTTCACCCCATTTAGCCTATTTATTACATTGTCCAACCAATTTAGCCCATTTATTACATTATCCAACCAATAGGCTTGTACTGACAGCCTCCTGGTTACACCTTTTTTGAACAAGAATGAAAAAAATGAAAAACATATACATGACAACATCTGAGCGTCTGTTATCAAGCAATTAAATATGTTTTTTTAAATCTAGAATTATTATGGGAAATCAGGCTATAGATGGTTATACTAAAGGGAAGAGGTACCTATCTATTTATATTATAAAAATGTTTGTTATTGCACTAATTAAATGAATAACTTACATTAGAATATCAAGTTACATACATTTTACTCTGCAGAAATTAACAAATACTTCTTTGAGCACTATAAGAATAATGAGTTGAGCTACTGTTGCTTCAGGATCACTTGAACTACATAGAAAACAGTGATGAAGAAAACAGTGATGATCATAGATTACCAAAGGGAAGGCAAAGTGTCAAACATTAGATTAATAAACACACATCTTCCATTTTCTTCAATTTTGAAGATTTTTCTCTTACATAAATATACAACAAAAATATATTTAACATATGAAAATGTTGTCTCTGTTTTGGGTTTGATATACTAATATAAGTACATAACAATAATAAAACATATTTAAATATCATTACTTTAGAAAATATGTTGTACTCCCTCCATAGCAGTCTTCAAAATAGATCTACTACTAGAATTGTTATGTGATACTTCTTTTCAGATATGATTTAAGTTTAAAACATATCCCTGGAATCCTCATCTTCTCCCAATTTCATCTAACAACCTCTAAATAATACTGTACAATCTCATGCTAATTTTTGGATAATGCGTATCCTGCCATAATCCTCATATGTTCTCAATTTAGTGAATGTTAAGCTTGACAGCCAAAACTGTCTAGAAATAAGTTGGTTCTTTGAATGAGCATTTTAATTATTGGTTATAGTCTGTACACATCCATGAAGTTAATAAAGTGCTCCACTTGTCATCACATCTGTTATAAGAGAAACTCAATGAGAAAGATATTTCATTTTTTGCAATTAACTAACAGCATACTTCCCTGTGTCCCACAGATATATTTTAATTTTGTTATATATCAATTAAAGTATGTCAGAGATGAGAATAAAATTAGTAAGCCAGTATCCCAATTAAGGATATGATTTTGCAGATTTAAAAATCAGGGCTTCATTTATGTTTAATTGACAGCAACTAAAATAATGCAATGCATTTCTCATAATCAAGCAAGGAAAAAATGTTTCCTTTTCTGTATAACTCTGTGGTAGTAATTTAAAATTCTGAACACTTGAGAGGAAAAAAAAATTAGAAGATGCCATCATCAATTGAGGTATAAATACTTAACAGCTACCTGCTCTACAGCTCAGGTTACAGAACATTAATGAAGATAGTCCACAATAATTCAGGTATGTCTGGATTTTCCACAGACATACCACACCTGACTTAATAAATAGTGTATTCTGATGGGTTTTTACTATTTGGAATTTTATAGGATTTTAATGGTGATTAGGGTGCCAAAAAGTCTTTGCTTGAGGTCCAGTCCTGTTTCAAACTACCCGTGTGATACTGGATAATTTATAAAACCATTGTGAGACTCAGTTTCCAAACTTTCAACATGGGATACAATAATAGTACCCACCTCATAAATTTATTTGTGAATTAGATAATGAACATCAAACACTTTGCCTAGTGTTTGCCATATAGTAGTTGCTCAGCAGTGTTGATTTTCTTTCCCTAGTTTAATTTCCCTCATTTCACTGATTGGAGTGAGAACCATCATTCCACCATGGCATCTCTTTTGCAGATTCCAAAACGATGATGGTTTTCACAAGTTTGCCATAAAGTCAATACAACTCAAGTATTTACAACTTTGTTTATCAGTTCTCTGGAAACTGATATCAGGTAAAAATCTGTCTTTTATCACACAAAACACACCCCCACAAAATCCTACCTGTATCTGAGCCAATTGACCATCTTTCTATTCCATCATGGTGTCTTATGCAGCAGGAAGTGTGCTAAGTAGAGCACAGGTTTAACCCAAGTTTCTAAGAATGGCTTGGGAAAATGACACATTATATAAAAGAGATTTTGGTGTCATTGCTGTTTCACTGTTCTAAACTTCCAATCTATTAATAGCATCTAATAGTCTTTAAATCTTTTTACACTAGTTACTTTCCTTACCTCTTCCCCTCCATCTAAATCAAAGTGTGACTTATTTTACTAAAATAAAAGGTCTCCCAACTTTTAGAACCGATTTTATTGAAAAAGCTAAACCATAAGATAAAACTTAAAAATTTTTCTTCCTTCATCACCCATCATCACTCTATTTTGCACCTATGCTTCCCTTCTTCCCTTTCATCCTTAGAGAAAAAATTTATCTCCTGTTTATGTCCAGCCACTTTGGTAAGACTTTATATCAGTAGTCTTCAAAAGATGTATTTTGTGAGTCTGATAATTTTTTTTTAGTTCTTTATGAAAGATATTGCACACATTTTTAAGTTTAAATAAAAATATGTGTTTAAATGGTTAAATACACTTAATTTCCAGTGTAGTGAAACTGTTGATGGTTTAAAATATATATGTTACATTAGTCTTTTAATTATACTTAACAAAATGAATACAAATTAATCCAGTCAACAAGCTGGTTTTTATATGCAGAAAGTTGATGATTTCTCTTTCATCATCATGAACTTGTATTTCCATTATATTGTGCTCACAGAAGTTTACCTTAAGGTAATGTATTTTATTCTTAAATTATTAATGGGAAATAAATACATACTCATATACACAACATAAAATTTGTTGCAGTTGTTTATTTAAAAGTTTCCTATTACCGGGGCAACGGGATGGCTCAGGCGGTGAAGCATCTGACTCTTGATTTCAGCTCGGGTCATGATCACATAGTTTGTGAGTTTGAGCCCCACCTTAGGCTACATTCACAGTGAGGAGCCTACTTTGGCTTTTCTCTCTCCCTCTCTCTCCTGCTCCTCCCCTACTCATACATTCTCTCTCTCTCTCTCAAAATAAATAAATAAACTTAAGAAAATAGTAATACAACTTGGTGATGGAATGACTCATTCTAGCATGTCAGTTAATAAATTTATTTTAATCTCCATTTTTCCAATTACATCGTAAATTTCCAATGAAAGTTTTCAACATAGTTGTTTTATATTTAAATTTGATTTTGTCAGTTTGATTAATTTGTGGTAACAATAATAACAATGATAATTCAAATCAGAAGACAAATTTCACACAGATATAATTACGGTTATAGGAAGCTTTTAGATAAATACAAATTCTGAGACCCTCTTTCCAAGTGATATATGAACAATCACTGTGAGTAAATTATTATGTTTGTTTTTCATTTATATCGGTTGATAATTCTATTAGGTAGCACTAACACTTTTTGAAAATGAAGAATTGGAAAACTTTTGATTCCACAGTAATTTGCACCATGTCATAAGAATCATTCATCATTTTCAGCACTACCACCAATACTGAGAATGTCTTTTCATTTGGACATGCAGATTCCCTGGAACAATGTCCCTGGTGTTAATAGGAGGAAAATGATTATGAGAAAACTCAGGGCAAAATTGATCAGGTAGATCAACTTAAGGAACAAGTACATGTAGAAGGCAAGGATCTAAAATTGAATTGCCTAAAATCGTCTCTGTCTCAGTCCCTATAAAATGTACTCCTGGCTATGTACAGTGTCAAGATTGCAATTATGTATCCCATCCCCTCTTTTGTACTCCTCACACTCTTCTCTGTGTTTAGTCCTCTCTACACTACTGTTTTTTGTTTTGGAAACATAGTTGACACACAATGTTACATTACTTTCAAGTGTACAACAGTGATTCCTCAAGTCTATATGCTATGCTATGCTCACCACAAATACAGCTGTCATCATTGACTATATTCCCTATGCTGGACATTTAATACCATGACTTATTCATTCTGTAAATGGAAACCTGTGTCTCTCACCGCCCCCCCTTCATTCATTTTGCCCATTTCCCCATCCAAATTATCTGTGACAGCCATCAGTTTGTTTTCTGTATTTATAGGTCGGTTACTACTTTTTCTTTATTTATTATTTGCTTTACTTTTAAGATTCCATATGTAAGTGAAATCATATGGTATTTGTCTTTCTCTGACTTATTTCACTTAGCATAATGACCTCTAGTTCCACCATGTTTACACAAATGTCCAGGTTTCATCCTTTTTTATGGCTAAGTAACATTCCATTATATATTGATACCACATCTTCTTTATCTCTTCATCTATTAATGGACATGTGTGTTGCTTTCATATCCTAGATATTCTAAATAATGCTACAATATGCATGGAGAGCATATGTCTTCTTGAATTGGTGTTTTTATTTTTAGAGGGGCTGAATAGCCAGTACTGAAATTAATGGATAGTATGGTATTTCTCTTTTTATGTTTAAAAAATTTTTAAACTATTTTTATTTATTTTTGATAGAGAGAGACAAAGTGTGAGCCAGGGAGGGGCAGAGGGAGAAGACACAGAATCCAAATCAGAATCCAGACTTTGAACTGTCAGCACAGAGCCTAATATGGGGCTTGAGTTTGTGAATCACAAAAGCATGACCTGAGCCGAAGTTGAACACTTAACTGACTGAGCCTCCCAAGTGCCTCGGAATTTCTCTTCTTATTCTTTTTTATTTAAAAAAAATAATGTTTATTTATTATTTTTGAGAGAGACACACACACAAAGTGTGATCAGGGGAGGGACAGAGAGAGAGGGACATGCAGAATCTGAAGCAGGTTCCAGGCTACGAACTGTTAGCATGAAGCCCTACACAGGACTCAAACTCACCAACCACAATATCATTACCTGAGCTGAAGTTGGATGCTTAACTGACTGAATCACCCAGGCACCCCTCTTTTTAGTTATTTAAATAACCTCCATAGTGTTTTCCACAGTAGCTGCACCAGTTAACATCTTTACCATTAGTGCCCTAGAGTTCTTTTTTTCCCCACATCCTTGACAACACTTGTTATTTCTGTTTTTTTGTGGTTTCTGTTTTTGTTTTTTGTTCTAATCATTCTCACAATTATAAAGTGATATCTCATTGTAGTTTTGATTTTCTTTACTTGGTGACTAGTGATGTTGAGCATCTTTTCATGTGTCTGTTTGTCATCTACATGTCTTCTTTGGTAAAATGTCTATTCAGGTCTTTTGCCTGTTTTTTCCTTCTCTACCATTAGTCTTGTCTACTGATTTTTCAACATTTAAAATTGCCTAACTTCTCATTTATTAAGCACAAATAGAGGTCCCTCTGACCTCTATTTTCCACTCTAGTTACTTTCCTGTTTTAACAAATTTCAAAGAAAAAAGTACTCCAAATTTGATTTTATCAGCTTACATCCACTTAACCTTTTTAAAAAATTTATTATTATTATTATTATTATTATTATTATTGCTTTACTTTGTGGTCTTCCTATGACACTGCCATTATGCTTGTTAGCATTAGCATTACTAATAATTTCCATATGAATATGTTTAATAAATATTTTCTTTTTCTTTACTGGATTCTTTTTATTTCTCCAGCTATCCATATATAAAGATATTTACTCTTTATATGTGTATATGTGTATACTATGTGCTTACGGTTACATTTGGTGATAGAGATATGGCAATGAGGAAGTTAAAATATCCAATAAAATGACACTGTTGACCAGTTTCTCCCTTTGGTACAATTAGCATCACATTCATTTTATAGTAAAGAGAGATTGGACACAGAGAAGCTAGTTAAAATGCCAAAAGGCATGTGGCCAATAAATGGTGGAGCTGGGATGCACAACCAGACATTATGGACTCCAGAGTACAGACCCTTACCTGTTACTCCACAGTGTCTCTCAAAACATTGCTTAGTCATTTACATGTTTCAAAGGTAGGTTACCTCTAAGACTCTGGTGACCTCTAAGAATACCTGGGTGATTCAGTCAGTTAAGTGTCTGACTTCAGCTCAGGTCATGATCTCATGGTTGGTGTGTTGGACTCTGTGCTGTCAGCTCAGAGCCTGGAGCCTGCTTCTTATTCTCTGTCTCCCTCTCTCCCTGCCCCTCCCCCACTGACACTCTCCATCTCTCAAGTCTCTCTCTGTCTCTCAAAAATGAATAAATGTTTGAAAATTTTTTTAAAAACCGTTAATTATAAAGAAACCAGAGACTTGTAAAATTCTAAAAAAAAAAAAATCTTGCCTATCCTGATGACATCAATCTCACTGAATGTGAAGGTATACCATCCATCATCTGCTTATTGAGCACACTGACTTCACAGATAGCTTCAAAACTAGCTCTTACTTCTGGAAAGATGAAAGGGGTTGTGGAATTATTACTCACTTCTCTCACATAGGTAACTTCTCCAGAGTTTGCAGTGCCCAGAGAGAGAATGTCTATGTTTTCATTTGGCTGTTGCCTGAAATGCCAGACCCCAAGGGCTAAGACTCTTTCTTCTGTTTAATTTCCTGAGTGAATTGATATAAACACCAATACTGAATGATTGAAATTTGGCAGGGAAGGAGGACTGTGCAATACTCCTACTATTGTAGTACAAGAGAATGAGCAAGTTAGCCTCCTACCCTGTTACTTTGTGAGAGCTTTCAGTCTTTCATTTAAAAAAAGAAAAATGAAAAAGAAAGAAAAAAAAAACAATAAAACAAACAACAACCAAACAAACCAACACATCATCCTCAGAATATGGTATGCTAGGCTGGAAAAACCTAACCAAGCAAAGCAAGAGATACAGTTGCATTTTTATCAGATATGATGGACCTATGGCTCAGTAGCTCTGACTGTTCTCACTGCTAACTTCATAGTTTAGCAAGGCATGCTTCCAGAAGGGAAGGTAAATTACTCGAGAAGTAAATTAATGACTTAATAGATAGATAAGGGATTGATCAAGGAGTATACTTACCAAAATATGAAAAAGGATTATATGTGGGTGATGGACTATTTCTTTAATGTGTATTTGTTTATTTTGGGAGAGAGAGAAAGAGAGATAGAGAAAGTACAAACAAGGGAGAAAAGAGAGATGGAGAGAGAGAATCCCAAGTAGGCTCCATATTGTCAGCATAGAGCCTGAGGGCAGGGCTCAGTCACATGAACCGTGAGATCATGACCTGGCTAAAATCAAGAGTTGGTTGTTTAACCGACTGAACCACCTAGGTACCCCTGGACTATTTTTATTTAGTTGTTTTTATTATATGTTGGTTTTTATTAAAAATACTTTTAAATGTATATCATAATATAAACAAGCTATATATTATGAATAATATATAATTTGGGTGGATTATCTTATTATGTTAAATTTCTGTTTTCTACATGCCCAAAAAACTCTTCAAATGTTATGCGGAGGGGAATGTTTTCCCATAATTTTCAAGTTCCTGCATTATTTTGTAAAATAAGAATTTCCATGTTATGAGGGGCGCCTGGGAGGCTCAGTTGGTTAAGCGTCGACTTTGGCTCAGGTCATGATCTCACAGTTCGTGGGTTCAAGCCCGCATCAGGCTCTGTGCTGGCAGCTAGCTCAGAGCCTGGAGCCTCCATCAGATTCTGTGTCTCCCTCTCTCTCTGATTCTCCCTTGCTCACATTGTCTCTCTCTCTCTCAGAAATAAATAAAATATTTTTAAAAAATTTTTAAAAAGAATTTCCATGTTTGAGAAATTTGGAAAGAAATATTCTACTGTGCTTTGTACTGCATTTGTTGGCTCTTCTACATGTAGTCATTTAAGATTGCAAAACTTCGATACACTTTGGTCTCCATTTCCTCATCAGTTTAATTTAAAATATTTTATTTAACATGTAATAGTCCCTGAACATAGAAAGACTATATCTTTCTCCCTTCTGGTCTTTGCACACCATGAAAATGGGCACCATGGACAACATGCAGCTGGTTAAAAAAATGCTTTCTATTTGGAACACATTATATACATGCTTGCAAATCCCAAAGTCTTGACATAAGGTGAATCAGAATGGAGAAGGAGACATGACGAGCTACCCCACCTGAAAAATATATACAGCATCCTTAAATTGGTCAACAGAACTACTAATGATCTCCTGCGAAGTCATGTGGTATAAAGCTCAGTGAGCCATGGAACACTATATGCATTCAATTTATAGGTTTATGGCACCAGCAAAGCAGAAACAAACAAAAAATAGTAGGAGAGGTGGAGAGAATTTTTAAAAAAAAATGGAAAGACCCATTTTTCATTTTCAATTGAATAGTATTATTCAGTCATTTTGAAACTTACCCTTTACTTCAAAGTTTAATGTATTTTAAGTTTTTAAATACATGAGGGCAGCACCTAAGGTAAAAAATGGTCTTACAAACATTATGCTCTTGCTTTAATTTCTCTTTCTACCTCTTCAATATCCTTTGGAATACTTTTCCATAATCCTTTTTCCTAATTTTATTTTTCATCCCTTTATTTTGAAATTATAATGGGACAAGGGTCAGACACAACCTCCCTAGAAGTTGCACTGAAGCAGCAGGTGAGAAGGACAGTACATTGATCCTCTAAGCATCTTTGAACAAATGACGATTACTCCCTTGAAAAGTGACATGCAGTTGTGGAGGAGAGAGTAGTTAAATAGAATGAAAAATATCAAGCAGTGAAGCTGCTGATCACAGATGGGCCGAACACTTTAAATATTTTATAAAAATCATTATTATCTTTATCTTTCTATTTTGTCTCTTCTCAGAAGCTACTTATTATTTTTAGCATAAACCTAGGGTTATTTGGCACTCTCTTTAATGTTCATCACCTTGTGAATACAAACACGTTACTTTATGAATACACATATCATTTCTTATTTGCCTATTTTTTTTCAAGCTGAGTGTTATCTCTCTAATACTGACCCTCTCTATGTCATATGATAGGAAAAATTCCAAATTTTACGTAATGCTTCCGATTCATTTTCTTAACATATGTATATGTGTGTATACATATACAGTTTGAAAATATCATTACATGTTCACACTATTAACTAAGGAGGAAAGCATTCCACCCAAATGCAATATGACAAGATAGATAAATTTTCATATGGCAGATTAAAACTAAGTTTCACATGTTAGAACTACATCAGATCACATTTTGTTTATGTCTATTGCATCAGATATAAACAACTTTCAGTTCTAAACTCCAAAATTTACCTGTTGGTGATTTGAATGTTCACTCCTTAGAGCATAGTTTAATCAATCTCTATGCAGTCTTAATTTCTGAGTATGAGAGCATTTCAAAGAAAAGTAGTTATTTAAAAAATTGCTTTGAGCAGAAAATGAATTAATTAATACTCCTAGAAGTGGGGTAGGATGTTTAATTCATTCCTGAGCATGTAAGAAAGCAGTCCTTGACATGGTGTTTGGAACTATAAAGCTATATCAGCATGGATATTCTGAGAATTAAAAAAATGTACCAGTTTGTCTACAACTAGTAAGTAAAGGGATAGCTATTCTTTGTGTCATTTATCTTCTGTAGTCACATCACTAATAAATAGTTTTTCCTTTTTATTCTGAAACACACTTATTGCTTGATGATAGTTTACCTGGTCAAAGATAATTCAATCTGACAACAGTAACCACCAAAAGAATTAATTCAGAATAATTCAAGGATGATTTAAATAGAAATCAGAAGCTGTCATAAAAATTTTTGACAACTAGGAATTTGGATGTTCAGGAAAGATATATGTCTCAACTGTAGATACATTTATTATATACAAGTATTCTTGGTGACACTATAGGGAGCATGAAGGTGAATTCAATTTGGAGAAAGCCTGGGGTTATTGGAGAAGGAGGCTGTTCAGGCAACATTCAATCAAAAATTATAAATTTAGTACTTACCTTCATTCAGTGAATCTTAAGAAATATCCAGCAATCAGTATTTTAGGTACTGGTAATAAAACAGTGAACAAAACAGACACAATTCCTGCTCTCAAGAAGACCACTTTTAGGGGTGCCTGGGTGGCTTAGTCAGTTAAGCGTCCGACTTTCACTTAGGTCATGATCTCATGGTTCGTGGGTTCGAGCCCCGCGTCGGGCTCTGTGCTGACTGCCAGCGCAGAGCCTGGAGCCTATTTTAGAGTCTGTATCTCCCTCTCTCTCTGACCCTCCCCTGTTCACGCTGTATCTCTCTCTCCTAGAAATAAATAAATAAATAATATATATAAAAAAAGAAGACCACTTTTTACTAGAGGAAGTAAACAATATATATAATCAAAAAATTTCATATAGTGGCAAGTGATATTCATGTATTTAAAATAGAGTAATGAGGCTTAAAGCTATGTGAGACCCCTGAGATATGGTAGTTTAGAAATTGTGCTTACCAAGATTCTGGCAAGAAATAAGTGGCCCACTCAAACAAGGCAGTTAAGCAAAATGTAATAGAAGGAGTGTTTATAAAGGAAGACGTGGGTAGGGGTAAGAAAAAGTAACAGAATTGGCTAAGTTCCTTGGGGCTAAGAGTGAAGGAACCATTACAACCCCAAATTTGAAGAGGCATGTAGAAAGAACAGAGAACCCCAGATAAAGAAGCTGTAGGAGATGACTGTCAGAGAGGACCTGAAGGTAATGTGAAAGAGAATATCTGAAGATAGGCAGGGAGAGAGATAGGAGATGAGTAACTCAAGGTCAGCCTTTGTTATTTTCCCAAATCTCCCATTGACAGAAAGTTAAAAAGGAAGGAATTCAATTGAGACAAACCACAAAGGCCAGTCTCATAGGGACATAGCAAGGTAAAGAATGGTATAGAGTTGCACATGGAAAATGCACAGTAGAGAAGGTCTTTCTGAAGGGTGGCATTTAATCTAGAACTTAATGGCTAGCATAAAATATGGTTGTAAGTTCTAGGATTTGGAAAGTGCTGTGAATCAGTGACCCCAAAACTATTTACAACACTTCTTATTCCTGCTTTTACTATTGCAAAAGCTAAAAAATCCAATCTTCTTTTCATCTAGGGGGTGTCGATGTAACATATTTATAGTCAATATCATGAAGAAGAACATATGAAAGTGGGGTTTTCCTACCACAATATATGGAGAAATACTTATGAGGAAAATACTTTGGGCCTTTTTACCTTATTCCTGCCTGTACATGGATGTGATGCCTGAAAGCAAAGAAACAATGTTTCTCTCATTATGATAAAAGAAAAAAATATGGTCATGCAAGTACAAGGATCCTGAATCTTTTAGGACATGATTGAGCCACGAGATCATTCCTAGACATCTTACCCTTCAATTTTTTCTCCATAAGACAAATAAATCCCTTTTCCTTTAAACCATTATGAAGGAAGTTCTGGTTACTCATTGTTGAACATAATTATAACACATAACAATTATAACTGTTGGGTGGAGAAAACCTTGCAATGGGAGCCAACTAGGTTAGTATAGGCCTAGACAGAAGGCCAATGTCATTGGAGCAAAAGGTAATGAGGGATTGGTTAAGATTGATTTACAGGTTTATAATCTGTATGTCTTGTCAATATCTACTCTGTAATTATTGACCTTTGCCCCCATGTGTTTTACTCCATGCTTATTCCCTCCTCTGGTTACCTGTGATGGTAAAACAGGGGTCCCTGGAATTTATATACTGAGGCTGAGAAAACCACTTTTGGCCTGGGGCAATTGAAGGAGAGTAGCAGAGCTCTTCCGCATAAACAAGGAATCAACAAACAAACAAAAAAACACACTTCTACTTTTATTGAACCCATTCTTGGTCCATTTGTTAAACTGCTTTAACATACTACCCACTAGGTATAATATTAGATATCTTAGAAAAGCTGGTACATAACGAAGATGTTAATAGCGTTTACATTGATTGAGTTTAAACAATTTGATCAGCCTACTGTAATGTTCTGATTGTCAAGTTCAGATTTTCAGAGAAGTTCATTTCAATTGAATAAAGATTTGAAAGTATATAGTAAAAGATGCAAATAGAGGATCACCTGGGGAAAAGTGTAAGAGAGTGTCTCAGGAGGTATTTTCTGATAATTAGGACTAGGGATTAGGAGTTAGTAAACAGGACCAAGACAGTTATGCAAATTACATTAAGTTGGCTGAGGAACATGCCAAGCTAACTATTTCTGTCAATCCAACTGGGGTTTTGCTTCCTCTTGTGGCTAATTAATTCTAATGTGGCCATATTACTTATCTTTTGGGACATTTTAAAGAGTAAATAGGGGTTAAAATTAACTAAGATATCATGAAAATATACATAATTGGGGAAAATCTTGGCCAAAGGGAAGTAAAAGATAAAAATGTCCAGTGTAGTTAATGCAGAATTGATGCAGAGAGTCCTTCCTCAGCAAACCTCCATTCTAGATGACTAACTGCCTGAATCAGGGCTGTCAGAGCTAAAACACTAATAGAATATTAATGTTCTTACCCAATTTTTGTGTTATCTCTTTGTTGAGATACGATTTATTTATATTGTTATGCACAGATCATAAATCTAGTAAAGTTTGACAAAGCAAACACTCTTATAACCCACACTTCTATCAAGATATAGAACAATTTGATCTCCCCAGAAATCTACTTCATGCCTCTTTTCAGTAAGTCTTCCTCCCCAAATAAACTCTATTCTAGTATCAATCACCATAATTTAGCTTGCTCATTGTATGACTTCACATAAATTATTTAATATAGTTTTACTTAGCCCATGTTTGGTACCCCTCAGAGAGTTCTATGTGTGTGAAACTCAACCTTTTAGTTTTACATGTCAATAGTATGTTCCTTTTTTACCGCTGAATTGGGGTATACCCAATGTTGTTAATTTTCTCAAAACAAATTTTATTCTTATAGATTGATTTTTTATGCCTAAATATTCTATCTAAAAATAAGAGAAACAAAAGATATATGGAGAACAATCCAATGTCAAATTCTTTGTAATTATTATATCTATATCTGATTATCTATAAATTAGTCTGTGTTAGTAATTCCTAGATTCTGTATAAAAAAGTTGAAGAGATTTATCAATGATAAATTTAAGAAGGACCCAAGGGAAAGTTACTCCTTTTATTTAGTGAGTTTCATGCCATCTCAAGCCTACTTATAATCTTATTCTTCAGGAAAAAACTTTACAGAGAAGTAGAGGTAGATACTACAATATATTTACATTGATTTGATGAGGGAAATAAGATCATCTTAGCAGCCTATTTCAAAGAGGTCAAGTATATTAATATCTGGTTTCTATCATCTTATTATGGATTCAACTTTCATGCTTATGTTTTTCTTCTATTACAGAAGAACTACAAATAGAACATAGGTCGATGGCAAATGTATGATTATTCTTTAAATGTACATATGTGCTGAATTAACAAATGCTCATTGCAGTTACTTTTAGATATAATTTTTTAGTAGTTCTATTTAATTAAACAATAAAGCTAGAAACTTAAAAGAACATCAAGCTTTCATGAATCCTGGTTTTTCCTCCATTCGTTAAGCTCATATTCTATTATTTTTAAACTTGCAGTCAGCCTTCTTGTAATTAAATAAATGGATTTTTCTGATGGTTAGCAATCATACTATGATATTCATTTTCTTTGGAGAGAATTGAAAAGAAACAAATTATTACTCTACATTGAGACAGATTTTCCAGTCATCATTCTTTGTGTAGATAATTGTCAAGAGGAGATTTGAAGAATTAGAAGTAGTTGGGTTTGCAATGAACTGGGGCATAAGAGTTCAGGTGAAAGAAGAAGCACATGCAAAATCCCTAATTTAGAAAAGAATTTGTAAAGAATAATAAACTCATATTTAGTAAACAGGAGAAAAGTGGCATAAAATGAATTCAGAAATACAGGTAAAAATCATTACTGTTATAGTGAGACGGTCATTATAAAAGCACACTAGGAAGGTCATTATAAAAGCACATTAGGACTGCAGGATTCTCCCCAGCTCTAAATAATCTAGGCCCCTTTACACAGCTACACCCGTTACATTATTAGAGCTTGATCTAGAAAACTTTAAACAACTTTCTCTAATTCTAAAGTACATCAGTAATTTTTACCTGAGATGAAAGGGTTAAATGACAAATGTATGATAAATATGTTAGTACCTTAGTCAGGAATTGCAATAAGCCGAAGTGGAGATATTTTGTATAGGTTGTATACTTAGATATCTGTTATTGAATTAAAAATATTTAAAGTGCTCCTTCACACCGATCAAGAGTTAAAGAATAGATATACATTGGGCAAATTATGTAACTTTGTCTCTTTTTGTTCTCATTTTTAAAATAGGTGAAAAATATACTATGTTATGGGATTATTATGAGGACAAAAATAACTGTATTGTATGAGAGTAAAAAGATTACCAATCTTAAATTTCAGTTTTAAAGTTTATATACTGCCCTAAATAATATAAATTGATTTTTATCTATTTTGAAAAGAAGAGCTGTCTAAGAAAAACACTCCACATTACATTTCTGAAGTATAAAATCACCAGCAGAGACTTTTCCATTGACATGAGTTTCTAGTATCCCTGATATAATTCATTCTTGACTGGTTTAAAAAACAAACAAACAAACAAAAATATCTTCAGATGAAAAATACCCACAAAATATGAAGTAAACCAAGGTTAAATTATATAAGAAACCATGTCATTCTAATCAGCACCATCCCTGAACACACACACACACACACACACACACACTGCCTGCTTCTTAAATTGTTGTTTCCAACTAGCGATTCCTCCAATTTTCTGTTAAACCCTATAGCACATTTCTTACTGCCACTAATATTCCTATTTAGGAAAATGTTGCATTGGTATACTTCTTTAAATAGTGGGGGGGGGGGGGGGNCGCAGGATAATGGAAGAAAAATAGTTTAAAAGTTTCAAAAAGCACTTAAAATACTATTTTCTTTAGCAGATAAGAGGTATTTGAAGTTAATTTTGTACTGACCAATTTCAGTTATATCACTGCATGCTATGGACTACTCAAATCCCATCTTCTCTAAAGGGAGAGAGAGTAACAGAGAAAGAGAGGGAAAGGATCTCAGAGCTCTTTGACTAGATAAGTAATCCAAACACTATGTGATAAAAAATTGAAGTAATAGCCTTAATCTGACCATGTTCTGTGTGTCTTTCTGATTCTACACTTAGCTATATGACTGGATTTGGTCAGTTAAATAATAAAGGTAATGCAAACAGACTCTTGGAAAGTATTTAGACCTTAGTTCTTTATTCAGCTGTTGCACTCAGGACTACTTTTACCCTATCTTAGTCTGTTTAAGATTCTGTAAAAGAAAACTATATACTGAGTGGTTTAAACAGCAAACAGTTATTTCTCACGGTTCTAGAGCTGTGATGTCCAATATCAAGGTGCTGACAGATCTGATTTCAGGTGAGGTCCCACTTCCTGGTTTGCAAGTGGCCATCTTCTCAATATATCTTCATATCCACGGTAGGGAGTGAAGAGGGAGAGAATTTAGTCTCTGTTCCTTTTATTTCCTTTTAAGAGCACTAATTTCATTATGAGGGAATCTACCTTCATAACCTAATCTAACATCAATTACCTCCCAGAGGCCCTACCTTCTAATACTATTTTCCTGGGGGGTTAGGGTTTCAACATATGAATTTGGATGGAGGGGTGTGCAAATATAAAGTCCATAACACACCCATTTTCACATGAAGTTTGAGTTAGTTAGATGGCTAATTAATGAACAATGAGTGGTTCAGTTCCCTGTATCATCCAACTTGATAGGCAATTGCACTTCAGAAATAGAGCCCCAGAGTGACCAGCAGTATCCCAAACATGCATGTGTGAGCCCAGTCAAAATCAATAGAAGAGATGCTTACCTGAACCAAGCCCAAATTACCAATCCACAGAAATATGAGTTAAATAAATAGTAGTTTCTTTAAGCCACTAATTTCTGGGGTGTTTTGTATCAAAAATTAAATGGTGTACCCGTAATCTCATTTTTAGCATACACTTTTTGAGTATCCAACTGATAATAATTACTGTAACTTGAACTTACCATCAGATAAAATATGGTATACTGAAAAGGAGATACTTTATAAAAGATGTAATGAAAAACTATACCTCTGTAAAACATAGTAATAAATCAAATACAAAGAAAACACAAAGATTTGAATGGCATCTGTAATAGTAGAACAATTTTATCACCCAAAAGGCTGCAAGGATGATGGTATCAAGTTAGTCCTGAAAGTCAATGATTGAAAGAGATGAGGAGTTTTGTTTGAGAAATGCAGCCAATTTATGGGAAATCTACATAGTTTCCTACTAATATCACTTTCCTTTATAATTCTAATTACATAACGTAATTGCTACTGGATCACACAAGTGGATCCATTTGATAGAACTCATGACTTAGAAATGTTAGGAAAACATAATGGGATATAGAAAGATAGATACACCAATAGGAAGTAAGAAATAATTCTAATATCAGAGAAGGTAAATTTCTAGTATCAGAGATATGCTAATATCCAAGACAGTAAACTTTTAAAGCAGGAAGAATTTCAAGAAATAAAGAGAGACATTGTTTAACAATGATAGTTCTATTCACTAGGAAAATATTGCAGTTTTAATTTATATGTACAAACTAATTTAGCTTCAGAGTATATAAAGCAAATATTGCCAGACCTAAATGGAGAGATAGATAACTCTGCAAGCAAAATGAAAGATTTTAATGCATATATTTCTGTAAACATTAGACAAAGCAGACAAAAAGTCACCAAGAGATAAGAAAAAATGAATTACAACCTCAGACTTGACTTTATTGAGATGCTTATGCATGTACACAAACACAATATGGATAAAACTAGAAACAAAGTGCACATAAGTGAATATAGACTATTTATAATGTCTATATTCTGGACAAGTAATATAAGCTTTGACAAATTTTAAATAATTGAATTCATTAAATTTACATCTTGAAAAAAGGTGTACTTAGCTAGAAATTAATAAAATGTAATTAGAATATCTTTAAATGTGGAGGAATCATTTTGTCAAAAGAAATCCCAGGTAAATTGAAAACAAGTTATTTTTAGCTTAATGATAATAATACAATAATATTATACTTGTTAGATGATGCTAAATTACATTTAAAGAAAAATAATATTAAATGCATACATTTGAAAAAGAAAGTCTGGAAATCAGTGATCTAAATGACTATCTCAAATAAATAAAAAGAGGAATATAAACTGGAAAAAATAAAGTGAAAGAACTAATAAAACTGCAGATACTAGTGAAGGAGAAAGATACTTGGAAAAATATTAACAAAGCCAAAATTTGTGTTTTTTTATGTAGTTAAATACTATTGATAGATCTCTAGCAAGGCTGATTATGAGTAAAAGAGAAAGGTATAAATTACTAATATAAGAAATGAGTAAGAGAACACCATATTCTGTAAAGGTAATGTGATATTATAGGTGTATTATTATATATATTATAAATATAATGGACAAATTTTTACCAATGCTCTAAAAAAAACTAATATAAGGGTGTGCCTGGGTGGTTCAGTTGATTAAGCATCTTACTCTTGATTTCTGTTCAGGTCATGATCTCACAGTTTGAGTTTGAACCTGCATCAGGCTCTGTGCTGGCAGTGTCTGCTTGGGATTCTCTCCCCCTCTCTCTGCACCTTGTCTACTCTCTTTCTCTTTCTGTCTTGCTTTCTCAGTCTCTCAAAATTAAGAAATAAACTTAAAGAAATAAAATACTATATAAGATGGACAATTTTCTGGACACAAGCAACTTAACAAAATTGTTAAAAGAAGGAATAATCTGAATATCTTCTTTTTTTTATTTCTAGGAGAGATAGAGAGACAGCGTGAGCAGTGGAGGGTCAGAGAGAGAGGGAATCACAGACTGAAACAGGCTCCAGGCTCTGAGCTGGCAGTCAGCACAGAGCCCGATGTGGAGCTCGAACCCACGAACCGCGAGATCATGACCTAAGCGAAAGTCGGCCGCTTAACCGACTAAGCCACCCAGGTGCCCCTAATCTGAATATCTATTACAGAATTTTAAATACTTAAAAGAAACAGAAGTGAAATCACAGAAACAGACATTCACATACACTGTGATTTTACTTATAACAAAGTAGACAGTGGTAGTGCACTGAGGATGGATAGTAGTTGTTAATAAATGGTACTGGATAAGTTAGATATCAATATGGGAAAAAATGAACCTTAACCATACATCATATTATACATAAAATGTTTCAGAATACATCCGTGTTCATCCATGAATAAGGAATCACTATGGAATCTGATTTTCTCACATAATTTACGGTTATAGAAATGGATATGCATATGAAGAAACTGTTTTCAGACGTTGGACAAAATGCAGCAGAGGACTATGACCCAAGAGAAAAGAGAAAGTAAGCCCTATGATCACTCTGGCTTTCTGTTTGAAGCCATTCTCTGAATTTCACTAAAGTAAGAGGTAGACCCTGATGATTTCATTGAATTGAGGAAAGAGAGATCAGTATTTGAGGAATGAACTAGAGAAAAAAGAGTAACACAGAAAAAGAAATCCCAAATTATGCATAAGAGCACTTTTGAGTCTCTGTGTAGGGAGTAACTGTATGAGACCTGGCAAAGAATAACTGTGAGGGAATGAAAAATTACTGGGGTTCTGTAAGCCAAATAATTCCTAGGAGCTCACAGAGGGACGAAATCATTCACATTTCAGGAGTCAGACTGGAGAATCTCACGGAGTATTTAATAGAGACTTCAGAATAGTTACACATTAATCGTAGGCTTAAACTAACTCTACAGTAGTTTCCTTAGATTTCCTTAGATTTGCCATGGAACTATTTAAAGGAGGCCGAAAGAGAGGAGAGAGAGGGTGGGGGAGAAGATGAGAGAGAGAGGAAAAGTAGGAAAAAAGGAAGCAAGGAAAAAAGGAGGAAGAAATTAAAAGAAAGAAGAAAGAATCAAGCTAATCCATAAATCTGTTATTTTGCTGAAGAACAAAATCTAACACACTTTAAAGGAATACAATACGTTCTAATTCTCATCAACATAAATAGCATTGTATAGAGTGACCAATAGTTAAAGAAAGATAGATGATACATTTGAAAACTCCAGAATATATGACCCATAACTAGGGAAATAATGTTACTAAAATTACATACAAAAATAAAATAAATGATAGAAATAGAGGTGATAATCATTAAAATAACAAATTTTAATATTTTTAAGTATTTGAAGAAAAATTTGAAACTAATAAAAAGGGAAACTATGAATACAAAATGACCCAAATGGAATGAAATGTACAATGAAAAGTATAATGACTGAAATGAAACGTCCAGTGTATATAATTAAAAGTAGAATAAACACAGAAGAAAAGATAATTAGAAGACAGAAATTAACAAAAATTATCCAAATTGAAGCTGCAGAGAAAAAATAAAAATAAGAAAAAATAGACCCAGAAAATTAAGAGACTCAGAGACAAATGGACTAGTATCAAGTGGTCTAACATGGGTATAATTGGATTCTGAGAAGGAGAGGAGAAGAGAAAAAGTCCATAAAGGAAAAAATGACTGAAACATTTCCAGAATTTATGAAAAAATTATAAGAATGCAGATTTAAAAACTCAAGCAACTCTAAATCAGAAAAACACTAATAAAACTACACCAAACAATAGTATAAGCAAATTTATGGTAACTAGTGTTAAGAAAAAGAATTCATAGGGGTGTCTGTCTGGCTCAGTTGGTTAAGTGTCCAACTTCGCCTCAGGTAATGACCTCACAGTTCATGGGTTCAAGCCCCTCATTGGGCTGTATGCTGACCTCTCAGAGCCTGAAGCCTGCTTCAGGTTCTGTGCCTCCTTCTTTCTCAGCCCCTCCCCCACTCATGCTCATCTCTGTCATGCTCTCTCTGTCTCAAAAATAAATAAAACTTTTAAAAAGTTAAAATAAAAGAAAAAATTCATAAAAACATCAGAGACATAATACACATTAGGTAAATTTAGAGGAAAAATGCGAGAATGACATCAGATCTTATCAGAAACTAGGCAAACCAAAAAACAATAAAAAGTAATCTGTAAGGTACTGATAAACAGGTTTAAAATATTTATAACCCAAAATTTTATACACAGCAAAAATATTTTGCAATAATGAAGGCAAAATAAAAACTTTTTAAAAACAAACTGAAGTTAAGAATTTCTCCATGAATGATTTGAAATACAAGATGGGAAGTTGGAGACATATAAAGGAATTGAGATTGCTGAAATTGACTCTTTACTTACCACATAGAATCAGAATGTCAAATAAGACTCACAAAATCAGAGATTTTGCCCAGTATAATGTTTAACTAAATAATTTTAAACATAAAAGCAATTTAAAGAAAGCTCAAATGAATAAGAGAAATCTAAGATGATGGTAGGGTGTTCTTTGTTAGCATGTAAGACACACCTCTTAGGCCTTGAATATTCTTGAATATTGGAGGGCTTTAAGAGGTTCATGGGATTCTTCATAAAGTGGGGAGTACTGATGTTATGAAACACCTCAGAGGTTTGTATAGACTAAATGACACTTTGGGGGACTATTTCTAATATAAATAGGTTATATTTACTATGGGATTTCCATCTGGGGATATTTCAGACATCAGGTCCCTTAGTCTTGATTATACCATTAATGCATTTGAGGTCCACTTATCAAAGAGACTTCTCAGGCACTTGACATTCTTTTCTTCCTACCAGGGATTTCTTCCAAGTAAAAGGAATAAATGGATGACAGTCAAGCCACTTTAATTCTTTTCTTCCAACTTTTCAAAGAAAAATTAGTAACTTTATTTTGAACTTATATGTAGTAGTATAGGTTTATGTATATAAATGTATATGTATATATAACAAATACAGCACAAAATTGACTTTTGGGGAAATGGGGTATACTATTATAGATTTTTATACTTAAAGTGGTATGCTTTAATTTGAAATTTGACTGTAATAATTTGAGAATAATGCATATTTCAAACCCAAGCAACAACTAAAATAATAAAAAAGATATGCCTACGAAACCAATAGTAAAGATAAAATGGAATCTAAAAGCACACATGAATGAAAAATGAGGCAGGAAAGAGAAGTGAAAAAAAGATATGAGAAAACAGAAACAAATGTCAAGATGATGGACATAAATTCAATCAAATCAATAATTATAGTAAATGTAAATGATTAAATAACTCTCTTAAAAGGCAGAGATTTTCACATGGGATATAAAACCAGGGGCCAACTATATATGTCTCTAGGAAACACAAATATGAAGACACATGGGTTGAAGGTAAAGTGTGGCAAGATATACTATGCACATTCTAAGCATAAGAAATGTGCATAGTTATATTAAGTCAGAAAAAGTAGACTTCAGAACAAGAAATGTTGTCAGGGATATAGAAAGGCATTTCTATGATAAAGGAGTCAGTTATAAGAAGACCTAAAAATCCTGTAAATGTACCTAACGTCAGAATTCAAAGTAAGAAGCAAAAGATGAAAGAACTGAAAATTTAGAAAGGACAATCATTTACTATTGGAAATTTAACACTCTTATTAGTTGATAGAACAATTAACTTCCAAGATAGCAATAATCAAAATTAATGTGCACTGCAAAGTGTATTACTAAACAGGGTGTTAAATTTATACAATAACATTGGAAAACTGGTAGCATCTAGTAAAAGTGAACACTTTCCATAACCCAGAAAATCTCATTCCTTAAAATATACTGAGTAAAAACATATTTGTAGAAGTATGCATAACAAAAAGGCAGAAATAAAAATACTCAGAACTAATTAACAATCAAACACTAGAATCAACTCAAATGGCTGTCAAGAATAGAGTACATAAATTGTGATATTTTCTTAAAATACTGTATAATAGTTAAAATAAATTATCTACAATTACACACCGTAATATGCATAAACCTTACTGATATTATGTTGTTTTAAAGATGCTGGATACAAAAGAGCACATACTAAGTTATACCATTTACATGAAACAAAAATAAGAAAAAATAATTTGTGTTGTTAGTACTCAGGTCAGTGGTTTGCTATAGGAGTTAAGTGACTGTGGGACAAAAATAGGTCTTCTCAAATGCTAGTAATATTTAATTTTTTAGTGTGGCTGCTGGTTAACAGGTGTATTCACTTCATGAGAATGCTTTGAATATATAAACTTTTAATTTCTCCATGAACATTACACTTCAGTAATCTCTATTACAGGGGGAGATAAAGAAAAGAAGGATGCTGGAATATATAAAAAATGCTAATGAGAAAACAGACATTGATATACACATATACTTTTTTAAAAAAAACAACACTGTGATGGCAGAAAGACACTGGTTGTGAGTTATAGCTATGCCTTTAATTGACTTTGAGACTTTGGAGTAATCATGCACTCTCTTGGTTTAAACTTTCCTCTTATCAGACTGAGTCTGGCTAGTTAACATGTAAAGTATTATTTAGTTTAATTGCTATGTACTGAATTGCTATAAATGATGTCACTATGGCATAAATATAGTGGCAAACTATTGACATGATATGTAATTAGAAAGTGTATAGAACAATTGGATTGGATACCTATTTAAGTAAAAGTTTGAAATAAAGGAAAAACAAAATGCCAGAAATGCCTCTAACTTTATCCATTCATATGTAATTTAAAAACTTTAACACATTTCTTTTTCTGGATTAAAATGTGTTTGCAGACAGATTGGCAATGTATCTGGCTTGAAGAATTAAAATCACATATGTTATACAATATGTATAAAATTATCCTTCTGGTTTTCAAACAGACATGATACAAATGCCAGGAACAGAAGTTCTGTTTCCTCTATTATTTTAATTTGCATTGTTTTCCTTACAGCAATAAAAGCATATTCTTTTAATCTGTTTTTTAACTAGTCATCTATTGAAGTATTGAAAAATTAAATTGATACATAAATAATAAAGAATATTTTTATTTAAAAATATTGCCATCTCAAAAATCTGATATTTACATTATAATAACTCTACTGCCTTCAGGATTTGATGCTGAAAAAAATAATACAATTCCTTTGGTGTGCCAAACATGTGTAATGAAGCTTTAATAAATACAGTGGATATTCTATATCTTTACCCTAAATATATATAATTTTTACTCCATGAATGAGGGAGAATTACCCAGTTTCTTTTCTATTTCACTGAATCTTGATACACTCAAGGCGAATGTCTTCTATCTCACTCTCCTTTTTAATTTTAGAAAAAAACATTTGTTATTTTTTTCCTTAAATTCAGAAATGCAAAATAGGAAAATACTAGCCAAATTGACCACAATTACCTCATCCTTTTAACCGTTAAAAACTTGAACATATATACTTACATTCGCTCACATACGCATATACACAGTCCCACATACATATACACAAAAATGTGTATGCATAATATGTATAATATACAAATATAATATGCACATATACAGAAATACAGTTTAAAAAATAATGTTACAAAATTAAGCAAAACAACTCCATACTCCCTCAGAGATACAGATTTGGAAAAAGTTTTTTATGATTACTTCAGAAAAAAATTTACACACTATTTATATGTTTTAAATATGTATATATGAATGGATCATATATATAAAATAGTACATGTAACACATCTTTTAAATGAGAGAATGAAGGAGTAGTGATTATCTTCACAAGGAATCTTTTAGTGGCCACAAGTCCCCAAACATTTTCATTTCTGTAATACTTCATTCTAATTGAAAACCTCTCTCTTCCCATGGTTTGGGCTGGCTACAGGTTGGCTGCTAACAATTGGAAAGGGGATAGTTATCCTTTTTTTGTGTTTTTATCTTTTAATCTTGTCCTTTATTTCCTTCTCTCCCAGCTTAAGTGTGGTTTCTGAACCCCACATGGTCAGAATGGTATAGGAAGTGGGAAGGCTTAAGAAGGATGGAAAGATCTTACCTAACTGACACTTTTATAAATTAGCATCTGTGTTCTGTGAACTTAGCAAATGTTGAAATTAACTCTGGCAAAAGTACTTCTGTTCTACAAGGGCTTCCACATTGCTAGATATTTCTTCTCTGCAACCTCTTGAATTGCATACATTTCTCTAACTAGTTGCTATCTATTCATACTTATCTACCTATAAGTCTCCAGGAGCCGAGTCCTCCTCCTTCTAGATGAAACTCTCAAGCCAACAATCCCTTGCCAACACTCAAGTGGCCGATGTGATTTGTCTTTGACCTGTTGACTTTCAGACCCCTCTATTCTTCTGCTCTTCAGAACCTCAGGCCACTTCTTGCAGGCTTTACTCTGTATAATGTAAGTCACCAGTCTATTCATTTCAATATCTGAGAGTAGCCCATAATTTATTATTCCCTATTTGTTGCTATCACCAACAATTAATTTTATTTCTCATAACATTTGCTACATTTTCAATTTTCAGAAACATTGGTAACTAGGCTTCTGAGATTTTATACTCTTGTTAACAGATGATGAGAATACCTATTTCTTTATACTATGACACTGGTGTGGCAGATACCACTGTTTGCCTTATTGTTCTAGATGTTTCCTCATTTTTCTTTACTTTGTAGAATTCCAATGTGCCCAGGTCAAGGTGATGAATTACATCTAGTCTATACTGGTATTTGCAATTTCATACTCTTGCCATTTACTGGATTTGTGACTATTATCCAAATGGGGATGTCTGCTAGAAAGTTCCAGGGAAAGATTTTACTCTTCCTCAGATATAAAAATGTGTTCAACAGATCTGAAGCAGTTATATTGCTATCGTACGTTGACCAGCCTAAGAATGAAAATCCAACTACTTGGAGGTGGCAGGACAGCGATTGGAAAATATATGGGTTCTATATGACATTGCTGAACTGGCGTATTAATCATATGTCTACCTACAATAGATTCTTATTATGTGAATTAATGAAAAAAGCTTTATTCCTTAAGCCACTTCAGACAGGTAATCTGTTACTTGCCATCAAAAGTATCTTAGTTAATAAAACTTACTACCATCAAACTTTACTTTCTAGAAACTGATTGGACGAAAATACCTTTATTCCTTATACAAGTCAGAAATGGAATATTAAATACAAAGATTGATTTTTGGTATTTAAAAAATGAATCCAATAGGTCTCTCTTCTGCATTAATGTATTATTTTGATTACATGAAAATATAGCCACAAAATATCTAATTATTTCTTTAGGTTGTAGAAAAATAAAGGTGCTGTTTGTTTTTGAGTTGGAATTAGACTGTTTCATTGTGGGTAAACTCACTGAATTCAAATCCCCACAATTGCAGATATAGAATCTCCCTGGATTTTTTAGTACTTCTTAGACATGGGAAATTATACCACATACTGACATGGAATTTTTGCTTTCACTTCCTCTAGAAACATTTTGGTATTCATATATCATGAAAATGAAATCTTTATTCATGTGTCTAATATACTACTATGACATGAAGGGATAATAAAGTTTCTTTTAATTTCCAATAAGGCTAAATTATTACAGTCAGAATAACTCCCTAGTGGTAAAGACTCTCCTTAACCAGATTTTAGTCAGCCTCCTCTGAGCCCTCTTCTTCTTCTTCTTTTTTTTTTTTTAATGTTTATTTATTTTTGAGAGAGACAGAGTGCAGGGGCAGAGAGAGAGGGGAAGAGAAGATCTGAAGCAGGCTCCATGCTGACAGCAGAGAGCCTGATGTGGGGCTCCAACTCATGAGATGTTAGATCATGACTGGAGCTAAAGTCGGACGCTGAATGGAGTGAGCCGCCCAGACATCCCTGAGCCTTCTTCTTGATGAGCCTGCATCTTGACTTGCTGTCCTGCACTTGGTCTGTCCGGTTTTAGCAAAGAATTTTGCTGACCCAGATTATCAAAAATTCCCCTGTTTGATATCAGGTCAAATTCCATATCCCCTAACTCTGATATATAAATTCTTAGACTACCTTTAGCAAGAATCCTGTGATTTTAGTGATTATTTTCCTACCCTTGATATCTGATCAAGTTCCTATTAGTAGCTTTCCATCCACTGACCCCCTCACTATGCTTGTTGCGCTGCTGTCTTTGCTAAATTCAGAGTTGAGCTCAGTTATATGCTGAAGTTTCATTTCCCTAATGCAGCAGTTTTAAATAAATGTTTTGGAATTTTTAAAAAATAAATTGCTTAGAATTTTATTTTATTATTGTTTTTATTTAGAGAGAGAGGGAAAAGGAGAGAGAGAGAATGCATGCATGTGCAAGCTAGGAAGGGGCAGAGAGAGACAGAGAATGAGAAAGAGAGAGAGAGAGAGACAGTAAGAGAGAGAGAGAGAGAGAGAGAGAATCTTAAGCAGACTCCAAGCTAAGCATGGACCCCAATGTGGGGCTCTATCCCACGACCCTAGGATCATGACCTGAGATGAAATCAAGAGTCTGATGCTCAACCTACTAAGCCACCCAGGTGCCTCCATTTTGGTGTTTTTGGCATTTTTAACAAATAATTGGTTCCAAAAAATGCGTTACACTAGATTAATCTACTGAGGTACTAGGAAGAATGGAGTGCTATCCCCCCTTGGGATTTATGTTTCAAAAGAGATACAGTCCAGACTTGGGTACACATCCAACTTGCAGAAGTGAAAGACACATAGAGTTTATTTGTGCATGTCTTTAAAAGATATATTTTTATCCCCAAAAGTTAGGTGAGAATCAGGAATTCTTTCCATTCCATGTCAAAGGATCAGATTTTTTTTCACTTTTCTCTCCAGAAGAAAAGGAGAGACACTGACTTCACTCCTGAATATAAATGGTGTTTGGTACTTTTGAAAAAACTAGAGAATATAATTCTGCCCTTTTAGGCCATATCTTATTGAAATATATCAGGAGCATGATCAACAAACCCCTTGGCTATTCAGAAACTAATTAAGTTGGTCAGATAATTTTCTTAATAATTTGAATAGATAGTAAGAAGCAAATTAGAGGTAGGTCCTATTCAAGAAAAGAATAAAGAGATAATCAAGAGAGGATTGAGCAGGACAGAGAGACACAGACAGGAAGTGGAAGGGGGTAGAGTCAGACATGAGAATCAGAATAATAAAGTGACTNATTTACATATATATATAAGTTTATTTATTTTGAGAGAGAGAGAGAGAATTCCAAGCAGACTCTGTGCTGTCAGTGCAGACAGAGCCTGACATGGGGCTTGAACACATAAATGGTGAGATCATGACCTGAGCTGAAATCAAGAGTCAGGCACTTAACCAGTCAAGCCACCTAGACACCTCATTTGAGAGAAATTATTAAAACCTTCTCCAACCTAAATTAGTTTTTACCCTTGCTTTTAACTTTAGAAAACTGATTTTTGAACTTATAAAATGGTAAGTAGAAGAGATACCTTTGATTAAGAATATGTTTCTTTTAGCAGAGTTTTTATTCCTTTGCTATAAATTCTGTTTTTGCCTTCTCAGGATAATGGATTCCAAGGATTTTATTGATAATACTTAATCCTGGGTCCATTTTTACAGATCAGTGTTTTACAAATCCTCCTCACTAACAAAATCACCAGGACAGCTTTTATTTTATTTTATTTTATTTTATTTTATTTATTTTATTTTATTTTATTTTATTTCATTTCATTTATTTTATTTTATTTTATTATTTTATTATTTTATTTTATTTATTTTATTTTATTTTATTTTTAAATACTTTATTATCAAATTGGCTAACATACAGTGTGTACAAAGTGCTCTTGGTTTGGGGGGTAGATTCCTGTGGTTCATCGTTCATATGCAGCACCCAGGGCTCATCCCAACAAGTGCCCTCCTCAATGCCCATCACCCATTTTCCCCTCTCCCCCACACCCTATCAACCCTCAGTTTGTTCTCTGAATTTAAGAGTCTCTTATGGTTTGCCTCCCTCTCTCTCTGTTTGTAACTATTTGTTCCCCTTCCCTTCCCCCGTGGTCTTCTGTTAAGTATATGGGTGAAAACATATATCTGTCTTTCTCTGACTGACTTATTTCACTCAGCATAATACCTTCCAGTTCCATCCCAAATTGCTACAAATGGCCAGATTTCATTCCTTCTCATTGCCAAGTAGTATTCCATGGTATATATAAACCGCATATTCTTGATCCATTTGTCCGTTGATGGACATTTAGGCTCTTTCCATAATTGGGCTATTATTGAAAGCACTGCTATAAACACTGGGGTTCATGTGCCCCTATGAACCAGCACTCTTGTATCCTTTGGATAAATCCCTAGTAGCGCTTTTGCTGATGGTTGGGTGGTTCTATTTTTAATTTTTTGAGAAACCTCCACACAGTTTTACAGAGTGGCTACACCAGTTTGCATTCCCACCAACAGTGCAAGCTGGTTCCTGTATCTCCACATCCTTGACAGCATCTGTTGTTTCCTGAGTTGTTAATTTCAGCCACTCTGACTGGTGTGAGGTGGTATCTCAGTGTGGTTTTTATTTGTATTTCCCTGATGATGAATGATGCTGAGCATTGTTTCATGTGTCTGTTGGCCATCTGGATGTCTTCTTTGGAGAAGTGTCTGTTCATGTCTTCTGCCCATTTCTTCACTGGATTATTTGTTTTTTGGGTGTTAACTTTGGTAAGTTATTTATAGATTTTGGATACTAGCCCTTTATCTGATATGTCATTTGTAAATATGGGAAACCATTTCGTTGGTTGCCTATTTGTTCTGTTGATTGTTCCCTTTGCCATGCAGAAGATTTTTATCTTGATGAGGTCCCAATCGTTTATGTTTGCTCATGATTACCTTGCCTTTGGGGATGTGCTGAGTAAGAAATTACTGCGGTTGAGGTCAGGGAAGTCGTTTCCTGCTTTCTCCTCTAGGGTTTTGATAATTTCCTGTCTTACATTCAGGTCCTTCATCCATTTTGAGTTTATTTTTGTGTATGGTGTAAGAAAGTGGTCTAGTTTCATTCTTCTGCATGTTGCTGCCCAGTTCTCCCAGCACCATCTGTTAAAGAGGCTGTCTTTTTTCCATTGGATACTCTTTCCTGCTTTGTCAAAGATTAATTGGGCACACATTTGTGGGTCCAGTTCTGGGTTCTCTATCCTATTCCATTTGTCTATATGTCTGTTTTTGCACCAATACCATACTGTCTTGATGATTACAGCTTTGTAGTAGAGGCTAAAATCTGAGATTGTGATGCCTCTTGCTTTGGTTTTCTTTTTCAAAATTACTTTGGCTATTTGGGGTCTTTTGTGATTACATACAAATTTTAGGATTGTTTGTTCTACCTTTGAGAACAATATCGATGCAATTTTGACTGAAGAAATTGAATCAGTTATCAAAAACCTCCCAACAAATAAGAGACCTGGGACAGACGGCTTCCCAGAGGAAAGCAGAGTTAATTCCTATCCTTCTCACACTGTTCCAAAAAATAGAAATAGAAGGAAAGTTTCTGGACTCATTCTATGAAGCCAGCATTTCCTTGATTCCCAAACCAGACAGAGACCCCCCAAAAAAAGAGAATTACAGGCCAATATCCCTGATGAACATGGATGCAAAAATTCTCAACAAGATACTATCAAACCGAATTCAACAGTGTATAAAACAAATTATCCATCATGATCAAGTGGGATTCATTCCTGGGCTGCAGGGCTGGTTCAATATTCGCAAATCAATCAATGTGATACATCACATTAGTGAAAGAAAGGATAAGAGCTATATGATCCTGTCAATAGAGGCAGAAAAAGCATTTGACAAAATATGACATCCTTTCTTATTAAAAACCCTTAAGAAAGTCGAGATAGAAGGAACATATCTAAACATCATAAAACCCATATATGAAAACCCACAGCTAATATCATCCTCAATGGGGAAAATCTGAGAGTTTTACCGTGAAATCAGGAACACAACAGGGATGTCCATTCTCACCACTGTTCTTTAGCATAGTGTTGGAACTCCTAGCATCAGCAATCAGACAACAAATTGAAATAAAAGACATCAAAATTGGCAAAGAAGTCAAACTTTCAGTTTTCACAGACAGCATGATATTCTAAAAGAACAGCTTTTTTTTTTATGTTTTATTTATTTCTAGGAGAGAGAGAGAGAGACAGCGTGAGCAGGGGAGGGTCAGAGAGAGAGGGAGTCACAGACTGAAACAGGCTCTAGGCTCTGAGCTGGCAGTCAGCACAGAGCCCGACGCGAGGCTCGAACCCACAAACCGCGAGATCATGACCTAAGCGAAAGTCGGACGCTTAACCGACTAAGCCACCCAGGCGCCCCTAAGAGAACAGCTTTTAAAACACATATTACCGAGTCTGAATCCAGTCCAACTAAGTCAGTAACTCCAGGGATGGGTTTGGCAATTTTCTATTTTATTTAAATGAGTCCAAAATATTCTAGTGAAAAGTCATGTTTCTAGCCACTGTTAAACTTTTCATAATAGGATGCGTAGTGCTATTAATTGAAAACATTAAAAGTGGCAAACAAAACCTGATGGACAAATCCTATCCCAGATATTTTGAATTAAATGGTCTGGAGTGGAGCCTGGGTACTGGTGTTTTTTCAAAGCTCCCTAGGTGATTCTAATGTGCAGCCAGATTTAAGAATCTGTACTCAGATATGCTGCAGGAGCTCTCATGCTTAGAATGAGCCTTTACTTTGAACTGTCCCTGGAGGATTTCGTTACATTATTATCATCAGAGCTCTATCTCTGTTGTAATCTTTGCACCATTCAGAAGCTTCTGGCACAGGGAAATATCTCCATCAAAATCTCACAGATCCACCATCAAAATCTCACGGATCCAGTTACAGAGGCACTCCACTTGGCCCTCGAAAAAGGGAGAAGTCTTGTGTGGTGCAGGAATAAATGAACCTTTTTAACAACCTATTGGGTTTTTTTTTATTTTAATGTTTTTATGTATTTATGAGAGAGAGAGCATGAGCAGCGGAGGGTCAGAGAGAGAGGGAGACACAGAATCTGAAGCAGGCTCCAGGCTCTGAGCTGTCAGCACAGAGCCCGATGTGGGGCTCGCACCCACGAACGGTGAGATCATGACCTGAGCTGAAGTCGGACACTTGCTGACTGAGCCACCCAGGCACCTCCTTTTTTAAAAAAATTTTTTTTTAATGTTTTTATTTTTGAGTAAGAGAGAGACAGCATGAGCAAAGGAGGGTCAGAGAGAGAGAGAACAACCTATTGTTAAAGTCTCAATATTATTGAAGGTTCAATATGTGCCTAGTGAATTTATTAATTGTTCATCAGTTAATTCATTCCATAACTATTTATTGAGCATCTATTATATATCAGATACTATAATAGATAGTCAGGATATATATTTTAAACTGGTTCGAAAAAAGAGTCATTAAACAATTCTAATAAAAGCTACAAATAAAGAAGGGCAGGTTGACATACGATTCTATACTGAGGATAAATAGAAAAAATTAGGGAATTGAGGACAATTTTCTTGAGTAACTTACATATAAGAATTTGAAGAATGAATTTTCCAGGTGTAGTTAGAAAAACTGTTTTTTGATGGCCCAGAGACAAGGAAAAGAGAATTTATCTTTAGGGTTGAATTGAAACCAGTATGACTCAACATAGTGAGCAAAGGAGAAAAATATATGATTAAGGAAGAGAGATGGGCAGAGTCAAATTTCAGAGCTGGGTAGGTCTTTTTTAGATTTTTTTAACCTTATTCTAAATTTATTTTGAATTAATTTAGTAGTATAAAACAAGGAAGTGAGAGCCTATGGTAATTTGGGCCACAATCATGTCAGTTAATGAACTATAGAAATGATGCCTGAAAGTATAGTCTTCACAATCATGCCAGTTAAAATGGAAATAGTTGACAAGTTCAAGATAAATTGGATAGGATTGGAAGAACTAGGTGATTTGATGAGATGTAGAGAATATAAGAGATAAATGTGTCAGCTGTGAGTTCTGGCTATTGAATGTGGCTAATGGGGCACTGTTGACTTTCAAAGGAATTTAAGGTTTGGGAAGGCTCTTTAGTTCCATTATGGTTAATTTTCTATATAAAGACATGTTAGAAATTCTGATGGATATGTTTAGTAGACCATTTGATGTTACCCCAGAGATCAGAAGAGTAACAGTAGCCTACATACACTTTAAGAAGAGAGACATTAAATCCCTGGAAGTAGATGACTTATCAAAGGTAGAAGACATTTATAATAAGATAAACACATCTGAGAAACCTCAACATTTAAAGGTCAAGGAAAAGAGAAACCTCTGGAGATATACACAGAAAACATCAAATTGTGAAATTATGGTACTCAAAGGAACAATGTGTTCTAAGGAAGAAGGAGTAGGTAGAGGCATAAAATTGTCATATATGGACTTTCTGAAAAGAACTATGAATCCAGAATTGATGGAAGCAATTGGAGAAATTTGACATTCCATGTTCCTGAATGAGAAATGAGGGAAAAAAATTTTTTTAATATCCCATAGAATACTCTGTTTAAAGAGGAAGACAGTTATGAAACAGTGAGTTGAACATAATATCCAACAGTCCAAAAGTTGTACATTTTCATACTCTCTCCCAGCTGGTGTAACTTGGGAATTATGAAACACTAACCTATTGTACAACATTGTGCCTATAACTAACAATATTGTACACTTTAAATCTGGTAAAGGGCACCTGTTAAGCATTAGACTCTTGATTTCCGCTCAGGTCATGATCTCCCACATCTGGGCTTGCACTGTCAGTTTGAGGCTCACTTGGGATTCTCTCTGTCCCTTTCTGTTTTCCCTACTTGTGTGCATGCACATGTGTGCTCTCTCACACTATCTCCTTCTAAAATAAATAAACATTTGAAAACTGTTAAGAGGATAGACTTCATGCTGTATTCATAACACAAGAAAACAAAAATATAATAAAACAAAATAAAAATATTCTTTGATCATTGCAACTGTATTCCTTAAGCTTTATTGTCCTAGGCCTTATATATCAACAAGAATACAATTAATTTAAAAAATACATATTACAGAGTGGTATGAAAGATAGAACAAGGCAAAATTTCATGATGACATGATCAAATTAAACATTGCTGAGTAAAATGGAAAATGATTAGTTCTTAGATAGATTGGTTGTTAAGTGTCCCAAATGGACGTAAATTTTAAGTTGAATTTAAAGGAATTGATGGATATTTTCTTATGTTTAAAAAAATATTTTGAATGAAAAATCTAACTTCTACATATAAATTATATCTGAAAGATTAACTGTATAGTTACTAATGAATTCACTGACTCAGTGAATTAAATCACTAGACATCTTAAAATAAAAATAAACTTCATGATTTACAGTTCCAAGATACTATGTGAATTGAATTATAAGTATTCAAAATAATTTTGTTAATGTAAACAACTAAATGTATACAGTCAAGTATTTATTCTTCCATAGTTTTCCATATTTGAAAAGAAAAACAGAAAATCTTAAAATGTTTATTATTTTCATTCCTATACCACCAACAAATATCTTGTCAAATTCAAATGAAGCTTTATTAAAAGTATTATATTCTTTATAGATGATTGAAATAGTAGGTTGTAAACTGTATACCTTTTCTGTAAGAGACATGAAGAATAACATAAATGTTATGGATATTTACCATTGGTTTTTCTTGAATAAATTTGGGATGTTGTGGTTTCTTTCTATTTTACTGGCCACCTGCAAATGTCTTGTCTTCTATTGTAGCATGCTTTAGAATTATGTATTAAAACTGAACATTTTTACTACCACTGGTTCAACATTTTATGGAAAAAAAAGATAATTAATCCAGTGAAAAAGATAATTTTACTTCAGTGAAGTGTAAGTATTAGCTGGGGTTTTATTTTCACTTTTATTATTTTTTTAGAACACTTTCCTCTTTTTTTTTAAAGTTTATTTGTTTATTTTAAGAGAGAGAGGATGTATACAGGAGCTGGAATCTCAAGCAGACTAAGGGGTTAGTGCAGAGCCTGAGGTGGGGCTCCAACTCAATAATTCAACTGCCAGAAATCAAAAACCCATCGTCCAACTGACTGAGCCACCCAGGCACCCCTAGGTTTTATTTTTAATAGAGATTTCTAAAAAATTCTATTCCTTTTCTAACAATAGGATATACCACCATTAACTTATTTGAGTAAACCTTTGCTTTTAATAATTGAGTCCATTCTTTATATTTCATTTGAAATTTACCACTTTTATTTGAATTTAATAGCAGTTGCCCTTTTTCTATTTCTGATAGTGTAATTGCTTTCCCTAAGAAATTCCTAATTTTGACTAAATACCATTTCCTTCCTAATGAATGTAGTTATCAAATGTGAGTTTTAATGCCATCTTGTGACTAAAATAGAGAAATGTTCAAAATATTGCAGGAAGCCAAGAAAAGTCAGAGAAAGCATCATTTGAACAATGGAAGGAAATATTCACCTAAATAAAAGCCCATGATTTGATCACCAACTTGATGTTATATTCCTTAAAAATCAAAATATTATTACTGAAAAAAGTCAGCCCTTCATACAATGTATTCTCTAAAATATGCTATATCAGTTGTCAGAAATTGCAAGGAATCCCAACATTGGTCTAGCTTTGCCCAGCTTAAAAGTTAACAAACTATGGGGCACCTGGGTGGTTCAGTCAGTTGAGTGTGGGATTCATGATTTCAGCTCCGGTCATGATCTCTCTCAAAATAAATAAATAAACTGAAAACAAGGATCATTGCATTAAAAAAAAAAGTTAATGAACTATAAAAATGCTATCATATACATTAGATGGCCATGGAGGATTATTTTATATTTAGACAATCTTTATGTCCCATAATAAGTTTAATCTTACAAAACCAATTCCATGAAAAACTGCATTCGTTGAATTTTAATTTTACTGAGAAAGGTTTGTGGCAGATTGACTTATTGGTCATCTATTTTTTTGACCCAGAAATAGACGACATTTCTTTCCAACCTTTCAGATAGATTTCGTCTAACTAGATATACTTAGTTGAAATGTATGTGAAAGTGGTAGGTTTTAGACCTGAGTCTGAGCAGTAAAATTCACCCATACACAAACTTTCTTATCTTTCCTCCTCTGCTAGCCTCATATAGATAGGCATGTCAAACTTGAGAGCCACATTCTGGAAACGACAGTTTTATAAGATGAAAAAAGGATTCTGGGTTCATGAGATCTTTCCTAGAGAGAACTTGCCTATTGCTAGAATATCTCATTTAGATTTTCTAGTAAATTAAAATTTTTGATTTAGTAATAATTTCATAATGAATTGATTTGTAATGATTAACAATCACTAAATTTTCTATTAAGAATAAAAATGTTGGTAACCCATTGAAATTTTTGGTTTTATTTGTTAAGAGTAGTCAGTATTATCTTTCAAAATATCTTTATTTGGAGTCTCTGGGTGGCTCACTTGGTTAAGCGTCTGACTGCAGCTCAGGGTATAATCTCACCATTCATGAGTTCAAGCCCCACATTGGGCTCTGTGCTGAGCCTGGAGTCTGCTTTGGATTCTGTGTCTCCCCCCTCTCTGTTTCTCTCCCACTCATGCTCTGTCTCTTTTTCTCAAAAATAAATAAACGCTAAAAAAGTTTTTAAACATCTCTTGATTTTACTAAAGTAAGAAAATTTAACATGAGATCTACTCTCCTAAGAGTTTTTAAGTGTACATTACAGTAGGCACAATATCATACAGGAGATCTTTAGATCTTCTGTGTTTTATTTCCTAACTTGACCAGACTAAGGAATACATAGAAAGCTGGTGATATTATTTTTGAGTATGTATGTGAGGGTGACTCTGGTAAAGAATAACATCTGAATTAGTAGACTGAAAAGCCTTAGCTATGCAGGTGGGAATCGCCAATCTGTTGAGAGCCTGAACAGCCAAAAAAGTGAAGGAAGGGAGAATTCACTCTCTGCTTGAACTGAGGAATCCAAATTATGCACTCAGACATCGATGCTCCTGGTTCTTGGGCTTTTGGTCTCAGACCAGGCTTACTGGATCAGTCGTCAGATTCTCAGGCCTTTGGAGTTAGGCTGAATTCCACCTCCAGCTTTTATAGCTCTCCACATTCAAGATGGCAGACTGTGGGATATCTGGGCCTTCATAACCATGTGAGCCAATTCCTATAATGAATCTATTATCACTATATTTGTATCAAAATCAATTGTCTATATATCCATATCTCTTTTTATATACCTATATTTATCTATCTATCCATCCACACTATTCGTTCTATTTCTCTGGAGAACCCTAACACATCTTCTATAACTAAAGTTTTATGCTCATTGATCAGCAACTTCCCATTTCTTCCTCCCTGTAGAACCCCCTTTCTATTCACTGAATCTATGAGTCTGACTACTTTAAGAATCTTATGTAAGTAGAATCAGGCAATATTTGTACTTCTGGAACTGGTTTATTTTATTTAGCATAGTGTACTCAGGTACATTCATGTTATGGCATATTGCAGAGTCTCCTTTTTTAAGGCTGGGTAAAATTTCATTGTATGTACATACCATGTTTTGTTTACCCATTCATCTGTGAAAGGATATTTGGGTATTTCCATATCTTGGTTATGTGATGAGTATTGTAATGAATATAGGCATCCTAATATTTCTTTGAGATTCTGATTTAAATTCTTTTGGATTAATGCCCACAAGTGGGATTGCTGGATCATATGGTAGTTGTATTTCTAATTTTTTAAAGAAACCATAATATTTTCGATAGTAACCATATCATTTTGCATTCCTAATCACAGTGTATAAGCGTTCCATTTTCTCCAGATCCTTGACAACACTTTTTGTCTTTTGTTTTTTTAATAATAGCCTTCCTAGATTTTTTAAAACTTTCATCGTGAGTCTTTGTCTTTTTAAAGAACATTGTGATTTTCTTGAATTGTAGAACAGAATTTAATATGACTAAAAGTGTATAAATGTCCAAATAATGTAGAAAATACCAGATAAAATGCTGTATCATACTTCCTATGTAATTAATTTCAAGTAATATTTCTCTCAAAATTTGAAAATGTTCTCAAAAAGCAAACAATTAATTTGTGCTTTTATTTACAAATATTTATTGTGTTGGTAAAGCCATTGACAAATCACCTCTTCAGTTACTGACCAATTCTCTGAATTGCTAAAATGATAATGATGGTCAATATGACTTCTTAATTTCCAAGCTTGTATTTCTTATATATTGGCATTGTAAAAGTAAATAATACTATTCATAAATACTTTTTAATTGATGTTTATATATATTTTAAATGCCATTATTTTATTCATCATACTCTATTGCCTCTTATATAGCCTGTAAACTCACTGAAAATAGTGAGGCCTGATCATCCTTATTACCAGCATCTAGTATATTAAATGAATGAATGAATTCCACTATCTAATGATTTTTGGTGAAAAATGTGAAATAAGCTCTATATAAAAATTTTCAAAAGGCAATATTATATTCTTTAAACATTCATGTTTTATAGTGAATGTAATAAGAACATTCTGAAATAATAATAGTAAGCTTTAAAAACCTGATTTTCCTGATGTGGGCTGTGGCAATATTTCTGGGTAGACTATCTTTCATCTACAGATTGTTTTGATGAGCTCATTGCATTTTTTTCTTCTCTGTGATCTCTGGATTCTTTATTTTTTTAATTTGCATAAGTCTATTCCCAGAAAAATAGACCACATACATGATAATGGAAACTCAGAAGGAACTTTGGAATAAACAACTAACAGGTATCTACAAATTTTGTAATTCTCAACTATTCCCAGCTTATTGATCTCCAAATCTTTTTGATAGTGTGCTCCATCATGAAACAATATACACTGCCACGTACGAAGTTTTCACTGATAAACTATGTATGTACGTTAGTGTATTAATATAACATTCAATGTTGAGTACCTCAAAATGTGAGTTTAAATGACATAAGACATTTACTAATATTTTCTTTGTGCACCCACAAATGAACTTTATGGTGTACTTTCTGGAGAGTGTGAACCTCACTTTAAACTTCACCACACAATTGACTTTTATGCTAGCTTTACTTTTAGGTGAATCCTAGATAGCTAGGGAAAAGGGAGAGAGAGAAAGAGAGACAGATTGAGAGACTGATTTTAAGTGTGGGGTGATTCCCCTAAAGCATTAGCTAACTTTTCTTTTATTAGACAAACTTTTAGCCCTGTAATTCTTCAGAATAGATAATATATTGCCTACTGCCTGATGAGTTATTATTAGTAAAGAAAAAGAATGTATCAAATATATTATGATGTTTATATTATCCAAATTTGTTGTGTTGGGCTTTGGACTTTTATGTACTGCTTATTCATTAATTCTATTATGTTTTAATGACATCAAATGCACTCAGTCAGGACCAGTTCCAGCTTCCTGCAATGGCAGCCGTAAAAAATGCATTAAGAAATAAATTGGTATGTCTGTATGCACCATCTCCAAGATTCATTACGATGTCTGGTTGTTAAAATATAGAGAAACCATCTAATTATATGATATGCTAGTAGCCTGGTGTTAGCCCACAGTAAGATAGCACTATAAAGATTTACCAGTTCATCTAACTGAAGCCAGGAGCCATCATCTACGAATCTCCAAAGGTCTAAAGTATAGAAAGCCCTCAATTATCTGGAGACTGACTTTTTGGCAATATGGTGCATTCAGAGTGCACAGGACTGACATATAATAGTGATAAAATATCACGAAGAGAGGCAAATGAGAACCAAAAGAAAACAGCAAGGCATAGGAGCTCAAGAGAAATGCAGTGCAGAAAAGTAGAAAAAGTGTTCAGAGCTAGGCCATTTAGCAAAAGGACCATGAAAGTAGAGTATAGAAAGGGCTAAAGTGAGTGTAAAGAAGATAAATGTCTTTTTATAGCACTGTGATGCTAACAACTCTAACCATCTATCCATGATAAACATTCCCCAAAGTACATTAGCAGTAGAAGAGTGATGCATTCTACTTTCTACTGGGGCATTTGAGAGAACAATCTAAGCTATTCAATAATAATGAATACAGTATTTAATAATTTTAATGCTTCCTATCTGCAACATGTTATTCTAATGTATGAATGTGTAATGCAATAATTCTTCTCAATAACTCAATGAGATAGTAACTACTATGATCATCACTCTAGTGATGAGGAAATGGATACACAGGGAGGTTGAATACCTGACCCACAGACACTCATACTACAAAATAGCAGAGCAAATTTTGAACCTAAAAGCTAAGCTCCAGAGGACATTGGTCCAAAAACAATATTTGATCAACTTTAATCGTGCTAGGCACTATACTATGCATTTTAATACAGAAGTGAACAAAAAAGATCCCTGTCATCATGGAGTTCTCCATACTGCCTCAAGAGCAGTAGAAGTCATTACTGTATTCTAGAATGACATGTGATAGTCTCATTAAAATTATTGCTTACCAGAAATTAGCAATGTGCAATTTTTGTCTCTAATTCAATAGTACATTCCTATAATATTTTAAATAAATATTATTACACTAATGTGTAATTAGTAATTATTAGTAATTTATAATTATTATTACATTAATGTAATGCATAATGAGCAAAGTCTTAATATCTCACAAATAATTTTTTAGTTCAAGGAAGTAACATTTCAGATCATCTGCTCTAACTAGATAACATTCACCCCTATATCATAGCATCAATAATGACTGTTTTAAAGTGAGCAAAATACTAAACTGATTTTCAAACTTATGACCTTGAGGACTGCAATTTCAGTTGATTTCAGTTATATTTTATTTTTTTCAGTTATATTTTATTAAGAAACTTCAGAACTCATTATATTTAATAACATCTAGATGCAGTAAGATGTTAGACTTCAGTTAACAGGAAAAACTAATTATCTGGGAAAGGTCATTCTCCAGTGATATTAAGAGAAACCAGAAATAAGGCCCATTTCCTGAGAGAGGTAAGCATTTTTCTTGACTTAGCATATTCACATTGAAGGAAATAAGAAAATCAATCTTTAGAATTAAAATTTCATCTGACATATGGGTCTTAAATAACTGGGCTCAACGCATCTATACATTAGAACTGAACTTTGAATCTTCCCATTTGTTGCCTTCGCTTTAAGCTTACTACCTTAGTCATGATTCATTGAAGAGAGGCACCTTGCCAATTTAACATGTGCTCACTTTCTTCAGATTCTTCCTAAAATCTGCAGTTGGGGGAAGTGTTGGCAATCCTTGCACTGAGGTTTTCTTGCTAAGTAAGCATCAATTCCTTGTGTTTTATGGCATTGTGTTAAATGAAGTTGTAATTTTCCATGTATATTCTACATAATTTATTAGTAAAATAATAAATAGGCAGTTAGAGAAGTAGTTCTCAAACTAATGGATATTTTGCTTCCATTCCTTCTTTGCAAAAAATATTTCACAAACATAACTTGGCAAAAACAGAGACACGCAGCAAATTTTGTGACATGAAAATAATTTTAAAATAGTCAAGGAGAGCAAACAACAGATGAAGTGAGCTTTGGAATATTTATTCAGTTGACAGTAAGATTATCATGGTGCCAAAGAGCTTCTAGTCAGCTTCTCTATGAAGTGAAATATCTTGCTTTGTTTCAAAGTATATTAATGTATTAATACCAAAAAAAGCACTCAGAATTTTATAGCATAAAACAACAGAAAGACAGTTCATGTTGATTTGAGGAGCACATTTCATTAGAGCTAAGAAATACGTAAAGCGCTCCATCCCTATATTCCAGCTTTCAAGCATAGATACAGAGTATAAATATGATTTAAAAAAAAAACTCCTAATAACTCAAAGCAATAAAGAAATGACAGTAACATACAGAAACTCTTAATCCCTTTGTATCAACCAGAAATATTTCATCACTCTGAACAGTTTCCAAAGAGTTACCAGTTTCCAACACTTAAATAATTCAATGAAGTCATAAAAGTCAAGATCCAATCCAGGTATTCTAACTCCTGACCCAGTATTCTTTGCTTTCAGCCACGCACTGAATCTGATGAGTGATCTGACTAGTGAACTCTTTTTGGAAGATTATGAATATCAAGAGTCAAACTACATTTGCGAACTGAGATGTTCCCTGTGAAGGTTTAATTAAAAATCAAGTTACATAGCCAAACACAATGAGTACACATCCAACAACAGTATGATAGTCTCTCAACAAAAGTGTATCTTTGTTTCAGCTATAAATTATTTCAATTAATTCAAACTATATTTTTGTCTTTATCATTCCTTTAAAGTTTCCCTTGCCACATCAGAAAAGTTTAGCACGCCCCCTCTTTTCTCAGAATAACTCAAATTTTCTTCGTTCTGTTCCCTCTGAAATACTGTAGCATACTCTACATTAATTCTCCACCTGGTTTTATTTTTAATGCTCATATTTTCATGGGTAACTGTATTAGTTTGCTAGGGCTACCATAACAAAATACGGCAAAATGAGGCCAAATAGGATGGCCCCTATTCTAATGTTTATTTACTTTTGATTGAGAGAGAGAGGGAGGGAGGGAAGGGTAAAGAGAGAAGACAAGGAATCCAATGCAGGCTCCAGGCTCTGAGCTTTCAGCACAGAGCCCAAGGTGGGACTAGAACCCACAAACTGCAAGATCATAATCTGAGTTGATGTCAGACCCCCAACTGACTGAACCATCCAGGCGCCCCAGGATGGCCCCTATTCTAATATTAATTATATCCTTTTAAAAAAGAGGAAATTTGGACACGATACACAGATATCTGCAACTGCCCTATTTCCAGATAAGGTCATATTCTGAGGTACTGGGGGTTAGGAATTCAATATATGAATTTTGGAAGGACACAAACCAACCCATAGCAGTAATATACGCGTAAGAAAAACAAAAATGAAGCCATTAAAAATAGTAGTCAATGTAAAGGGAGTATTTCTTCCCAGCCAATCTTGCACCAGTTGTTTTCTTTCCAAAAATTACTAGTAACACTTTCTTTCTTTCCGGTCTACATAAAAATAAGTATGATTATATAAATATTTATGTTTTTTCACACGTGTGCTGGCTTGATGTCAAGTCACTGTTCTTAAATTTCCTCATTTTAAAGTAATTAAGATTTATTTTGAGAAAGGGTAATACATGCAACTTTGTGGAAAGTGAAAAGATTGAAAATCATCCACATTGTCACAACTAATGCTCCAATCTCTTCTTTACATATACTGCCATCTGCATTCTGTACACCATGTTGGCCATGGAATACTAATAAACCATTGCACATATAACTAAATGTTTTCTTGTTCTTTTTTTAACCTACTTTAACCATTCGCAGTTTGGACAAAGAGTTGCATGTGGAAGGGCTGAGTCATTTCAGGACTATGTATTTAATTCCCAGTGTGAAACGCTAAAGTTCTCTCTTCCTCTGCAGTAACTACCAACGATGCCTGGGATGATGGCTGCTTTATCAATCTTCATGTAATCCACATGACATGTGAAGTTCAAAGAAAAAGTAAGCCATTATTATTCAGGCTACAGGAATTTAGGGATTCCTCTGCACACAGCAAAACATACACCTCAGCCCATTTTGGCTAATACACATATTGCGTACTTTTTTAACTAAAAAAAAATTCCAGTTAGGGGAATGGCACTCTTTTCAAGTATTCTCTCCAACTTTCTTTTGACAAGTATTAACATGATGTTTCTTTATCCACCCTTTTACTTTTCACTATTTTTTAAAAATTTTATGTAATTTTCTCACAAGAAGCATAGACCAAGTCTTGTTTGTATTTTTTGTTTTGTTTTGTTTTCCAAATGAACAATCTCTTCATATATTTTTTAAGTTTATTTGTTTATTTTAAGAGGGGAGGTGAAGGAGCAGAGAGAGAGAACCCCAAGCAGGCTCCACATTGTCAGCGTGAAGCCTGACTCGGGGCTTAATCCCACAAATTTTGAGATCATGATCTGAGCCAATACCAAGAATGGGATGCTTAACTGACTAAGCCACCCAGGGGCCCAACTATCCCTATTTTAATTGGGATAATTATATTTACATTTAGTTTGGTTATTGATATGTTCAAGTTTAAATCTACCATTTTCCCTTTGTTTCCTATTTTTCTTATATGTTCTTTTTCTCATTCCTTTTTTTCCACCTCCTTTTTTAATTAACTGAATTTATTATTTTTTATGCAATTGATTTTTGATTTTCACCTACTATATATATTCTATGATTCCTATTTACCTCCTTTGTGGGCTTTGTATTTCAAACTCATTTTTTTAAGTTTACTTTATTTATTTTGAGAGGGGAGGAAAAGGAGCAGAGAGAGTTGTAGGAATTATCAGATCCCATAGTATAGCTTAGTATTGTTTATTACACTCTATCTCCAAGTAATATTATGCCTCCTCACATACAGTGAAAGAACCTTACAATAGTATATTTCTCTTTCTTCTTTTGTGAACTTTTTGATATTATTGCCATGGCTTTGCCTGTAATTACTCTTACATATATTATATATCCCAGAGCACATTCCTATTTTTACAAAGTCAATTATTTTTAAAATATTAATAACATTTCATTTTTACTATTTCCAGGAATCTACATTCCATTGAGCAGATCTATATTTCCTTTTGGTATCATTTTCTTTTGTCTGAACAACTTAGATTTCTCGCACTGCAGGACTGGTTGCAATCAATTCTTTCAAATTTTGTATGGATGAAAGAATTCTAATTTTGCTTTCTTATTTGAAATATATTTTCAACAGATAAGCAATTTTAGGCTGATGGATTTTCTTTCATTACTTTAGAAATGTTGCCCCACTATCTTCTGCTATGTGTGGCTTATAAGAGGCCAGATATTAACATTTTCTTTGTTCTTTTATACTCAATATGCATTTTTCTCTGATCTTGTTTGTGACTAATCATTAATTTTGAGCAATTTGATTTTAGTATGCATTTTATTTTTTTAAATAACTTTTTTAGTGTTTATTTGTTTTTGGAGAGAGAGAGGGAGACAGAGAGACAGAGAGAGAGAGAGAGAGAGAACACAAGCATGCCAGAGAGAGGGAGACACAGAATCAGAAGCAGGCTTCAGGCTCTGAGCTGTCAGAACAGAGCCCGATGCAGGGATTGACCTCACAAACTATGAGATCATGACCTGAGCTGAAGTCAGCCACATAACTGACTGAGCCACCCAGGTGCCCTATAGTATGCATTTTATAGTTTTCTTCACATTTCTTGTTTTGGGTTTCAAAGAACTTCTCAGATCTGTGAGTTTGTAGCTTTCATCAAACGTGATACTTCTGCCATTATTTTGCAAAAAAAAATTAAATCTACCATTTTTTATATTTGCATGGGGACTCAAATTTCTCATATTTTAGGCCACTTGAGGCTGTTAACAGCTCACTTATGTTTTATTTTTACTTCATTTTTTCTCATCGTGTTTCATTTTGTACAGTTTCTATTTCCATGCCTCAAATTTTTACATCTTTATTTCTGTGTATGTATTATTTGCCATTAATCTCATATTCACCCCTGACAATGACTCTTTCCTCGACTGAATCTAGATAGGTTTCTCTTACCTGCCTTCTCAACTGGGCTTGACCTATAGAAACTGCAGACTCTCAGCACAAATAATTTTGTCCATCTCTCTCACTAAGCACAAACATGAACACCCTTTAAAAGACTTGAACAAGTTTTAACATAGTTTCTAACAGCTCAAGGCCACATGCATAGGATGTTCCTTCCCCACCTTAAAGTGCCTGTCTGAAAAAACACAAGACTGCCAAAGAAATTTTACTGTTTGCTGCAGCCAACACCTGAAGGTAGGGCCCTGTCTCCCATTCTCTGTGGGAGGGTAGAAGGAGCCTAACTTTGATGAGTACCACTTAGAAAACTCAAATGGAGTTTACTTGGACCAATACTTCCTTCCCATTTTTATAAATTTCCTGACTCTGCTTAAACCCCCATAGTTCCCATTCTGTCTTTAAAATGTCCAGTCACTTTTGTAAAAATCCAAGCTGAGTTCAGTACACATTGGACCCTCTTACCTATTGCAATAGTATGTTATTATATATTACTGTACTTCTAAAATCTGTTCTAACTAGTGTCCACTTTTGTTTATTTTCGACACCATGTTCAGTTTTTCCTCCAGCTTCATAAACGTGTGGAATACATTTAAATTACTGTCTTGTTGTCCTCTGTACTAACTATTGCTTTAGTGTTTACTGGATGAGCCAGAACAGTCTTAAGACAGAGCTGACTTTTGCACCACTACTTAGGCAATGACATTCTGTTTAATCAAGACCTTTTGAATTAGGTGTTTCCACTCTATTTGATAGAAACACATACTATTCCCAGCTATGTTTTAGCCCAAAGGCTTTTCTGCCTCTGCTTTTTTCCCCCAAGTGATCCTCTCCCCTGCCTTGGGTGGTTTCCTCACAGAGATACACTGATGCCTTTATTCATCTGGAGCCTTGGGAAAGGACCATGGGCAGAATGAGAGAGAGCTTCCTCTCTTCAGCTTTGTCCTACCAGACACCCTGCCTAGGGAGTCCTAGTATCTCTAGAATCCAGTTTTATCTGCTCAACTGTGGGAGAACTTCAGGCTCCACCTGGGTTTCACCTTCCTCTGGCACCACAGACACCAGCTCGAGAAGGTAGGTGGGGGCTGTTATATGCTTCCCTTCATTTGTTTCCCCTATTTCATGAATCAGGGTCCTGCACTGCATTTTTTTCTAAGTCAGATAAGCTATTATATCAATTTTGTCCAATTCTTTTCTTAAATGTCAGAGAGTAAATATAGTGTCTGATTTTCTATCTTACTTGGAAGCGAAAGTACCCCCCTCAGCCCAATTTGAATTGAAATGAAGCTTGTGATCTCCCTTTATTATGTCCCAAGCCCCCAGAATATTTGACACTTAACAGGCCCTCTAAAATACTTATGGAATCAATAAATGGATGAATCAAGGAATAAATAAATGTCCCATATGGAAAAAGATAAGATCATATTTCCTTCAAGTTTGTACACATGTAAATGTGCTTCTCTGTTGAAATCCTGTCTCAAAGATGCTACCAGTGCCACACATACACAAAACAATTTATTTCTAATTCATACACATTGTTCTTTTTCTTTGTCGAGGGAGTTTTGTGATCATAAATTATATTCACTTTCTCATAACTTACACAATGTATGGTAGACTGGATTCTGGTTGGTTTCTACCCCAGTCATTTGGCTGATTTTATTCTATTTTATGTAAGACATGACTTCCTAATTGTTGAATCAAATGCCTATTTTAGTGCATGTTCTTGCTGGTGTTGCTTGAGAAATCTGACACTCTTTTTTAAGTTTTATTAAGTTTTTTAAAGTTTTTATTTTAATCACCTGGTTCTCATCACAACATGTGCTCTCCTTAATCCCCTTCACCTCTTTCAACCATTCCCAGCCACCTTCCCTTCTGGTAATCATCAGTTCTCTATACTCAGGAGTCTGTTTTTGAGTTTCTCTCTCTCTTTTTTCCTTTGCTTGTTTGTTTGGTTGCTTAAATTCTACATATGAGTGAAGTTATGTGGTATTTGTCTTTCTCTGACTTATTTCCCTCAGCATTATATATGCTCTAGCTCCCTGTAAGAATCATTACCTGCTTGATAAAAAATTCTCTTCCTTTGGCTTTTAATTTTCACTGCTACCTTTTGTAAGATGCTTACACACCACTCATTGGAATTGACTTTTCATCCCAATATGCTAAAAAAGCTAAAGCATGATTTTACTTCTCAATTTTCTTATTCTGTCCTCTTACCAAACTTTGTTTTGTAGTGCTCTAAGTTATAGTTCACAGACCTTATTTTCTCATTTTTTCTGTCTATAATTACTTTTTCTAGGTAACTCCATATAAGTCTAATGGCTTTTAGGAGTCTGTATACAATGATAATCTGAGATTTATATTTAAAGCTTCCACCTTCTCAGTGAGTTCTGGAATATTTTATCTAATTGCCCACTAGACA